>NC_136978.1:35064509-35372009 GCF_032717465.1 Coenobita brevimanus
ACCCCTATGACCAGGAGCTCACCTGCCGCCACCATAGCAAGACTACAAGACTACCTTCTGGGCGAGCCTTCCCTAACCAACATCGGGGTGGAGCTGTTACTCCAGCTCCAGACAGCACCCCTGAGACAGCCGGTAGCTGCTCAACCCTCCTGGAGAAGGTCTGTAGCCGCTCTGAGGGAAAACAGGAGACGGCCTGAAGCCACTCCCACCTTCGTCAGGAGACGGCCTGAAGCCACTCCCACCTTCGTCAGGAGATGGCCTGTAGCCACTCTGAAGGTGCCCTTTCCAAGACGACTTGTAGCCGCTCAACCCTTCCGAAGGAGATGGCCTGTAGCCGCTCTGAGGGAAGACAGGAGATGGCCTGTAGATGCTCCCACCTTCGTCAGAAGACGGCCTGTAGCCACTCTGAAGGTGTCCTTCCCAAGACGGCCTGTAGCTGCTCTGAAGGTGCCCTTCCCGAGACGGCCTGTAGCCACTCTGAAGGTGCCCGAGTCGGCTTGTAGCCACTTCCTCCCACAGGCCACGGGCAGTAGTCGGGCCTTAGCGACAACCTGTAGCCGCGCCCCTAGAAGGCAACGGCCAGTAGTCGGGCCTTAGCGACAACCTGTAGCCGTGCCCCTAGAAGGCCACGGCCAGTAGCCAGCCCCTATGGCAGGAGACGGCCTGTAGCCGCAACCCCATCAGGTGCTGACTCCTGTTCACCGACCTACAACTCAGAGGGGGTCCCTAGCCTGGAGGAGTACTGGAGAGGCCTTGTGACTTTCCCCTGGCCTCTTCTCCCTACAGCCAGGTCTGGAGAGGACTCAACTGATGGACCCCGACGCAAACTGGTGCCACAGCACCTTCCTGATGGCGCCACCCAGCTCCGGTGACCGCAGCCCTCGGGACCTCCAGACCACTCCCAGGACCCTCGGGGGCGACCTCCCTACAGCCAGACGCTGGAGATCGTCCTCCATCAGGCGCCTGAGTGAGAAGTTCAGACAGTTATTTGGCCTCAGCCCCGAGGGCCGTACTCCCGCCCCAAGCCCCGAAAGCACAAGGCCCTTTGCCACCCACAGCCCCGGACGAGAGAGGACGCCCCTACACTTGATCCCGTGGGCCCTGCATACAGAGGCCCCCGGCGGAACGCAGCCCCAGCAGCAGGGAGACCGGGCCACTTCTGCCGCCCTTGTACCTGACCGCCACGACGCCCAGACCCGAAAGGAGTGACAGTGAAAGCACAGTGTCCGTGACATAGTGACATGAAGGCAGAGCAGTGAGTTAACCACATAAAGGAAGTCGGTGCGAGAAACACCAGTGATGATATAAAAGGTGAGGAGTGAATAAAAATAAAAATGAAACCGTGAATACGACCAAACAGTGCAATACGGGTCTATTACAGTGCATATGCTACCATCTAGTAACGCTGCATCACACTTAGATCAGACACCGACCCTAGTGCTAAAGTAATAGTTACAAGCAGTGAAACAGTGCAACCCACTCCACAAATAACTCACCTGGACTTTCTGCAATGATAATATGTAAACCTCTGCCCTAAATGCTATTCACCCTACCCGACCTTGACCTGAGTAGTATCATGCACGATACTAGTAACCCATTTCTAGGCCTAAGAATTATAATTGTCCAGCATATCTGTATTCTTGACATCTACCCATTCCACTGTAGAATTTAGTAATACACGTGTAATGTTGATGCCTTGAGTTTTTGTGTCCTGCCTCTCTCCTATTTGTCAAAACTCTGGTCTAGAAAGAGAGCCTAGCTACCCACTAGGTGTTAGAGGGACGGGAAGCCGACCCTAAAACACCTAGCATTACACCACCAATAAGACTATCCGAGAAACTAACATCTTTATGGATCATTTCGTAAGGTATAGATGTAACGGCTATGGACTTGTAAAATATTTAATAAAAAGGGAATCACCAAACACAAGCAATATTAATGTTGTCGCTTATAATTCAGAACTTTAATATTGCGTTATTGTATGGGTATTTTCACTAAATACCTTCGACCCAGACAGTCCATAAGACAAAATGTTGAAAGATCATATATGTTTTTAGAACAAGACTGTCCTCCAAAGAGATTAGATTTAAACTTTTGGACATTGGTATGGTAGAGCTATTAAGTGTTAAACACGCAGCTGGAAAGTTCCAGGTTCGATTATTGCCTTGTACAACAGTGAGAGGATATTTTTGATTTACCTTGTAACACATCTCTAGCCTGTCGCGTCCCAATATCATATGGATACATTGCAACGTTTTGTCACGCTCAATCCCGATAATGTATCCATACATTTGCGGTTGTGAGGTCTGTCATTTGCGCATTTTTCAAATTTTGTGCGTGATTTTTGGTAAGTATACATGGGACACCTTCCTCTACCCACCGCCAGGCAGGGGCACTTACCTACCCCGCGTGATCCCCCCCCCCAAACGCCATTGTTTCGGCCTGTTAGCAGTGACCTGGCCAGTAAAGACATGTCGCGTCAAGGTTCGAAATTCAAGGCGAGAGTGATTCCCCAACTGATGACGATGTGGAGGACAAGGATTATGTGGCGCCAGATGAAAGAACGAGCAGAAGTGATGAGGAGATAATGTCGCCAAGGAATATGTGGTATGTTGATGTGTTCAGTAAGTGAAACAATGCTTTTATTGCCTATATTATTGTGTGAAAACCAATATATTCTTGTACTACATATAAATCCGTACCAAATTAACAAATGTCTACCTATTTTGAGTGGTTTGCAATAGTTACCGCTACCATAGAAAATGCGACACCCGCAGTGCGACTCCAGAGAACACTGTACCAGGTGTGCAGAGGGACTCCTGTTTAGACCACTTCTAAGCTCAGGTGAGTACGTTTTCTCTGGATTGTCATTGTTTCTCACAAGAAGCGGAGGTTTGAGGCCCCCCCCCAAAAAAAAATCCAAAATTGGTCGGGATGGGGGGGGGTCAGTGGTGAAAAATTGGTCGGGATGCGGCGGGTTAATCTAAGGGTGCTATAGACATCACCGTATGAATAAACGGTGGCATATAATTCTGGCAAGTTAGTTTGTTCCTAAATATTATTACATCTATTTTGCGTCAGTATACTCCTTTTGGCTAATTATATTTCTCGCAACCCTAACATGCTGTGAATAGAGTATGCAAATGCTGGGTTTTGCTACATATAATCGAATCCTCTCCTCTTTTGCCGACGAGAGAACGACATCAGCTCGGTTAAATCAAGCTTTGTAATTCACTTCCCCCCCCACCCACCCCCACTATAACTCGTAAATAATCGTTCGGGTAGCATTGTTTCAACTTCGTCTTGTTCAAGGTCATCAGTTTCTACAGTAACGTTTAACCCTTCACTTGATAAAGCACAATTAGTGTTCTCAAGACGAAAGAAAACTTATTTTACACAAAATGGTATGGAGGTAAACACAAACAAATTTGCGGTAATGTTATTTTCTGTGTTTATTATAATTAGTATTATTTTCAATATTATTGTATTAATTATTTACTTATCATCATTATCATCCTCATTATTATTACTACTACTACTACTACTACTACCTACTACTACTACTACTACTACTACTACTATTGCTACTACTACTACTGTTATTATTATTGTTATTATTATTATTATTATTATTATTATTATTATTATTTTCATTATCATCATCACTAGCAGTAGTAGTAGTAGTAGTAGTAGCAGTACTTGTTGTTGTTGCTATAGTATTCAATCCTGTCTCCTTTTAACGATTATTCGTGCACACATCATTATACAGTGACAAGGAGACTTACTAGTTATTGAATGTATTCGTTTTATAAGCATGGACACCTAGATTAATCCTCCGCATTCTGCTGATTGTCGTAGAGCTGTTCCTCGTTTCTTCCATTCTTCGTCTGCTTTGTCTTACAGATCTCTGATGATTCATGTTCTATTATTTAATAATTCCTGCCCACTGTCCCATTCAAAATACCACAGTTTCATTCTGGATTAGTCTTCACCCATGTCACCAACATTTATGTTATGATACCACAAAGCCGTACTGATTTTGAAGTAAGTGTAAATATATTGAGTCCAACAATTATTATCCTTTTTTGAAGTGCAGTTCCGTATTTCCATTTTTTTTAAAAGAAATATGCAGTTGTAACACAAACTGGCTGGGGGATAAAGTATATGGTGAAGTGATGTCCAAGGAAACATAACAAACACTTTGGCTGACGACTCGATCTCTACAGCCATAACTTTTGGTGTATTATTACAGTAAATAATAATCTGGAGGTAAATAAAACCCACATAACGATAAACATTCTTTTCTTTCAATTGTTGTTACATGATAGGTTCAGCTCTACTTGGACAATTCGCATGCATATACAAAAGTGTGATATATATATATATATATATATATATATATATATATATATATATATATATATATATATAACAAATTAGGCTTTTGGACCTTATATAAGCTTTAACCCACCCCATCCCGACCA
This sequence comes from Coenobita brevimanus, assembly GCF_032717465.1. Lineage (NCBI taxonomy): Eukaryota > Metazoa > Arthropoda > Malacostraca > Decapoda > Coenobitidae > Coenobita > Coenobita brevimanus. Next base: position 35,068,994 of record NC_136978.1, read on the forward strand.
CTTTTCCACCAATGACTCCCCCCAGTCCCGGCCATTTTTGGAAAAATTATTTTTTGGCTCAAACCTCTGCTTTTGGTGAGAAACATCGAAAATTCATAGAGAAATCGCTTACCTGAGGTTTAAAATACTTGATCCAGGTAGCAGTACCTCCTTACCTGACTGGGTTTTCTAACAGGCTGGCACCAAAGAAAACGAGTTCTGTGGGAGGGTAACAATTTCACACCATTCATAAATGGTATTTATTTATTTACTTGGTACGAATTTCTATGTAGTACGAGAGTATACTGGTTTTCAAATGGTAATATAGGCATTATAAGCATTGTTTCACTCACAAACTCATCACCATACCTGACCTTTTTTTGCCACATTACCTGATCATCATTTCTGACTTTTTCTTCCCCTAATGTTATGTAAGGTTTGTCCTCCACATTGTCATTGTTTGGGGAATCACTCTGGCCCTGAATTTCGTACCATGGCATGACATGGCTTTACTGGCCAGGTCACTGACAACAGGTGAATTGCTGAGACAATGGCATGCAGGGGTCGGGAGGAGGTCATGCTTGGTAAGGCATTTTCCCTGCCTGGCATCTTGTAGAGGAAGGTGTCCCGTGTATACGTACCAAAAATCACTCGCAAAAATTGAAATCTGTGCAAATTAGGGACCTTGCAATTGATTCACATTTATGTACGTCGACGGGATTGGCAGTGACAAAACGTGTGGCCGTTAATTCACGTCGACGGGACGCCACGGGTTAACAGTGGAATGGAGGTTTACTGCAGGTGTTAGAATTATACTGGCACAGATATTTATTACTCCATTGAGATATGAGAATACACAAGTATAGTTAAGTCTCAGCTGACCCAGACTTAAGTAAAATAATATTTGGTTAATAAACATTAATCTTCGAATGGATTATGAAGCTTCGTATTCTTCCAGGTTATAATAAATTGACAAATGTGAACGTGAAATATGTAACCTAATTCTGATTTAACGATCTGGTATTTCATTTTACGATGAGGCTTTGACAAAAACGAATAAAAGATACAATACATTTGATGAAAGAGAGAGAGAGAGAGAAAGAGAGAGAGGTTTGATTTGTGGCCTCGTGGTTGTGGTGGTGGGGGCTAAACTACAAGAGAGGCTTATAAACGCAAGGCGAGAAAGAAAGAAACTAAGTCTACTTAGGAAAGAAGGAGGGAGAGGGAGGAAGGAAGTGTGACTTAAGAAAGGGAGGAAGGGGGGGGCAACAATGTTACCAACACATTTCACGATTCTCTTTCAGGTGGGTACACCAATACTTTTGCCCACGATAGTACGTGGATGTAGTACAATTAAGGCTAAAAGGGAGGAGGCTAGGAGAATGTTTGTGAGAAGAAAGTTGCATGAGTTAACTTTGAGTGAAACAAAGATGAAAGGAAAAGGAAAATCTAAGTTTGGAAGTGTGACTGGATGGATGTCAGGTGTTGATAGAGGAAGAGCGAGAGAAGGAGTAGCCTTGTTAGTGAGGCCGGAAGTGCACTAGTGTGTGACTAAATGGAAGGAAATGTCATCAAGACTGATGGATGAAAGCGAAATTTGGACGTACGGTGTGGGTATTTAACAGTGCATATGAGCCTGGTAGTGAAAGGAATGTTGAAGACAGGGAGTCTTTCTGGAATGATGTTGATGAGTGTCTGCAGAGTTTCGGAGCAAATGTGAATGTGGGAGTGATGGGAAATTTGAATGCTAGAGTGGGTAATGTAGCAGCTGAAGGTGTTGTTGGAATGCATGGTGTGCATGGAAAGAATGAAAGTGGGGTAAGAATGATAGGATTGTGTGTTGAGCGACTGGTGGTGATTGGAAATACCTTGTTTGAGAAGAAAGATATAAGTCCAGTGGGTGAGGCAGGAGGTGGAAGGGTTGTTGAATATGTGGGCGTGTCCAGGAATGTAAAAGGAAGATTGCTGAATGTGAAACTTTTGAGTGGGGAGGGTGGAGGTATGTCTGACCGCTACCTGATGGAGGGAAAGTTGAGAGTAGGTATGAGGCAGGTGAGAACAAGGAGAGTTGGGTATGGCAGAGAGGCTTTGAAAATGAGTGAGCTAGACAAAAGAGAGAGAACCAACGAGTATCAGAAGAAGCTATGGAAGATCAGGAAAATGGCGGTGTGGAGGAGGAATGGCAGTAGTTTAAGAGTGTTGTGGTTGGGTATGTGGAAGAGTTGTATGGTTTGAGACAAGTGGGTGGTGGCGTAAGAAAGAGATGTGAGTGGTTGTGCAAGGAAGTAAGTTTGCCTGTAACTGAAGACAGAAGTGCATAAAAAGTGTGGCTGCAGAGGAAGGATGAGGTGTCATGTGAGAGGTATATGGAAATGAGGAACAGAACAAGGGGGGTTGTACATGATAAAGTGGCAGTACATGAGATTTGGGGTAGGCGGTTAACTGAGAATTTTCAATAGAATATGAAAATGTTTTTGAGAAGTGAAGAGGGTGCGAATGTGAGAGTCTGGGAAAGAAGAGTGAGTAAAAGCAAAAAAGGGAAGGATGTTAATAATGATGGATGCAGTAAGGAAGTGACAATCAGAGTATTTTGAAAGACTGTTAAATGTAGAGGAGGAAAGGAGGCTGAGATTGTGGCAGATGGAAGGGAGCAAGGAATAAATGCGTTGGGAGAGTTGAATGATTGTTTGATCACGATGGAGGAAGTGCAGATACTAAAAGAGATGAAAGCAGGGAAAGCTGCAGGTATAGATGGGTGTGCTGTGGAATGTTTGAAAGGTGATGGAGCATTTATTGTCGAGTGATTAGTAAGACTGCTGAATGTGTGTTTTGTGAGCAGTATGGTGCCCATTGACTGGGCAAGTGCTTGTGTGGTTTAACTGTATAAAAGTAAGGGTAACAAGTATGAATGTACTAGTTCTTGAGGTTGTAGTTAAGAGGTACGGTAGAGTGTATTATGAGAGTTAGAGAAGGTACCGAGGGAGTGACTTGTGATGAGAACTGTGGTGAGAGGGAGTGGTTATGCGTGGACCAGGTGTTTGTTGTGACACAGGTGTGTGAAAAGTATTAGGCGAAGGGTAAAGATGTGTTTCGGCTGTTCATGGGTTTAGAGAAAGCATATGATAGAACTGATATGGAGGCTTTGTGGACTGTTTTGAAATTGTGTAGACTAGGTTGTTGGTTCTTAAAAGGAATGAAAAGTTTTTATGTACATAGCAGAACATTTATAAGTGTGGGAAATACTGTGAGTGAACGGTTTCCTTTCAGAGTGAAGCTGCAGCAGGGATGTATGAGGTTACCTTGGCTGTTTAATATTTCTGTGGATGGTGTTGTAAGGGTGGTGAATTCAAGATTTTTAGGTGGAGGTCTGGTGAATGTCTATGGTAGAGAGTGGAATCTGAGTCAGCTGCTGTTTGCGGATGATACTGCACTGGAGGCTGATTCGGAGGAGAGACTAACAGTTGGTAGAGCTGTTTGGAAGGGCGTGTCAAAGGGGGAAATTGAGAGTAAATGAGAAACCAAGAGTAAAGTGATCAAGTGTACGAGGTTGGTAGATGGTAGGGGGATGCATTTAGTTTTGAATGGTGAGTTGCTTGAGGAGATAGAGTGTTTTACGTATTTAGGGTCACATGTTGTTGTGGATGGAAGAATAAAGTAGAAGTGAAATTTAGAATGAATGAAGTATGAAAGGTGCTGAGAGGAATGAAAAAAGTGTTTGGATGTTAACTTAGAATGCATGTAACGAGCAGGCTGTATGAGGGATTAGTGGTACCGACTGCATGATATTGGGGTGAAACATGGAATATGAGAGTCGAAGAGAGGAAGAGACTGAATGTAATGGAGATGAGGTGTCTGACAAGTATGTGTGGAGTAGCATGAATTGATTGAGTAAGAAAAGACGAAGTGTGAAGGAGAACTGGAGTTATGTGAGAGAAGGCTGATTAAGTAGAGAAGAGTGTTGCAGTGGTCTGGGCCTATGGAGAGAATGGACGAAGAGTGATTTGTGAGAATAACCTAATCTGAAGTGAGAGGTGTAAGGCTGAGAGGAAAACCATCAATAGGATGGACGGACAGTGTGAAGAGAGTGTAAGATGCAAGAGGGATGTCTGTAGAGCAAAGAAGAGTGTCTGTATGTAATAGGGATGAATGGGGAGAAATTGTGAATGGAAAAAAGATAACCCGGCCCCAACGGGATGTTCTCCTGCAAGGAGATTTAAATGAAGGAGGCGGCATGGGCTGCTGAGCTTGAAGCCACATTTTGCCTCTCAAGGCCATGTTGCTCCGGGCAAAAGGCATGGCTGCCAGGTGGGAGGAACCAAGAAGGTTTAATTAAACATCCTTGGGAGGGGCCAGGTTGAGATGTGTATTGGCCTTGATTTTTGGCCGCATAAACATTTTTCTTTTTGTCTCTGGGTGATTAACCCGCCCCGTCCCGACCACTTTTTGACCACTGGTAGCCCCCAATCCCGACCATTTTTCGACCCCATTTTTTTTTTTTGCTAAAACTTTCGCTTTTGGTGAGAAACATCGAAAATTCATAGAGAAATCGCTCACCTGAGGTTTAAAATACTCATTACAGGTAGGAGAGCCTCCTTACCTTACTGGGTTTTCTATCAGGCTGGCACCAAAGAAAACGAGTTCTATGGGAGGATAACTATTTCACACCACTCATAAACGGTATTTATTTATTTACTGTTACGAATTTATATGTAGTACAAGAGTATATTGGTTTTCAAGCAGTAATATAGGCATTATAAGCATTGTTTCACTCACTAATACCTGACCTTTTTTTGCCACATTACCTGATCATCATTTCTAACTGTTTCTTCCTCTAATGCTATGTAAAGTTTGTCCTCCACATTGTCATTGATTGGGGAATCACTCTGGCCCTGAATTTCGTACCGTGGCATGACATGGCTATACTGGCCAGGTCACTGATAACAGGTGAATTGCTGAGAAAATGGCATGCAGGGGGGGGGAGGAGGTCATGCTGGGTAAGGCATTGTCTCTGCCTGGCATCTTGTTGAGGAAGGTGTCCCGTGTATATGTACCAAAAATGACTCGCGAAAATTGAAAATTGTGGAAATTATGAACCTTGCAATTGCAGGACGTTGAAGTACGTCCTCGGGATTAGCTGTGACAAAACGTGAGGATGTGGAAGTACATCCTCGGGACGGCGCGGGTTAATATGAACTAACCGCCATACCAAAATATATCTGAAATTGTACTTCAAATTTACCCAGTTCCAGCACTTCAGTCAACAGCACATGGAGAGTTCTAGACTCACCTGAGTTGCATCTGACCTCAGTGCATGGCTTGATCACATTACCATCAACATGTCACCTGTATTTAAGGGATTAACAACACAACGTCATGGCAGGGGAATGCAAAGGTGAGTTGACCTCATTATCCTCACCTGACCTCGGTCAGAATATTTATCCCAACCCCAACGACTTTTAGTATACGTCCACCTCTGATGGAGTGCACATAGCAGCAAATTCATATTAGTGGTGATGCCTGAGTCCTGTGCAGCACACGGATGTAAGGTAAGGCGAGGCAATCTCAATCCTTTAGTCACTTTTCGCTCAAAAGTAGCATATACTAATGTAATGAGCTAACATTTAGATGCTTCTGGGAACTTACTGTAGGTAGTTCATACTTGCTGCCAACGGCAAGGAAAGAGAATGAATTATTTGTAACCAGGAATTGACAATATTTAAATCCAACCCTTATTTGTCATGTGTTAATCTAGCCTATACTTGAAACCAAGGAGGTTTGAACCTTCCTTGAAACTGTCTAAGGAAGGGGCAGCAACTATATCACTAGGTAACCTATTCCATTATTTAACTACTCTACTACAAAACCAGTTCCCATCTCTCTCCTTATGAAAACGAAATTTGTCTAGTTTGAAACCATTAGTGCGAGTTCTTTCCTGTATACTTACTTAATACTTTGCTAATATCCGCCATGAAATCTCCTTTATCCACCTTTATGCACCTTGATATCACAAGTTTCCGAAGGATGAAGCACTTAGGCAGAAATGGGATCGGGCGACAAGGCGGGAGGACTTCGTTCCAACTAAACATACACGTCTGTGCTCTCAGCATTTCAGGGAAGAGGATAATGACAGTACTACTATATCGTGTGCCTGTATTAGAGGTGGAGCTGTACCTAGTGTATCTGAAGTCTTTCCAGTACATCTGCAGACAAAGAATCCAAAGAAACAGAAACCTCCAAAGGAACGTGATGTGCCTGAAATCCACAGTGCAACTCAAGGAGGTTTAAGAATAAGAGCAGCCTAGAAAATGTTCAAGCAGAGTTAAATAAAAAGGCTCTATTTTGTGAAGAGAGTATTAATGTGGTTCAGAACTGTGCAGGTGGTGTTTCTGATTTACTAAGAAGACATGTTGCAAAGCATAATGGAAACACAGGTGAGACTAAATATTCTCCGAAACTGAGATGTTTTGTTGAACACTAAATTTTTGTTCACCTCTTGCATACCGGTTTGTTAGGAAAAGCTTTTATATTTGTCTGCCACATCCAAGAACTCTCGAAAATTTGCTTCATAGTGTACATGTTAAATCAGGGTTTACTGATCCTACCTTTTCAGCCATAATGGCAAGAGCAGATGCAAGTGCCTTATATGGTATGCCTGTTTTGTGTGCATTGGTGGTGGATGAAATGTCAGTTCGGTAACATGTAGGGCGGGATGCAAAAAAAAAATAATAGATTTATTGATATGGGCTCCGCACTTTATGATCGCCTCGTTGTTGGAAATGAAGCTTTAACATTTATGGCAGTTGCATTTAATGGCAGCTGGAAATTTCCTGTAAGATATTTGTTTCATTGCAGGATTGGTGCTTCAGAACGTGGAGGTTTAATGCAACAGTGTAGCCTATTACTAAACTTCATTCAGATGGTGTGACTTGTATCATTGACTCTGGATGGAGCAGCAAAAAATGTGTCAGTGGTCACAAATTTGGGCTGCAGTATTGACTGTGATAATATAAAATCAAGATGTTCACATCCACTTACATCACAAGAAATCTGCGTATTTCTTGATTCTTGTCATTTGCTAAAACTAGTTGGAATTTTTTTTCCTGGCAAAAAATCACTTGATGATGGTCAAGATAATAGGATCTGATGGGATTATATTGACAATTTACACAAATTACACAATCAGTCAAAACTTGGACTTTGGCAATAAACTCAGAACTGCACATACAGAATGGTTAAAAAGGAAAATGAACGTAAAATTAGCAGCACAGCAGCTAACTTAGTCTGTTCCCACGTCTCTGTAGTTCTGTCTTGATAAGTTCAGTGAATTTAAGGGATGTGAAGCAACTATTGAGTGCATTAAGATTCTCAACACACTTTTTGATGTGCAAAACTCTAGAAATCTGTGTTGCAGCGGGTTTAAACTCCCACTCAAAACAGAAATTGCCAGTGAAATTATATCATTTTTGAAAGTGGCAGAAACTTATATTAAGAATTTGAAACTTGCTAATAACTTGAATTTAATGAAATCAAATCATAGGACTGGGTTTCTCGGTTTCTTCCCCTGGATTCACGGCTTGTTGCATTTGTATGAAAGTTTCACTGACTGTTCTAATCCTCATTTATCTTAATGACATATAAAATGCGTGAAGATCACATCATTTTTTTTTTTTTTTGTAAAATAAGAAGCATCGGAGGCTGTTTTAATAACCCAGCCTCAAGACAATTCCTTCTGCATAAAAGAAACTCTTCATGCATAATGACATTCGAGATATACTGTAGGGTAATTGTTTGTCATTAGAGTCGGTGCCTACAATATCTGTGTCCAGCTATTACTTATATGATGAAATGATGGTTATCCCCTCTGTTCAAGCTATCAGTGCAACTTTTACCAAAGCTAGAGTATTAAGTGATATTTATGACACCATATCAACAGCAGATATAGAAGAATCTGGCTATATTTCTGACTTTGTCAATTTAGCTTCATCTTTAAGCAAAATTGTTGCATACGTTATCCCTTCTGTTCAGGCTATCAATGCAACTTTTGCCAAAGCTAGAGTATTAAGTGATATTTATGGCACCACATCAACTGCAGATATAGAAGAATCTGACTATATTTCTGACTTTGTCAATTAAACTTCATCTTTAAGCAAAATTGTTGCATACATTGCTGACTTTGTAGTGTTTAAGTTGAACAATTCCGTCTGCTGTGAAGTTTGTCGTTCAGCACTTGAAACCACTGCTGAAAGCCAGATGCATGCCTTTATCAACCTCAGATCAAAAGGCTGGTTAACCTTCCCCTCAAAAGATGTAATGGAAATTTGTGTTTCATGTGAAATGGTATTCAGAGCAAAGGTATGTACTGTTAAAGAGTCTCATCTTACATTATATCCCAAGCAATGTGATGAACATGTGTATTCAGTCCTGTCAAGTTATATAACTATAGCAATATTTCTTAAACTGAAAAAAACATTTGCTAGAAACAGGCCCTCTACAAAATCATATTATTCTGCTGATTAACGCTATTGCAGAGAGATACCTGCAAGTAAGGTACCATTATGCTGGAAGGGAGTATACTTCAAGGTCACAATCTTGGAATAACATGGAAAGTCGTCAGACTTATAACAAATCTGTATAGTTTAGTGGCCAATGAAACTGTTCCTAGATTACTTAAGGTCAAAAATATGATCAAAGTATTTTTTTTTTATGCGAGAGAGAAGGAACCAAAGGCCGCGAGCCCGCAATTATTGTTCCTTCCAAGAGAAAAACAAAATACAAGAGAGAGCCAAATTCAAGATCCGATCATTTTGAGATGCCTGGACACACTGCGTTTGAAAGACTGGAGATCATAGGAAGGAGGAAATACAGGCAGAGGGAGACAGTTCCAGAGTTGTCCTGTTGCATAAATGAAGGACTCGGAGTAACGGTTAACTCATGCATTAGAGCAGTGATTTTCAACCAGTGTGCCGCGGCACACTGGTGTGCCGCAAAGCAACTGCAGGTGTGCCGTGAGAATTGGGGAAGGAAGATTGATCCTCCCTCAAACAACGTGCACATGGCAAATGTGATATCTTTGATTATGACTATCATTTGTCACGGCTTAATGACAATGAATTTAATTAATTGTGAATTTATATTATACCCTATTTCTGGGGGGCATATCACACTGTATGTACGAACTGGTAACCGTTATTCCGCCGGGCCTCCGGGCTAACGGATTTTCTCAGCCAGACGGGCCTTCACCACAGCGGCACTTGGACGCGCTGCCCGGCGCCCCTCTTCCTTGTATACGTCTTAAAAATAAAGATCAGGAGATGCAATTATGAAACGAACGTTAGAAGATGAGGGCAGTGAAGCTAGTGTGGCCGGAACTAGTTCTGGAAGCAAGACAATTAGGACAGACAGTATTACTTCCAAATCAGTTGTGCGACTGTATAAAGAAGACTACTTGTCCTTCGGATTCACTTCATCTGGAGAAGAGGAACCACGTCCTGTCTGTGTTGTTTGTGGCGAAAGACTAGCGAATCAAGCGATGGTTCCAAGTAAACTTAAAAGACATCTTCAGACAAAGCACTCTCATTTATGTGAGAAATCAACTGAATATTTTAAAAGGCTTATCACTGACCAAACATGCCAGTCTCAACAAATCACCAGTATCACGACTGTATCTGCCAAAGCTCAAGAAGCAAGTTATGCTGTTGCAGAAATAGTTGCCAAAAAAAATGAAAGCACATACAATTGCAGAGTCAGTAAAATTACCAGCATGTAGCAAAATTGTGAACATCATGTTTGGTGAAAAATGTGAAAAAGAGAATTTGAAAATCCTAATGTCAGATAACACCATCAGTCGTCGTATTTCTGATATGTCTCAAGACGTTGAGTCACAAATCATAGCTCGTATCAAAGAAGTGAGAATTTTTGCCATCCAGTTGGATGAGTCAACTGACATCACTGGAAAAGCTCAACTTTTACCATTTATCAGGTTTGTTTGTAATGAAGACAATTGAACAATTTTTATTTTGCAAACCACTTCCAGAAACAAGACGAGGTCAAGATATTTTTGAGGTGGTTGACAGCTATTTCAGTTCAAATGATTTGTCATGGAAATCATGCATGAGTATCTGCACAGATGGTGCCCCTTCCATGTCAGGGAGAATAAAAGGATTCATTGCACTTGCAAAACAGAAAAACCCTGGCATTGTTTTTACACATTGTTTCCTGCATAGAGAGACCCTTATTTCAAAATCATTAGTTCCTGAGTTGCAGCAAGTATTAGATGAGACAATCAGAATATTTAACTATATCAAAAGTAGACCATTAAAATCAAGGCTTTTTTCAAGTCTTTGTTCTGCCATGGAATGTGCTCACACACAACTGCTACTGTACACAGAAGTGAGGTGGCTATCTCAAGGCGAGTTCTTTCAAGGTTTTATGAACTAAGAGGATCTTCTTATATTTTTAACTTCAGAAGGGTCTCAACTGCCTGACCTACTTAGTGATGAAACCTGGTGAAATAAAGTGGCATTCCTAGCTGACATTTTTCAAGCACTGAACACTCTCAATAAGAGTATGCAGAACGAAAACATTCTTACTTGTACAGATAAAATTTATGCATTTAAGGAAAAACTAACGTTGTGGGGATCCAGAATAAAAAAAAGAGAACAAAGTTGAAGTGTTTGAATTAACAAAAGATTGCAGACTGGACAAAAATCTTCTTACGTTGATTCTACAAAGCTTGTCGCTACTGAGTAAGAACATTGAAAAGTATTTTCCATCACTTGAGATATCGTGTTTGGACTGGGTAAGACATCCGTTTGTGGCAAGTACGTACGAGTCAACAGAGCTAACAGTTACAGAAGAGGATGAGCTGACAGAAATCAGGAATGACAGAGCACTAAAACTAAAGCATGGATCCACAAACATGACTACTTTCTGGTTGTCCCTTCGAGTCGAATACCCTACCATTACTAAGAATGCAGTTGGAGCTCTTCTTCCTTTCTCAACTTCCTATCTGTGTGAGACTGGCTTCTCTGCAATGAACAGAGTAAAAAACAAGAACAGGTCGCGGCTTCAGACACTGGAGTAGGACTTGAGGGTATGCCTCTCCACCATTCGACCTCGGATGAGGCACATTATGAAACAACACTAAGGTCATGGAGAAGGCTTTTATTTTTAGTCATGTTTTTACTTAAATGAAATAAATATCTTCAGTTTTAAATTTTCATGTACATTTCTAATGGCTACTAACTTTATCAAGGACATCATGTTTCATTTCCCACTGATATTTCTGTTTGAATTGGCCTTTTATTTTTAATGGTTATTGTGTTCGAATAAAATTAGTATCTTTAGTTTCAAATCTTCATATTATTTCTAATGGCTAGTAACTTTATCAAGGACATCATGTTTCATTTCCCAATGGTATTTGTATCCATGAAAAGGCCATTTATTTTTACACGTGCTTGTGCGTGAATAAAATCACTATTTGTGTTTTAAATCTTCATAATTTTTATTGTGTTTGATAGCTGGTAACTTTGTCAAGGACATCATATTTCACTGTAATTGTGGAGTAATAAATATGCAGAAGAAAGTAATATTGTGAAAACCATGATAATCCATAAAAAATAATAAATAATTAACACTAATTAACATGCTTGACGTATGAAGGTCATTAGTTCTACTTTGAAATACTGATGGTGTGCCTCGCCCATTTTACGCCTGGCTTGGTGTGCCGTGAGAGAAAAAAAGTTGAAAACCACTGCATTAGAGAGTTGGACAGAAAAAGGATGAGAGTTTGCTGCTAGACGGGTTCTGCTACTGTGGTTCTGTCAATTAACTGTAGCATTCCTTTGTGTTGTGTTTCATGTATTGATATAGGCGCTTGAATTTAGTATTGTGTATCACTAACCACTAATATCAGTGAATGACAGGGACGCATAAATTCCCCGATGCTAGTGGCAGGCGGGCAGTGGGGTTGGTTTTGCCCGAGGCAATATGGCGGCGATGGGCTCGCCAGGCTTCAGCAAGAGCAAGCAGTTTCCTGCCCGTGCCGCCTCCTTTTTTTACACCTCCTTGTTCTCCCGCACCTGGTCTGATCAACTGATCGGGTCAGGTAGTGGGGAAGGAGATGGGTCCATTATGATGTGGCAACAGTCAACCAGCTCTGCTGTCGGGCCCTGCTGTGGAAGTCGCTAAATTGCACTGCGTACTGTACTTGACCCTAGTGCGGTGTGGTGCGGAAACGAGTGTTCCCTTCTCCCCTTACAGGCTAAGATACAAGTAATTTTGTGTGTGTGGATAATTTGGTGAATGTGTCGTCCTGTCTCGGCTACCCCCCTTTCGTTGAAAAATCCTGGGTATATACAGTAGATAGATATTTACACAATGAGAAATTAAACTTCTGCATGGACAATGTTGAAAAGGTTTTGCAACAGACATTAAGGTATTCATTACCAGTGTTTGTATGTGGACAACGAGCAAACCACTGCTACGAGACCGGAAAAAACAAGAAGAGAATATTATCTTGTCTGTGAAAGTATGACCTTAATATATTTGCATATATATTTAGGTAAACTTTATTAGCAAATGTATTTAAATAAAGACTCTCGTTTCAGTCACCGTTTCATTGTCAATATTTGTTTGAGAGATTACTGTTATAAGTCTCAGAGCAGCTTTGAATCAAGTAGCTTTCGACCATGATTGATGTGTCATGTGGTTTCCCTTCACCAGGAAGGTGTGTTAAATTACAATCTGACTTCTCTGTAACAATTGCCACCCGATATTAGATACCTTCATTATATCTGAGAGTACCAGCCATGTCAACACCTCGCTTCATGGTAGGAAAAACAGTGTGTGCACGCAATTATAATAGCTTCACATCCTTATTATCCCACATACAATACACACGATAGGCTATATATTCTTTCAGCTGATAAATAGAATGATTCCTGGTACAGACCTTCATACGAACTTTTATCCTTGCATTCCTCCATTCCACTCCACAAAAGTATTCCATGCACAGGATTTCAGCACAAACCCTGAGCTCGTATTCTTATCGGTTAAAGAAGCTCCCTAACACCTCTTCTTAACCGAATGATTTCTGGATATGATTGGTTAATATTTTTCTGTACGTTATTTATGCAGATTATGGTTATATTAGAATGATTAAGTAGCACATAAGTGGACGGTAATGTGTAATAAGCAAAATAAATCACTTAGGTAATGTTAGGGAGCTTCCATACTCGAAAGAATGCTGACCCTGGTCAAGGGAGGGTGTGAAACTCACCACTTGTACACTTAAGTCACCTTCTGTGGTACCATCTGTGGTGCCGCCCAGCCCGGTCATAAAGAGACACATTCTATTCTGTTACAAGCCATACCTAACAGTCTAATACCAATACACCAGTCCTGTATGAGACAGCCCTAGCATGTATTCGATATGGACGGTGGGTGTTAGCGCCGAAGTGGTGACATGTAGAGGTGTATGGTATGTAGGAGGACTGCTGGGCCTTGATAGCAGGCTGTGAAGCCTATGCCCAGAGTCGGACACATAAAAAAAAAAAAAAAAAAAGTCTACCTAACAGTTATCAAGGATAATGAATAAACCGGAGCTTGTCGACACAAACTAGTATGTCTGACGGTTATACGAAGGTTTTCCCTATCGCTGTATACACAGCCAACACATATTATTATGTAGATGATCCATTGCCACGAGTGGAAATGTTGGCTGGGAGAGAGACACATGTCAGAGCTTGAATTCTTCATTTTCCCTCATTTTCCGGACTGTGAAGATGGGTTCTGTGTAAGCAGAAAAATGAAATAAATAAATAAATGAAAAACCGAAGTGAAAGGGTAACAGACGGCCACTTCTCACACCTTCATTACGAGATTGGTGCATAGTTTGGAAATATCGAAAGGATCTACTTAACACAAAAGAAGACAATAAGGTGTAATACAGAAAATAAATCGCTCAGGAAAGGTGTTATGGAGCTTCCTCAACTGACCAGACTGCCAGCCTTTATTAAAGCTCATTTACATGATACATCTAAGTCACTGATCTAGGATGCACACAAGCAAATGAATAACTATACAAATTCTTGTCTTTGTTTCACTGCTAAGCAAATTAACATAAGAAATTCAGAGCAGTTTTTACGTACACCTGAGTAGAAATACTTGATATGGAGGATTTAGTACATTGGGCCCTACCTTCCTATTTCAGGACAGGAGATAGAGGCATGATGATGATGATGATGATGATGATGATGATGATGATGATGATGATGATGATGGGTATGAAAACTTCGGTCAGTCTGGTGTAGTCTGTTCAATTTAATTTTGCCCAGTTATTTTTTATGTCATATCGCAACTTATTTCACGTACCTCAATGGCAGCAAAAGACAATACCAAGGCTCTACATTCTTTCCACAGCACTCCTTCATGACTGTCATCATATCGTTTCGTGTCGTTTTGTTTTTGAAGGCTCCAACAGGCTTGCATGCGTCAGCATTGGCCACCTAATGGCGGCTCTTCATGCTGCTCGATCTATGGCAGCCTCCCTGTTCAGTCCCTTAACTCTGAGGTCACACTTAATGACCTCGTCCTACTTCTTTTTCGGTCTACCCCTTGCAACCCCACCCCCAGTATTAACGCTTCCCACTTCCTGCACCCGATTATCATCCCCTATCCTCTCCACATGCCCAATCCACATCAATCTACCTCTCCTCATCACAACACCAATACACTCCAGTTCCACCCTACCTCTCAACTCTTCCATCGTAAACCCATCCCCTCCAGGCCTTGCACACAGGGACACACTGCACATCCACCTGATCATTGTCATTTCTGTACATTTGAGTCCGCGAATAACCTCTTCCTTTACTGCAGAGGTCTCACTACCATACAGTATTACACTCCTAACACATGCTGCATACACAGCTCCCTTAGCACGTAGGGAGAGCTCTCTCATTGTCAGGAGAGGCAACAGCTCCCTGAACTTCTTCCAACCACTTCTCACCCAAGCCAGAAAGCTAGCTCCAGCCCCACCTCCAGCACATGACATGTCTCCCAAATAACAAAACTCTTCCACACACTCAAGAGTTCAGTCCTTTCATGTCTGACAATCTCCACCTGCTCTCCCCGACATGACGCACACATAAAATCAGCATTATCTCGCAGTCTACGTCTAATACCACTACTTGTACATCTCTTATGCACCCACCTATCACAGACACTGTACAAGAAGGAATTACTTCACAAGCCCTTGTGGAAAATTGCACGTGGCTATTCTCCCTCTTGTTTGACAGTACTGCCACCAACCCTAGATATCATTACTTTTGTTTTATCTACATTTACCCTTGGGCCCTTGTGTCCCATACCATCTCTCCACTTCCTAAATCTTTCCTCCACCTCCCTTTCATTCTCTGCAGTAAACACCAAATCATCAGCATACTGTACAACATCTCCCATGGGAGTCCATTTCTGAAGTCACGTGAGAGGGCTTCAAGTACCATCATAAAGAAGAGACTCAAAACTGACTGCTGATGCACACCAACATTCACGGAAAATTCATCATTCAAATCTCCATCCACTCTTACCTGGGTGTGAGCATCCACACACATGGCCATAACCCCTAACCAGCCACTCCTCCATCCCAGGCTTTCTAATTGCCCACTTTACCACCGCTCAAAGGGGCTCCATCAAATGCTTTCTTCAAATCAACAAAAACAAAGTACAATTCCCTTTTCATTCCTATGTATTTTCCTGAAGATGTCAAACAATGAGTATGGCATTAGCGGTTCCCCTGCCTGGCATAAACCCAAACTGCATCTCATCAACATTCACTCTTTCTCTAACCATACCTTCTAAAACTCTCTCCATTACCTTCATTATCTGATCTAATAGCTTTATACCTCCATAATTTCGTCTTTCCAGGGCATCACCCTTCCTCTTCTACAGATTTACAATTACACTCTTCAGCCAATCATCTGGGACAACACACTCGTATATAATCATATTTATCAGGTCAGTGACTATATGAAATATCATATTCACATTCAAATAATAATTTTTTACCACAATAGAGTATTCAGAAAAGAGAGAGAGATGGTAATTTTAGGCCAAGTTAAAGTGAACAGCATTTAGCACCCTTCAAAATCATAATAACTTTGAATTTCTCTGTGTCAGGGTGATGAAATTATTCATAGCATAATACACAGTTATTTTCTTGGCCGTAATATAGTTTATGTGTGGCAGTGTCCTTTCACACTATACATTATGCGCAAATTGTATTGTTAAAATCTATCTATAAGAAATCATAGATAAAAGCATCAGGAGAGTACTGGGAAATCTGTCTATCTATCTATTGCAAGACGCCTCAATCCCGTTTGGGGTGGCCACAAACAAATCGCCTCCAAGTCGCCCTGTCCCCCGCCATTTCACTGCCCTGCTCCCAACTCACACCCCCCTCTCTCATATACCTCTCCACCCCATCCCTCCATCTCATCCTCGGCCTCCCCCTCCCTCTTCCCCCCTCCACCTCACTCACATACACTCTCTTCGTCAGTCTTTCACCCTCCATCCTCTCCACATGGCCAAACCACCTCAGTGTGGGAAATCACCAACATTAAAATCTGGACCTGTCATATTAAACAAGGCAAACTGAAGGACGAACTGCTAAACAAAATATCCTTAATCTAATAGAAAGGTTTCTCACACACAGGCTTCCACCTACACACTCTTCCACACTACAATTATTCAAAGGAGGAACAGCGTAAAGATAATTCAGAGTAAACTTGCAGTCCTACCGGACCTTACTACAGACGAAAGGACCCAGCTCCTTGAACTCCCCCACTTTCAGTGATCTTCCATGATACGTTGGGAATACGTGGGGTAGTTTTGTGTCTTCCCTATCCACGACGTAGGCATGAAGTCCACTTCTCACCAAGGTAAAGAGAATAAAAGGTAGTTTCAACCCAGGGAGGAGGGGAGCAAGAACGTGTCTCGGTCTGCGCATGACGTCACAGGTATTCCAGACTGAGGGCCTCAGCCTGGTCAGACACCTACCTACCCTGTGATACGAGCTCCCCGGCCTATATAGATTACTTTTATTTGCACCTTAAACTGCATGCAGAGCAATGAAAAGGTTAATGCTATGTTTTTGAGATATTATAAAATATGTTTTCAAGAAGAACTTTTCAAAGAATATAGGAATGTCGTATACAGGGTCATACAGACACAGATCCGACGTCATAGGTGCCTGTAAGCTAGCTGATTATGAGAAACAACTAAAAATATTGACAAAGATCACTGGTTGAGAGCATAGCAACACTAGACACCTACCAAATGATCCGGAAATCGCCATTTACATTGGTACACCATCAGATTCGTTTTCTGCCATGCTCTCTTACATTGGTTTACCATCACATTCGTCTCTCTCTCTCTCTCTCTCTCTCTCTCTCTCTCTCTCTCTCTCTCTTTATCCTTGATGTCACACTCTGCGTGAGCCGGGGGCGGTGAACCTACCTCTCATATTCTCTTTTCCTTGCTTCTTACACTCACTGATCGTAGTGGAACCCAAATAAAACAAGATACGGTTTCCAAACAGTCGCCACACCACGTGGATCCCGGCAAGGTATAACTGAGGCCCGTATTCTCATCGGTTAAGGAAGCTTCCTAACAACTTTTCTAAAACGATTTATTTTGGTTATTACACGTTACTTTTCTCCTGTGTGTTATGTAAATCCCTATAATATCGCCTGACTTTACATAAACAGTGTACACAAGGATATTAAGCAGTATATCAGAGAATAAATAGCTACGGAATAGGTGCTAGGGAACCTCCTTCACAGAGGAAAATACGGACCTAAGACTCAATGGTGTGGTGCAGACGGAGCGCCCCTGTAATCATGTGTGTCTGAAAAGCAATGGGTGGCTTAGACAATTATTTGACCCCACAGATTCTTTCCTAGTGAATATACACAGTTGCTTCAACCCAATCTTGGCCGTCTTTAGGTAAAACTGTAGCTCCTTCGCAACAAGCACAGTTACCGTATCTAGATATAATTTTCTGATATTATATATTTCATTCTGAAATGAAGGCACAGTGTCTGGCTGGGTTACTGTCTCACTTAGACAGGTATGACTTTTTTTTTTTAATGCGAGGAAGAAGGAACCAAAGGCCATGAGCCTTGGATCGGGATACACAAGCGCACTTATGATCAATAATGTTACCCAGGTTTTGATATGCTGGAAGGACAAGGAGGTTATGAAATCTTCTTCGTCCTGTTCTGACTTCATAAATTAATCTAAGAGACGAAAAATATAGCAGGTTATGATTCTTTCTGCAGTTGGTTCAAGGAAACGGGGCAAAATCTTCTCTTCTCTTGTTTTTCCTGTAAAAATATATCTATGTTACGACGGTGAATCAACCGTAAATATGTCTAACAATCCCAGCCCTGGGTCTGAAAAACTGGTGTTGAGGAAAATTTGGCCATATCAGTCTCGGGGTATAAATCGCACCAGTCCTCGGGAAACTTGGCCTATGCGGCTTGACGTGGCAGTGTCTTGTAAATGAGGTTTGATCCTGCCATTGGTGGATCCAGCGGTAGATGGAGGACACGCCGACTCCCGTCTTGAAAGAGATATACTGCACCGATACCCCACCCAGCCACATCAACACGAGCAACGAACGATCACCCATAACCAAGCTGCTATTGGACAGTCTTCGCTTCATTCTGATACTCTGCCAGACAAAAATTTAAAAGGTGCAGTAATAATTACACAAACGTATGAAAGTAGAAATTAGGCCACATTCTTCACTCTTAAACTATAATGAACGTTCCTGTATACGCGTTATTACTTAGAATATTACATCCTTATTTAAAAGAAAAAATCAATTATTTATTCTACAATATCGCATGGGAGGAGGTTGGACAGTGAAAAATTTAAATTCGGAACTTTTTTTTTTTCTTTTTTTTATATTCAATGCCCTGCTCCAAGCTATACTAACTGATGTCCTGGTTTCCGTATCCCTCATGGTATGTAATATACCTAATTCCCTTCACGCATAACACCTATCTATCCTCCTCTCTCTCTCTCTCTCTCTCTCTCTCTCTCTCTCTCTCTCTCTCTCTCTCTCTCTCTCTCCATGGATTCGGTATAGCAGAACCAACCTACCCAAATATGCCGTCTTCGGTATGTCTCATGAACGTTGCTTTTCTCGTAAGTTATATATATATATATATATATATATATATATATATATATATATATATATATATATATATATATATATATATATATATATATATATATATATATATATATATATATATATATATATATATATATCTTGTGTTATTGAGTATCGTCTTGTGCAAATCTACCCCTTTATTTTGAACGACTAACTACGAGTTAACAGTATTTGAGTTTCAGTGTCCAGTATGTGATTGCTGAGAGGAAAGGAGATCGAGCACCGACATATAAGCAACATCCGAGTCAAAATGTAATGTATGAAATGAAGAAAGGCAAATTAACCGCGGGCGTGGGAATCAAACCAGATCCCTTCGGGATTATCGTCCGTTACGTAGCCACTGAATCAAGAAGAGTATATTTTCCCCTACCTCGCTACACAGGTTTTTATTCATTTCTTTATTTTTACTCATTTATAACTCATTACAAGAATCACTGGCGTTGCAATATGTCTGAGCCTGATAGAGTTAGACAGTTTCTTGGGAGCAGACTAGAACGAAAAATCCTGAGGAATACATATTGCTTATTATTAAGATTATATGTTGCTGCTGGCGCCAAAGAAGAAACTGTCTGCTGTTGAGTCTATAAAAGAAGACTCAGTCTGCTGTGTCTATAAAGAGGACCCATGCTGCTGCTCCCGCCAATATTAAGTAAATTTATGGACAAGAAAGATTGAAGCCAATGTTTTCCCGCCACAGTGACACCACGCATAGAGAAGAGGCATTTCACACGAGCAAAAAAGTGTTACCGTAAGCCTGTCACAAGTAGGCCATTACCTAAGGGTAAATAACGAACATAGATGTGAAAATGTTACCTGCTGCAAAGTGATGTGTTTGCATGGGCCTATCCCTGTATGCGCCCCATCACTTTTATTTACGGTGACGAAATTTATATATTATTCTAGCTACAGGCATACATTTTATTCTGCTTCTGGATCTCCTTTCTAGTGGATGGGATAAATACGATTCTTGAGCTAAAAAAAGAAGAATTCCGAAGGTAAAGTTCAATCTGTTCTTCGCAGTTCTAAGAAAAGCGTCTTATTACTTAAGTGTCGGTAATAATAAGACTGTCAGTGCTGATGCTGCATATTGCCTGATTCTTAAATGTAGGTATATACTATGATTATTTACCGGTATGTTGTTGCATGATGCACTGACGCAGATGTCAGTACTGCCCACGTAGAATTATCCTATTAACCATATTTAATCTGATAGGGACCGGTATATTTATTATAATTATATTTGTTTTTGCTGACCCAGGCGATTTAATAAAGCTTAGGAATTTTCCTTCGTAGCGAAAGTGAAAGTACATGTTATTATAGCGTACCAGGTTTTCAATAAAATTCGCGTTTATTGACAGTTATCTGGATTTATTTCACAGAATCGTCTAATAACAACAAAAGTCTGTGGAGAACGGGAGTTGTTAATGAGGGCGAGGCTGTCTTTTTTTTTCACCCAAGGCATCAGACTAGTTTTTGATCTTAGGAGTTTCCTTAGTACTGAAGAGGTAATAAATGGCATCTAACCTCTCTAGTTCTCATTGTTTCTTCAAAGTTGAGCAAAGTCGTTGAGAGATTAAAAAAAAAAAATAAAATAAAAGGAGAAAAGAAAAAAAGAAAAGAGTCATTCATATTACATAGATTATCAAACTAAATAAGTCTAAAGCCAGTATTCTTGTTTGTTAACGAAGTTCAGAAATTCCTTTTCCTAAGCGATTTAGCTTATTTATTATACTTCTCTGTTTCTTCTGGGTTGCCTAAATCCTTCCTTTGTTGCCATACTCTGTTTAAATAGAGTAAAAAGATATATATTTACCAGACGTATCCAAAAATTAAGCGCTAAGGGAGAGGAGTCAGGAAGCTTCTTTATCTGACGAGAATACGGGCCTAAGAGCTGTATTCTCGTCATCTTAGGTGGCTTTATAACAGATTTCCCTTATCACCTTTTTGCCTATTTCCATTTTTTAGTATATGGCACACTGATATTACTTTCCACGGTTTTCTTATTAAACTGACATAGATATAAAGTGCATTAATAACATTTGGGTAAATAATGACGAGTCAAGTAGGTAAAGAAACTGAAAAGAAGAATGTAAATATGTACGTGGCGGTAAGTGATATTTACTATATTATTTTCACTTTAAAATGGACCAGACTTTAATCCATTTGTAAATCATTTCACCCATGTCGCGGGCAGAAAGACAATCCACTGGCTATGTATCCTTTCCACAGCACTTCTTTTGTTACTAGCGTCATGGTTCTCGTGTCAATCTTTTCCTACAAGTCAGCATTCATGATAGAGGTATGGAAATATAGGCGAAGTTAAAACAAAGTCCTTACACACACACACACACACACACACACACACACACACACACACACACACACACACTTACCTTCCCGCGTGTGTCCACCAAGCCTCGACTCTTCCCGCTGCAGCTGCTCCTGAGAGTGAGTCTGGCTGAGTGCGACCTGTTATTTATACAATAGGCAGCGACGCCTGGTCTTCCCTTCCCTCCACCCAGTGACACACACACACACACACACACACACACACACACACACACACACACACACACACATCGACGTTATACTGCGCCTGTCATTTTACTGATGATAACGAGGGTGATGATGATGATGCAGCGTCACTTCACTAGATATACTCAGTTAGAATCAACGCTTCTTAATATCGCGTGTCTGCCGAGAGAGAGAGAGAGAAAGAGAGTGTCAAAGTCCACGATTATCGTCATTTTCTGTCTATATGCAGCATATTATAATCTTCTTTGACCTACCTCCCTATCCCCTGAAAGAAGAATGACGGATTACACAAGTAAAAATGAAGCTGCAGTCCAGCGGGAGGACGTCCAGATGATCCTGTGTCCAACAACAACAACAACAACAACGACAACGACGACGACGACGATAAAAATAACCATAATAACATCATCATCAACAAGAATAACATCAGCAATATAACTATCAGCACCAACAACAACAACAACAACAATCTAATTTCATTTCACCCACTAAAACCTTCTCCTTTCCATTAACGCCTTGACGTCGCAATTTTTTTTTTTTTACCTTTCATAAGGGTGGTTCATGTCTGCTGCCTCCTTATGGCAAAACTCTCTGGCAGATAAGCATTTAAATAAGGCTGTAATAAACCATTCGTATCGAAAATTGTCTAAAGTAAATATAACCGCGTGGATATGTGGAAAAGAACAAAAAAAACGGGGAAGAGACAGAATGACTTTATGGATAATTTACTTTATTCACTGATTAAGTGCAGGGAGAGAATTAATAAAATTTTTCCCCTAATAATATTATACTCGTGCAATATATAATTCCGGTGTGTGTTATAAGGATAATAATGATAGTAAAATAGAATTATCATTAATTTCTGAGTCTAGTTTCATGCATCGCATTTCTTTTGTTCTTCATACACATTAGTAATTTAAATAACGTAGTAACAAGTGTGAAACGATAACTGTCAGCTTAACAGAATTAATGACATGAAGGGCTGCATTCTAGTCAGCGTAGGCGGCTCATTAGTACCCCTTCCGTACCAGTATATCCAGGCATATAACATCTGTATATTTACTTAACATTTAAGCATCGCAACTGTGTCAAAAAGGAAAATGAAGTAAATAATATGCATGACAGTATTATGGTAAAATAGGTGGAATATCTATTCATCTATCTGACTGCCTATTTCTCTAGCTATTTATCTACTTGTTTCTGTGTTTAAGTAAGATGTATTAATCAAGCAATAAAAAAATCAGTCTATCTATCTATACTTATCCCTCTATCTGTCTGTCTGTCTATATCCAACCATTTATCTGTCTATCCATCTATTTGTGTACGTATGTATGTATGTATGAATGTATGTATGAATTTAAGACTCATTATGTTATATGCTAAAAAGACTACGACTTCAGATTTATATGTTTTCTCATGGGGTAAGGAAATCTTCTGCATGTCTTGCCATAACACCACAAATGCCAAGCTTTCCAAAGCTACACCAAACAGGAGCAGCAGACATCCCTGGATTTGGGTATGTGCCAAGCTCCTAAATTCTGCGGTGTGGTGAGGTGTGGTGTGGCAGTCTGGTGTTTCTTCAGTATTCACATATGCCGAGAAAGCTTAAACAACTTTTCTAGCACAAAGACCACACATCCCAAAGCCACACCCAGCAACAGAAAAAACAGAGGACTTTCATGTGCGTGAGGGTAGGGCTTCTAAACTTTATGTTGTTGCTGCCTGTTGTTGCTTCGTGGATATCTTTTTTCCTCATATCCTCTCGCTCTCTGATTCGGGTTTCTCGAGCAACTACTGCCAGCGCCTCCTTTTTTCCACTGCTTCTACAAACAGTCTGGATACGGAGAGAGTATCATCATCATCATCGTTGTCGTCGTCATCGTTAAGAACAACAATAACATCAACTGTGTCTTCATCATCTTCACCACCACCACCACCAACAACAACAACAAAACAATTTAATTTTCATCTGCGCCATCACCATCATCATCAATGTATCATCATCTTCATGAACGACTTAACACATGCACGACATACCCATACCCTACACACCACAAATATACATAGCTTCCTATGCGGACGACATAACACTTACATGTACACATCAAAACCCAAACACAGCTCACACATCCTGCAACCTTAACTCAACTCACTACACGAATGGTTCACCACACGCAGGCTCAAAATAGCCCCAGCCAAATCTACAGTGACCCTTCTCACAAATAGGACAGCAGAACACAGTCACATTCCACACCTCACCATAAATAACACTCCCCTACCACACACACACACACACACACACACACACACACACACACACACACACACACACACACAATCCTTTGTGCAAGATACAATACATCAACGTCATTTAAACAACACATCACAAACATTTAAGATAAATTAACACCAAGAATCAACACCTTAAGGTCACTTCCCCATACGACATTTGGACACAACAAAGAAACCACCACGACAGTATACAAACAATATATACAGTACGTTCAGTGATGAAATATGCTTGCCATGCTTGTGCTTCTAACCTGACTAAAACACACTACAACACTCTACAGACCATACAGAACTAGGCCCTAAAATTAATCACGGCCTGCACAGCTACTACACCCACAGACTACCTACATCAAGAAACCAAAGTCCTCAAAGTCAAGGATCATCTAGACATGAAAGGCACCCAAATTCTCGCCGTAGCCTCCCCAAACCCCCACCATCCACTACATTACATGGCAGCACGTCCACACGTAGAACATCAAAACAACACCCAGCACACGATAACATACACAAATACTGTCATCTCTTCCCCCTCGCCCACCTCAAACCAGCTTCCAGAAGCATATCCACACCCAAATCACTCGCAGCTCCATACAGTCACTTAAAGACAACACATCTGCATGCACGGCCTCCTGATATCCACCCTTCTGAATCCTATCTCCCTGGTGAGGACAGAGTCCACCTGGTGAGGCCCAGATGTGGGCAGCATCTAGCCCTCCTGATGTATCAGAAGAGGCTGGATGACTACATCGTTGACGTCTGTCCAGGATACAACACAGCACTCCATACTATCAAGCACTTTAAGGAGAACTGCATCGCACACATTCACCTGCGCCAACAACACAACATACACTCCTTGACAGCTCCGTGGGAAAGCCCGGTTTCGGCCGTGGGCTTCCTTAAGGACTCGGGGCTATTCGGCCAGACTGCCTAGGGAACAACAACTACAACTACTACAACAACTTCATCATTATCATGATTAACATCATCATTTTCATCTTCTTCTGTACCATCATCATTATCATCATCACTTTCATCTTTCTCTGTACCAGCAACACCACCACCACCACCACCACCACCACGACAGTCATCATCATCATCATCAATATCATGTACATCTTCCTCTCTACCATCATAATCATCATCATCATCTTTTTTTTCATCACCTCAGTCTTTATAATCATCACCATCAACATACTTAAATTAACTTTACCCACATTAATTTTTTTATAATATTTTTTCTCCTTTGGGTTCCTCCGATCACAACCTTATCAACTCAACCTCTCCTATCACTCCAGTAAGGCCTGTAGATCCTCCTCAGAAGCGGCGGCTGTGTCCCTTGGTAGCTGTTAACTGGGAGGCCCTCAGGCAGTATTTCTTTGATTTGCCCTGCAATGATTATTGCTTCCATGCCCGAGAGCCATCTGTATCTGCCTTGCTCATTGCGGAGGTTATTCTCTCGGGCATAGAAGCATACATTCCGTTCTTTTATCCTGTGACTAATGCAAGAAACCTTGTTTTAATCACGCTTGTTTTATAGTTATCCACGACTAGGAGGAAGCCTACAAAAGGTACCGGACACAGCCCACCCCTGAATCTCACCTCATTTTTTCTGGCCGGGATCGTTCTAAGTCTGTTCTTCGCAATGCTGAATATAAATTCATTCATATTGTTCTGAACTCTTCCACATCAAATTTCCTGCTCCTTCTGGCACCTTGCCAAAAACCTTACGAACAATTTTACCTCATAATCCTTCCCTCCTCTTTTCCACTCTGATGACTCTATAACTATTATATCTATTAATAAAACAGGACCAATCACTCAAACTTTCACCTCCAGTTCCACCATAGACGCTTCCAGTGCTGTTCCTTCAACACTTCCCCCTCTGACTTCCTCATCGCTGACATTAAAATTTCTTCAGTTGATGTATTTTCTGCCATCACTGGCCTAACAAAGCATATCGGCCTGAAGGAGTCCCTCCTGTTGTCCTCAAGAACTGTGTTTCTGTGCTTACACCTTGTCTAGGTAAACTTTTTCGTGTTCGCCTGTCAACTTGTACCTTTCCTCCTTGCTGAACGTTTACTCCCATTCAGCCAGTCCCAAAGAAGGGTGATCATTCCTAGCCATATAACTATCGTCCAATAGGTTTAACATCTTGTATTTCAGAAGTTTTTGACCTTTTCTTTTTATAATAAATGGAGGAAGGAAAAACAAAGGAAAAAAAAATAAGTCCATGTGCCTAAAGGCATCCTCCATTCATAAAATACTTATAACAATTGGATTTAAAATCGAGAGGATTAAATGAATGTAGGAAGCAACTCCCAGGAAGTGAATTCCAGAGAGTAGTAGTTCTGGGGATAAATGAATTTTTATAAGCAGTGGTTCTGCATTGTGGGGGAGAGAGTGTGAGTTCATGGCCGCTCCCAGCTGCCCGAGTATTTCGGGAGAAAATGTGAAGGGAAGGCACAATTGAAGCCAGTTCGTTAGAGCACTTACGTTAAAAATATCGATAAAATAGTGCTAAAGAAGCAACATCTCTACTTACTGATAACGGAGGAAGGTTCTGCGTTATGGCAGGATTATTGATTAATTTAATGGCTTTATTTTGAATTTTGTCCAACTGCCTCAATGCAACCGCTCCACATCCACTCCACAGTGGTGAACAGTATTCGATCTGAGAACGCACATGACTTTGTATATTGTGGCCATCTGCTCGTCAGTGAAGAACTCACGAACTCTGCATATTAGTCCCAGTTTTTTAGAAGCATCTTTAGCTGGGGATTTAACATAAGCTGTCCAACTTAGGTTGGGGTTTAGAGTAACACCTAGGATATCAATTGTAGTGGATATGGGAATATTGACATCATTTAAAATTATGTGAGAGTCTGAGGAATTCTTTCTATTGGAGAAATTAATGTATTTAGTTTTCTGAGCATTAAATGAGACCAGATTTATTTGTCCCCATTGATTAATTTTAGAAAGGTCCTGG
Source organism: Coenobita brevimanus (assembly GCF_032717465.1). Classification (NCBI taxonomy): domain Eukaryota; kingdom Metazoa; phylum Arthropoda; class Malacostraca; order Decapoda; family Coenobitidae; genus Coenobita; species Coenobita brevimanus. Next base: position 35,096,029 of record NC_136978.1, read on the forward strand.
TTCACAGAAATTGCTGTGTTTAATTGGGAATTTATAATATAAAATTGTGTAATGGAGGTACTAAATGTGAAAGAACTATGAAGGGTCGAGTCATCAGCATAAGACTGTATTGGGTTGTGCGTGACAAATAGGAGGTCATTTATACGAATGAGAAAGAGGGTTGGCGCCAAAACTGATCCCTGAGGTACGCCAGCATTTATGGAATGAAACTGAGAATAAATTCCATCTACTATGACCCATATTTTTCTAATATGAAGGTAAGCAGAAATTAGAGGAACCAGTGATGCAAGGCCATAGTGTGACATCTTAGACAATAAGGCCTGGTGCCATACTTTGTCAAATGCTTTTGATATATCAAGTGCTACTGTGTGTGTATCACCATGTTGGTCTATTGTTTTGTTAATCTGATGGGTAAGAAGGCAAAGAATGTCTACAGTTGAACGTTCCTGTCTAATCCATATTGACGATCATTGATCATTTTATTGATTTCCAGATGCTTGACTATGTGTTTGTTAATTAGTGTCTCAAAAACTTTACCGAGAACGGAAGTTATTACAATTGGTCCATAGTTCGATGGATCAGAAGTTGCCCCTTTTTTAGGAACAGGATGGATTTGCTGCTTTCCATGGTGCTGGAAAAATTGAGGTAGGATGCATAAGCGGAAAAATTTTGCTAATACAGGAGCCAACACTGAGGAGCAATTTTTAAGAACTATTGAAGGAATTTCATCTGGACCAGTAGCTTTGTCTGCTGATAGATTCTGTAATACAGCTTTTACGTATCTGGTGTGAATCATGAAAGGAGGTATTTGAGGGGAATCAAATGAAGTACAGGAATATTATGATTTTCTGAATTTAGGGTTGAGTTTGTTGAAAAAATGTCAACAAGAAGATTGGCTTTTCCGCGTGGGTCACTTACTAGATTTCCATTGGAGGACTGTAACGGTGGAATGGAAGAAGTGGTAGTGAAGTTAGTTTTGAATGAATTAAGAGTTGACCAGAATATTTTGTTATCATTTGGATTGTTTAGTAGTTTGTTAGCCCGTCTATGTAGAAAGTTTGATTTTGAAAGATTGATAATAGTTTTGGCATGGTTTCTGATATTTTTATAATAGTTAAAGGCCTCTTTGGTTTTAGTCCTTGTATAAGTGTTATAGGCTATTGTTTTATGTTCTGTAACTCTAGCACAATTGTGGTCAAACCAATTAGGAGAATTACATCTTTTTCTGTAACTATGATGGGGAATGAATGTTTCCATGCCGACTTTAATGATATCCTGTATGTGGCCCAATGTGGAATTTGCATCATGGGAGAAAAAGGAGGTCCAAGGAACATTCATGATAAAATTTTGAAGTCCCTCCCAGTATGCCTTGCCGTAGTGCCATTTAGTCATCACGACAGGTTCAGAGCAGGAGGTTGTGGTAGGTGTGAAACTGGTGGCTTGAATCAGACAATGATCCGAGGATCCGAGGGGGGACTTCACTTCGACATTATAATTTTCTCAATTGGTTGTTAGAAACAAGTCCAATAGGTGGGGATTTTGATCGGGGTTGTCTGGTACACGGGTGGGTTGACTGACTAACTGGGTGAGATTAAATGAGTCTGAAAATAGCTCACATTTAACACCAGAGTCATCAGTTATATATATATATATATATATATATAGAGAGAGAGAGAGAGAGAGAGAGAGAGAGTATATATATATATATATATATATATATATATATATATATATATATTTTATGGGAGGAAGAAGGAACCAAAAGCCATGAGCCCGCAATATGAGTTCCCTCCAAGAGAAAAACAAAATACAAGAGAGAGCCAAATTCAAGATCCATTCATTTCGAGATGCCTGGACATACTGCGTTTGAAAGACTGGAGATCATAGGCAGCAGGAAATACAGACAGAGGGAGACAGTTCCAGAGCTGACCTCTTGCATAAATGAAGGACTGGAAGTAACGGTTAACTCTTGCATTAGAGAGTTGGACAGAAAAGGGATGAGAGTTTGCTGCTAGATGGGTGCTATGCGCCCATCGTAGAGGTGGAGGAATGCAAGCAGACAGTTCAGAGGAGCAGTGACCATTAAAGTAGCGATAGAAAAGAGATAAAGATGCAACAGTGCGGCGAAGAGACAGAGGTTGAAGGGAGTCAGTAAGAGGAGGAGAGTAAATGAGACGAAAAGCCTTTGCCACCACCCTATTGAGAAGAGCTGTATGTGGGGAGCCTCCCCACACATGAGAGTTGTACTCCACATAGGGGCGGATAAAACTCCTCTATAGAGTCAACAATTGTGCAGGGGTAAAGAAAGAATGGAGTCGGCTTAACACACCCAATCTCTTGGAACAGATTTTACAAGAGATGTTATATGATCTTTCCAAGATAAGTCACGAGTAAATGAAACCCTAAGCATGTTCAAGGATGATGCAGGATTAAGCTGAATATTATTAAACATCAGTGTGTATACCTGTGGAAGATTTTGACGGGTTAATAGGTGTAAGAACTAAGTCTTAGATGCATTAAAAACAGCAAGATTATTTTTACCCCAGGCAGAGATACGACCCAAGTCAGACATTAGGTGTGCCATAGCGTCATCCTTTGTTTGATGAAGTAACTGCTGAGATGGGCGTTGCGGGAACCGAATGGAAATGTGAAGGGTGGAGTCATTAGCGTATGAGTGGATAGGGTTAGATGTACAGGTTAGAAGGTCATTGATGAATAAAAGGAAGAGAGTTGGTGATAGGACAGAGCCCTGAGGAACACCACTGTTGATAGATCTAGGAGAAGAACGATGGCCATCTACAACAGCGGCTATACAACGTCCAGAAAGGAAGCTAGCGATGAAGGCACAGATAAAAGGATAGAAACCGTAAGAGGGCAGTTTGGAAATTAAATATTTATGCCAGACTCAATCGAAAGCCTTTGATATGTCAAGTGCAATGGGAAAGCTTTCGTCAAAGTCCCGAAAGGAGGATGACCAGGAGTCTGAAAGGTAGGTGAGAAGATCGCCAGTGGAGCGTCCCTGACGGAACCCGTACTGATGATCAGAAAGAAGGTTGTGATAGGAAAGATGCCTTAAAATTTTTCTATTAAGAATTGACTCGAAAACTTTTGAATTACAAAACGTTAAAGCAATTGGACGATTGTTGGAGGGTTGGGAATGGTCACCCTTCTTTGGGACTGGCTGAATGAGAGCAAACTTCCAGCAAGAAGGAAAGGTACAAGTTGACAGACAAAGGCAAAAGAGTGACTAGGCAGGGTGTAAGCACAGAAGCACAGTTCTTGAGAACAACAGGAGGGACTCCATCATGCCCATATTCCTTTTTAGTATTGAGGCCAGTGATGGCAGAAATACATCAGCTGAAGAAATTTTCATGTCAGCCATGAGGAAGTCAGAGGCGCGAAGTGATGGAGGAACAGCACCGGAATCGTCTAAGGTGGAATTGGAGAGAAAGTCTGTGCGAAGAGATCTGCTTTAACAGTAGAAGAAATAGCTACGGAACCATCAGAGTAGAAAAGAGGAGGGAAGGATGATGAGATAAAGTTGTTAAAAAGGTTTTTGGCGAGGTGCCAGAAGCAGCGGGAAGAATTCGAGTTGGAGAGTTGAGAGCATTTAGTACGGATGAAATTACTTTTAGCAGAGCAAAGAACAGACTTAGCACGATTCCGGGCAGAAACATAAAGATGATGTGATTCAGGGGTGAGTCGGCTTCGGTACCTTTTGTAGGCCCACTCCTTGTTGCGGACAGCATTAGAACAAGCATGATTAAACCAAGGCTTTCTTGGTTTAGTCAAAAGTTATGAGAAAGGAATGTATGCTTCCATGCCCGAGAGAATAACCTCCGTAATGTGCAAGGCACACTCAGATGGCTCACGGCCATGGAAGCAATAATCATTCCAGGGAAAATCAAAGAAGTACTGTCTGAGGGCCTCCCAATCCGCAGCTCCAAAATGCCACAGGCAACGTTTCCCTGGAGGGTCCATAGGCCGTACCGGAGTCATAGGACAGGTTAAGGTGATAAGGTTGTGATCGGAAGAGCCCAACAGAGAGAAAAGATTAACAGTGTATGCAGAAGGATTAGTTGTAAGGAAGAGGTCAAGTATGTTGGAGCTCTCTCCAAGGCGGTCTGGGATATGGGTAGGGTGCTATACAAGATGCTCTAGGTCATTAAGGATAGAAAAGATGTAGGCTTGTTCACCAGGTGGATCAGTGAAAGGAGAGGAGAGCCAAAGGTGGTGGTGAACATTGAAATCTCCTAGAATGGAAATTTCAGAGAAAGGTGAAATGGATAGAACGTGTTCAATCGTAGAAGTAAGATAGTAGAATTTTTGATAGTCATTGGAATGAAGGGATAAGTAAAAGCACAGATATATTTAGTCAGAGAATGACAGGAAAGCCGAAGCCAGATAGTAGAGAATTCAGAAGAATCAAGTTCAGGAACACAAGAGCAAGATAAGTCATTGCGTATATATATACACAACAGCCACCTTTGGCTTTGAAATGAGTATAGAGAAAGTAAGAGGATACAGAAAAGGGTTTGCTGTCAGTTGCCTCAGACAACTGAGTCTCAGTTAGAAAGAAGGTGAGGTTTAGAGGAGGAGAAGTGGTGCTCAATAGAGAGAAAGTTAGAGGAAAGGCCACGAATGTTGCAGAAATGAAGAAGAATAGATTCAGACAGTGGTTCCAGGCACCTCGAGTCGTCACCACGAGAGGGGCGGAAGGTGGGGCATATATGGTCCCCCCCCCCTTGGGGCTCCGAGGCTGGGTGATGAGATGCCATGATTCTTTTTTTTTTTTTTTTAATTTTGGAAACGGAAGTGAAGTGTGTACTATGCATGTAGTTTGGTGTAGATAGAGAAATTTGTGTTGGAGAGCATGCTGGCCTACTCTCTATGTAACTGAGACACTGAAAAAGCTCAGCAAAGGGGGATGGTCAGGAACTAGTCCTGAGGGCTGATGAAACGGGAGCTCCAGCACTCCCTGTTATCAGCTTTCCATCCACCTCCGGAGTACTGCCCTGCTCGACTGGTGCTACAGTCTACTCCTACAAAATATGTATGTATATATAGATATATATATATATATATATATATATATATATATATATATATATATATATATATATATATATATATATATATATATATATATATATATATATATATATATATATATATATATATATATATATATATATATATATATATTGCCAGAGGCCTTAACCCCGTACGGGGTGGCCACAAACAAATCGCCTCCACGTCGCCCTGTCCCCCGCAATTTCTCTTCCCTGCTCCCAACTCACACCTGCCTCTTTCATATACCTCTCGACTCCATCCCTCCATCTCAACCTCGGCTTCACTCTCCTCGTCAGTCTCTTACCCACTATCCTCTCCACATGACAAAACCACCTCAGTCTGTTTCTCCTATCGCATCCTATCACATCCACATCCACACCACAACGCTCCTTTATATCGTCATTTGTCAGCCTGTCTCTCCATGTAACTCCACAGGCTCCTCTTAAATGACTCATTTCCACTGCCTGCACTCTTGACTTGTGTTCTTCCAACAACATCCAAGCTTCACTTCCATACGTTATAGTTGGTATCACAATACTGTTATGTAGTAACTTTTTCACATCCATGCTCACTTCCCTGTTTCTTATCAATGCTTTTAAGGAACCAGCAACATTTCTTCTTTGTTGTACCCATTCATGCACTTCACCCTCCAAACTTCCATCCTTACTCACCACACTACCCAGGTATTTAAACGTACTCACATTTTCCATTTCCTCACCATCCAACCTCACTATACAGTCATTGGCTTCACCTCTCTCAAAGACCATCACTTTACTCTTCCCTACATTCACCTTTAGATTCCATTTCCTACACACTCTCCCAAACTCATCCACCAAGCCTTGCAGCTCCCCTTCATCTTCACTTAACAATACAGTATCATCTGCAAACAATAGTACAGTGAGTTTCCAAACACTACCTTCTCTCACTAAGGCCACTCCAACATCCACTGCCCTACCTTGTATCTCTTTTATTACCCCATCCATGTACAGACTGAAGAACCATGGAGACATGACACATCCCTGTTTCAACCCAACCTTCAAAGAGAAAAATTCACTCAGTTCACCATCCACCTGCACTACAGCCTTAGCACCATCATACATACTCTTCACAGCATTCAACACCTTCCCATCTACTTCATATATTCCTAATACTTTCCACAATCCTTGTCTATCCACCCTGTGATATGCTTTCTCCAAATCCGTGAAAGCCGGATATAACTTCTTTCCCATCTCTAGAAACTTTTCCACTAAAGATCTAAGAATGAATATCTGATCTACACAATCTCTTCCCTTCCTAAAGCCTCCCTGTTCTTCTCCAACTAATTCCTCTGTTATTTCCCTAACTCTGCCAATAAGTATCCTACCATACACATTTCCTATTACATTAAGAAGACAAATGCCCCTATGATTACCACACATTTCTTTTTTTCTTCTATTCCTTTGTACAAGGGATTAATTATACCTGACTTCCAATCCTCCGGGACCCTACCTTCCTCCTAGGCTAATTTGCACATATTCCACATCCATTCTGCTACTATCTCTCCCCCATGCTTTAGCATTTCACCACACACTGCATCAGTTCCAGGGGCTTTCTCCAGTTTGACTTTCTTCATTGCTGCCTCAACTTCTATCCTACTGACTGCTTCCTGTCTTCTCTCCTTCCTCCTCCCAGCCATTCCCCAGCCGCTTATACTGGCATTACTTCCATTCTCTATGTTGAACAGTTCCTTAAAGTGTTTTCTCCATCCGCTCACTCTTTTTTTCCGTTCTTCACTCGTAATCTACCATTTTTATCTTTCACTCGCCTACTAACTTCACTATCACCCTGTCTTACTCTCTTCACCTCTTTCCAGAACATTTTTTTTACAGTCCCTCCACTTTACACTCAAATTCCTTCCAAATTCCTCATCCACTCTCGTCTTATTCTCTCTTACTAAACTTTTCACCTCCCTCTTCCTTTCTACGTATAACTCTCTCTTCTGCCTCTCAACTTTTTCCACGCCCCTATTTCTCATCCATTCATTGTATGCTTTCTTTTGTGCCACAGCCTGCCACACCTCTTTTCATTCCACCATGCTGTTCCTTACATCCCCTTCCGTCTTCTCTTCACCCCGCACACCAAATCACATGCACAGTTTTCTTCTGTGAATATATATATATATATATATATATATATATATATATATATATATATATATATATATATATATTGTTACGGAACAGAGAAAGATAATGTACACTTTAAGTGAGAATACGAAGAGTCACTACTGTCCCGTAAAGTTCCAGGTTCAAAACAAAAGAGTTAGGTAAAATTACAAGTTAAAGTTTAATGCTTAAATTAACAACAAAACATTCAGGACTCATAAGGATAATGTAATGGCAAAAACAGGTTAAATATATGGTTAACTGCAATAGCCTCTATTAACACGAAGTTAGCAAGAGTAAATTTATCTAAGTCAGCCCTGATAAAATGAGATACCAGATAATACTCAGTGAATGCCAGATAAATTATTACAGATACAAACTATTATCAAAAATGACTGACATAAAGAACCCCACACGAATTACAAAAACTTCACTAGGCCTACAAATTAAACTTATGCTACACAGTACAAGAAAAAATGCAACAACAGTTATACTCAAATTACACACAGCTGCTAGATGGTTGGAGACTTCTTGAGCACTCACAATAATAATATCTGTACAGGGGAGGACAGAGATGTGAACAAAATGAGGAGCAGATCTAAGTGGCAATGATGCAGAGACTGAGCTCATTATATAGGGGCCGGCAGAGCCTGATACAACTTGTAAGAGGACGCGCAAATGAAAGCCATGGGGAAATAGAGTTCACAATCCCGCTCTGGACAACAGAGAGAACGACTTACTCTACTATAACGGTAGAAGGGGGGGACTGAGGCAGAACACGCTCGTGATCAAACATGCAGCAACTGGGCGTTAAAATTACACAAAGGATGATGAAATCATAGGCTATGTAACACCTCCCCACAAAGAAAAAAGAAATTTACAAAGGAAATTTCTTATTACTCTAAAACAATCTGTATATGGCATTACAGACCATGCAAAGGTCTTTCCTAATGTTACAAAAAATGAGATCTCCCTAGCACGTTCAGTCATAGGTACTTGCCAGTATCCCTTTAACAAATCAAACTTACTTATGTACCTAGCCTTTCCGATCTTGTCTATGCAATCTTCCACACGAGGGAGAGAGTAAGTGTCTGTTTTAGTTATCTGATTAACACGTCTGTAGTCGATGCAAAGCCTATGTGACCCACCTGGCTTAGGGACTAGAGTGACAGGAGAACTCCACTCGCTCTGACAGGGCTCAATCATCTTGTGGTCCAACAGGTAGCCAAGCTCCTTCTGGATGACAGGAACTTTCACTGGGTTCACACGGTAAGGAGGCAATTTAATTGGCTTTGCGTCTCCAACATCGACATCATGCATCAACACAGTGGTTCTTCCTGAGTGGCACGGAACACTTCATGGTACTCCTGCAGTAATGCCGAAAACTCCTGCCTTTCCTTGGGTGGTAGATGAAAGCTTAGTCTGGAGATCATTCATGATATCAGGATTCTTCCCCAAACTATCACTCAGGCTCATACTGCATGGGAGAGCTTCACTTGCAGACTCGGGTGGAACAGCTACAGTGCAGACTGGATTATTTTCGTCCCGCCTGTGATATAACTTCTTAGCAGGTTGATGTGACATAGTTGCTTGCTCTTTCTACGATCTGGTGTGGCGATGACATAGCTGACATCACTGAGTTTCTTCTCCACGAAATAAGGGCCACTAAACTTGGCTTGAAGAGGTTGCCCATGAACTGGTAGCAGAATCAAAACCTGATCTCCTGGCTGAAAGTGGCGTAACCTGGACTTCTTATCATACCAAGTCTTCATCTTCTCCTGAGCAGCTCCTAAATTCTCTCTCGCCAGCTGTAAAGCAGTGGACAGCCGTTCTTTGAACTTCATCACATACTCCAGCAGGTTGACGTCATCTTCCTCCGACAGCCAGCATTCCTTGAGTAACTTAAGGGGTCCTCTTACTTCATGGCCAAACAGTAGTTCAAAAAGGTGAGAAGCCCAGTGATTCATTTGGAGATTCTCTTGCGGCAAACACAACGAATGGAAGACCTTTATCCCAGTCTTTCTGATGTTCCAAACAGTATTTCTTGAGCATCGATTTGAGTGTTTGATGATATCTCTCCAACGCTCCTTGGGTCTGGGGATGGTAAGCTGAAGACGTGATCTGGGAGATGCCCAACTCTTTCAGAGACTGCTTGAAAACATTTGACATGAAATTACTTCCTCGGTCTGACTGTACCTCCTTGGGCAGACCAAACTTTGTGAAGAACCCTAGCATTTCCTTAACCACGTTCTTTGCTGAGATATTTCTAGTGGAATGGCTTCAGGATAACGAGTAGCCATATCAATCATGGTCAACACATAAGAAAATCCTGAAGAAGTCTTAGGAAGAGGGCCCACAATATCCACCAACACTCGGGTGAAAGGCGCCTCAAAAGGAGGAATGGGAACTAGAGGTGCAACCTTTCGGTCTGATTACACTTCCCCACAACTTGACAGGTGTGACAAGACTTACAATACCAGGAAACATCCCTGAAGATACCTGGCCAGTAGAAGTGTTTCAAAATGCGTGCCACAGTCTTCCTCACTCCAAGGTGTCCTGCCAAACTGGAATCATGAGCCACTCTAATGATATCCTGCCTACAAACACGAGGGATGACAACTTGATGTACAACCTCCCATTCACAGTCGGCTGATGCTGTTGGGGGTCTCCACTTCCTCATAAGTACTCCTGACTTTACATAATAACAAGTAGAAGCACCGGCTGACTCTTCTTCACTGTAAGCAGAGTTAGCTAGACCTTTCAACTCAGGGTCAGCAACCTGCAACTCAACCAACTCTTGACGAGACAAATTATCAACACTACAGGGTACTGCCTCATCTGGTGAGTGGTCCAAATTAGCAAGAAAAGTGTCAGCTAGGATAACATCATCATCATCATTATCCTCTAAATCACCAGTAACTTTAGACTTAGCCCTAGTGACAGCACATGCAGGGAACACATCAGGGACATCACAATCCTGGGACACAGCCACTGGCTCACTAGACAACTGAGGAGCTGGACACACTTGACTTCCACCAATATCATTTCCAAGTAAGAAAGTTACACCTGACATTGGGAGTGTCTCAACCAACCCAACCATAACAGAACCATTAACAAAACCAGACTCTAAATTCACTCTGCACAGAGGGACAGAGAAGTAATTATTCCCTACACCTTGTAAAATTACAGTTTCATCAGAGGAATTAAAATTAGAGCCTAGAACACTGGTCAGCATAAGGGATTGGCAAGCACCTGTATCACGATATATTTTAACTGATTTCCTGTCATTACTGTCCAAAGGACTGACAAAACCATCAGACAGGAAATTAGCACATGAACTCTTGAGAGTGTCACCCACGTTACTGCTCAAAAGAGGAGCTCCATCATGAGAATTTAAGTTACCCCTCAAAGCAGGTTCAGTTAACTCACTTAAAGAATTCTGGGAACTCTCAAGAGTGGACACTAGACCAATTGACTGAATATTTAAAGACTCCTTTTTGTTCACATCACGCTGTCTCCTGAAACATCTCTCCGTAGTATGACCAAGCTTACTACAATAAGTACATTTACTTTTCTGAAATCTAGAGGTGAAGCTGGTATTTACTTCCTGAGAAACATCATCCTTATTCTCTTTCCTGTTACCTGTACTCTGAGTAGAGGCAACGTACTTACTCTCAGCTTTCCCTTTTTCTCTAGAATATCTCTTGTGAGTGAGAACATACTCATCAGCTAAAACTGCAGCATCAGACAAATTATCTATTCTTTTCTCATCAAGATATAGGCTTACATCTTTATAAATACACCTTTTGAAGTCCTCCAGCAAAATCATCTGCTTAAATCTGTCAAAATCAGAATCCACATTCTTAGAATTTAACCACTACTCTAACAAATCTTCTTTGATTTTTGCATACTCAACATGGGATTGCTTATCTTGCTTGTAAGTTGTCCTAAATTTTACTCTATAGGCTTCAGGAACAAGCTCATAGGCCTTAAGAATCAAGCTCTTAACTACATCATAATTATCAGATTGATCCTGAGGCAAAGATGCATAAGTTACTTGAGCTTTACCGGTGAGAACAGTTTGAAGGAGTACTGGCCAATACTCCTTAGGCCAATTAAAACCTGTAGCTACCCTCTCAAACAAGTGAAAATACTTTGTTAAATCAGATTCATTAAAAGGAGGGACAAGTTTAACATATTTAGCCACATGAAAATCATCAGAGCAAGATGATCCAGTTCCACCTTGTTTCATGCGATACTCATGGTCTGCCTGAATCCTAGCAAGTTCAACTTGTGCCTGTATCTGTGCCTCCTGAATCCGAGCCTGAGATTCCGCCTCCTTAGCCTGAGACTCAGCCTGCTTAGCATTTGCCTGAAATTCAGCTTCTTTAGCACGAGCCTCCTGCAGAGCTAGCTGTAACTTAGCTAATTCAATCTGCGTTTGCTCATTTGGAGAAGTTACATTAAACAAGCTTTTATTAATCATGCCAACAATTTGATCTTTAGAATGATGAGAGTGAACTGCAATTCCCAATTGTTGAGCAACAAGCTCAAGTTCATTCTTTGTTCTGTTTTCTATATCACACACTGTTTGCACATTTGACAAAAAATCTTTGGCTTCATCAAGTGTAGAAATAGTAGCCATCATGAATATATCACAGTCACAAAATATCAAACAATATCCTTATGATAATATCCTGAATATCCTGATATGAGGTCGCCAAATTTATGTTACGGAACAGAGAAAGATAATGTACACTTTAAGTGAGAATACGAAGAGTCACTACTGTCCCGTAAAGTTCCAGGTTCAAAACAAAAGAGTTAGATAAAATTACAAGTTAAAGTTTAATGCTTAAATTAACAACAAAACATTCAGGACTCATAAGGATAATGTAATGGCAAAAACAGGTTAAATATATGGTTAACTGCAATAGCCTCTATTAACACGAAGTTAGCAAGAGTAAATTTATCTAAGTCAGCCCTGATAAAATGAGATACCAGATAATACTCAGTGAATGCCAGATAAATTATTACAGATACAAACTATTATAAAAAATGACTGACATAAAGAACCCTACACGAATTACAAAAACTTCACTAGGCCTACAAATTAAACTTATGCTACACAGTACAAGAAAAAATGCAGCAACAGTTATACTCAAATTACACACAGCTGCTAGATGGTTGGAGACTTCTTGAGCACTCACAATAATAATATCTGTACAGGGGAGGACAGAGATGTGAACAAAATGAGGAGCAGATCTAAGTGGCAATGATGCAGAGACTGAGCTCATTATATAGGGGCCGGCAGAGCCTGATACAACTTGTAAGAGGACGCGCAAATGAAAGCCATGGGGAAATAGAGTTCACAATCCCGCTCTGGACAACAGAGAGAACGACTTACTCTACTATAACGGTAGAAGGGGGGGACTGAGGCAGAACACGCTCGTGATCAAACATGCAGCAACTGGGCGTTAAAATTACACAAAGGATGATGAAATCATAGGCTATGTAACAATATATATATATATATATATATATATATATATATATATATATATATATATATAATATTATATTATATTATTATATTATATTATATTATATATATATATATATATATATATATATATATATATATATATATATATATATATATATATATATATATATATATAAAGTACCTTTCCCATCACAACCTTCTCTTCAGTCATCAGTATGGGTTCTGCCAGAGATGTTCTACCAGCGATCTTCTCGCCTTCCTTTGGAACTCCTGGTCACCCTTCTTTCGGGACTCTGGCGAAAGCTTAGCCATTGCACATGACATCTTAAAGTCTTTCGATCGAGTCTGGCATAAATATTTAATTTCGAAACTGCCCTCTTACGATTTCTATCCTTTTACCTGTGCCTTCGTCTGTAGCTTTTGTACATGGTCATTGGACTTCTCCAAGAGCTATCAATAGTGGTGTTCCTCAGGACACTGTCCTAGCACCAACTCTCTTCCTTCTTTTCATCAATGACCTAAGCTGAACATCTAACCCTATCTACTCACATGCTGTTGACTCCACCCTTCACCTTTCCATTAAAGTCCCGCTGCACCCATCTCAGCAGGTACTTCAACAAACAAGGGAAGAGGCTATGGGAGACCTAATGTCTGACATGGCTCATATCTCTGAGTTCGGAAAAAGTAACCTAGTTTTTAATGCATCAAAAACTCATTTATTACATCTTTGAACCCGACAAACTCTTTGCCATAATTATCTTCTAATTTTTAACACTATCCAACTCAGTGCTGCATCATCTTCATAGTTGGGATTTCATTCTTTCGGGATTTATCTTGGAAAGATCATATTACTTCTCTTATTAAATCTATTTCCAAGAGATTAGGTGTTCTAAGCCGACTCTATGCCGTTTTATTTTTACCCCTGCACAGTTGTTGACTTTATACATGAGTTGTATTCGCCCCTGTGTATAGTACAACTCTCATGTGTGGGGAGGCTTCCAGCATAGAGCTATTCTCAAAAAGGTGGAGTCAAAGGTTTTTCGTTTCATTAACTCTCCTCATTTTACTGGCTCTCTTAAACCTCCGTCTCTTTGCCGGACTGTTGCATCTTTATCTCTTTCCTATCACAACTTCAGTGGTCACTACTCCTCTGAAATGTCTCCTTGCACCTCTTCACCACTACATCAGTAGCGTATCTAGTAACAAACTCTCATCCTTTATTGTGTCCAGCTGTCTAATGTTAGAGTCAACCGTTACTCCCTGTCCTTCATGTATGTAACAGGTCAACTTCCTCTCTGTGTCTTGATTTCCTCCCACCTATGATCTGCAGTCTTTCAAACGCAGCTTCCAGGTATCTCGAAATGAACGGATCTTGAATAATTTTGTCTCTCAGTTATCTTGTTCTTGTTTTTTTCCCTTTCTTGGAGAGAACAATCTTGCGAGCTCCTGGACTTTGGTTCATTGTTTCTTGGATTTAAAAAAATAAATCACAGCATATATGAAGACTGACTGACCAACGCCCTTCTGTGTGGTAGAATAATGTAAAACAATGAAATAAGAAAATTCCTAGGACACTAATTGATGAACTTGATTTAATATCTCGGGTCATATGACGTTTCCTACCCTGTTCCCCCTCAACTTACACAATTTCAAAAGCCAAATATACATTTTTATTGGGGGAAGGGGACATTTTCACTGTCCGCCTCTTGTACAGGGTGGTCCATATATAATGCTCTCCTTGGCATATCTTGTGTGTTCGACGGACGGCTCACTCAGCATTATCAGTGTCTATCCTGCAGCATCTATTCAGTCTCTACTTCCCAGAACCTCCTTTAAGCAATCTGTTTCGACAACTCACTCCCACAGCTACATCCATGCCCATACCAGGAGACTGAGCCGGCCTCGCAACACAAACTTCCCAGAGCTCTATTTACGTGCGACAAAATGCAAAAACAGCTAAGAGGCTGGATTTGGTGTCCATTGTCTGTACGGCCATACACACAACTACTGATAGGAAAGATGGCCACATCACGCCAAGGAATTGAAAGGGCGAGAGTGATTTCAAACCCAGGCATTTCCAGACAACTTATAAGCAATTGCCACACATACCTGCAATATTATCCTCATGTTTTTATCAATGGCTGGCGTATAAGGAGCGTCGTGGGGTATGGGCCAGGCCAAGAGCAGCTTCAGTAGACTCTCCTTTACCAGGTACAAGGGGGAAGTACCGACCAACCTTGCATATTGCTGGGATACCGTCAACTTCAGGTTAAGGTACCCACCAACATGACCCCGCCTTCAGAGAGAGAGAGAGAGAGAGAATCATTAAAACATCACCGTAGGAGAAAGAACTGAAAACTATAAGCTATGACTTCAAAATGGTTGAAAACACAGATTCTTAACCATAGTATCTCTGGAAACTGGTTTAAAATTTGGAGAATCAGTTTAAGATTTGAAACAAGATGATTCTCGTCGGTTACCAGACTCTAGAACTGGCTGTGAATCAATATGAAAATAAGTTACTCATACAGACAAATGAAAAGTGCATCATAAATAAATTCACCAACGTCTCTCTCTCTCTCTCTCTCTCTCTCTCTCTCTTCACTGGAGTAATAAAGGTCCTGAGAAAGAAGTTAATCCCAATGTCAACCAGTCTATTCTTGTTTACACTGAGTCTTGTTTATTATCCCAAACCCTCATTCCATTTTTGTCACACTCAGGTATTATGATTCAGCCTAATGTCAGATCATTTTTTAAGGAATGAGATATTTTAAGGATTTTTACTGAGCTATTACACTATTTCTTGGAAAACTGATAAGGATGACATGCGTGCCAAAACTAACATAGAGGAAATGCCAAAAGTCAAGGAATGATAACTTTGAGCCGTATTGTGCAATGTCAGTAACTTACTTCATGCTCAAAGCACCATTGTGCATACTTCAGTGTCACTACCCAGGTACATCAACTGGACTAATTCCCTAAATGAGACCGACTCGATGCTTGAAAAGAATGTCTTGGAGGTTGATAGATGTTAGAGCTGAGTTTCTGATGCATTAAAGCAACAAGATTACATTTACCCCAGTCAGAAATATGAGCCAAGTCAGACATTAGGTGTGCCATAGCCTCATCCCTTGTTTTCTGAAGTAACTGCCGTGATGGATGTTCCGGGAAGGGAACAGAAAGGTGAAAGGTGGAGTCCTTAGCATGTAAGTGGATAGGTTTAGAAGTACAGCCTAGAAGGTCACTGATGAATTAAACGAAGAGAGTTGGTGATATGACAGAGCCCTGAGGAACACCATTATTGATAGCACTAGAAGAACAGTGGCCGTCTATAAAACCAGCTATAGACCGTCCAGAAAGGAAGCTGGAAATGAAGGGACAGAGAGAAACATATAACTGAAACTGTATGAATTTAAAAGTAAAAGGTTTATAACTGACTCGATCGAAAGCCTTTGAGATATCAAGTGCAATGGCATAGCTTTCACCAAAGTCCCGAAAGGAGGATGATCAGGAATCTGAAACGTAGGTGAGATCACCAGTTGAGCATCCCTGGAGGAACCCATGCTGACAATCCAAAGGGTTGTGGATGGAAAGATGCTTTTTTTTTTTTTCTTTTTTTGTTAGGAAGAGTCGAAAACTTTTAAAGTACAGGATGTTAGAAATATTGTGCAATAGATAGAAGGTTGGGAATGGTCACCTTTCTTTGAGACAGGCTGAATGAGAGCAAACTTCCAGCAAGAAGAAAAGATGCAAGTTGACAGACAAAGGCGAAAGAGTTTACCTAGGCAGGGTGTAAACACAAAAGCAGAGTTCTTCAGGACAACAGGAGGGACCCCATCAGGCCCATATGCTTTGTCAGTACTAAGGCCAGTAATGGCAAAAAATACATCAATTGAAGACATTTAAATTTTAGTCATGAGGAAGTCAGGGAGGAGAAGTGATGGAGGAACATCACCAGAATCGTCAAAGACGGAATTGGAGGAGAAAGTCTGAGCGAAGAGTTCTGCTTTATCAGTGGAAGAAATAGCTACAGAGCCATCAGAGCAAAAAAGAGGAGGGAAGAATGACGAGTTCAAGTTGTTAGAAAGATTTTTGGCAAGGTGCCAGAATGAGCAGGAAGATTTCGAGTTAGAGTTCAGAGCATTTAGTTCGCATGAAATTATTTTTAGCAGAGTGAAGAACAGACTTAGCACGATTCCGGGCAGAAACATAAACATGATGTGATTCAGGGATGGGTTGGCTCCAGCAACTTCTCTAGGCCTTCTTCTCATTGTGGACAGCATTAGTACAAGCGTGATTAAACCAAGACTTTTTTTTTTTGCATTATTCAAAGGATATGAGAAAGGAATATATGCTTGTATGCCTGTCAGAATATCCTCCTTACTGCGCATTGCCCACTCAGATAGCTTTCGGCCATGGAAGCAGTAATCATTTCAGGGAAAATCAAAGAAATACTGCCTGAGGCCCTCCCAATCATTAGCTCTAAAGTGCCACAACCGACGCTTCTCGGGATACTCCACAGGCCTTACTGGAACGATAGGACAGGTTAAGGTGATAATGTTGTGATCAAAAGAGGGCAATGGAGAGGAAAGATTAACGATGTAAGAAGGATTAGTTGTAAGGAAGAGTTCAATTATGTTGGAACTGTCTCCAAGGTTGTTAGTGATATGGGTAGCGTGGTGTACAACCTCTTCTAGTTCATTAAGGATGGCTTATTCACCAGGTGGATCAGTGAAAGGAGAGGAGAGCCAAAGGTGGTGGTGAAGATTGGAATCTCCTAGACTGAAGATTTCAGAGAAAGGAGAAATGGATAGGATGTGTTCCATCTTTATAGTAAGATAATCAAAGAATTTTTCATAGTCAGCAGAATTTGGAGATAAATAAACAGCACATACATATTTAATCACAGAATGACAGAAAAGCACATGCCAGAGAGTACAGAATTCAGAAGATTTGAGTTCAGGAACACAAGTCCAAGATATGTCATTGCATAATAAACACAATAGCCACCTTTGGCTTTGAAATGAATATAGAGATAGTAAGAGCATAAAAAGAAGGGATTGCTATCAGTCGCCTCAGACAGCTGAGCCTCATTTAGGAAGAGAAGGTGAGATTTAGAGGAGGAGAGGTGGTGCTCTACAGAAAGTTTGAGGAAAACGATGAGTGTTGCAGATATGAAGAAGTGAGTCAGACAGTGGTTCTAGGCATCTCATTGGGTCGTCACCAGGAGAAGTGCGGATGGTAGGGGCTTTGATGTTACGCTCCCCTTCCCCCAGGGACTCCGAGGCTTGGTTATTAGATACCATTTTTGTTGAATTTTTAATAGGAAGTGTAGTGTGTTATGTGCATGTAGTTTGGTATTGACAGAGGAGGTGGTATTGGGGAGCATGCTGTCCTACTCTCTATGTTACTGAAACACTGTAAAAGATCAGCAGAGTGGGAAGATCAGGACCTAGTCCCAAGGGCTGATTAAACGGGAGCTCCAGCTTTCCCTGTCATCAGCTTTCCATCCACAATGGGAGTACTGCCCCGCTCTGTTTGTGCTCTGCCTCTTCCAACAGTAGCCTCAGTCTCACATCAGAAATTTTATTGCAGTATGGTGTGCATTGTGAGCACGTGACGAGCGAGCGCGCGTTTGTACATTCCAATTTTCATAATTTCATCTTTGTGTAAACTTTAACCATTTGTGGTGAGGTACATGATCAATAACAGAAGAATAATTGAGTTAAAATATTTGCTTTCTCACGTTCTCTCTCTCTCTCTCTCTCTCTCTCTCTCTCTCTCTCTCTCTCTCTCTCTCTCTCTCTCTCTCTCACACACACACACACACACACACACACACACACACACACACACACACTCACACACACACACAATCAACATATGAAAGCAAAAATACAACTCATTTGTGCTTTGAATCAGTTTCATAGAGGGGCATATCAATTGAAGCCCTCGGTACATTCCCTTGGAAAGCTGGGATTCCAAGGGGTTTCTTTGGTCTCATGAGTAAATATATAGCTAAAAACATAATTTGCTGAATGCATCTACAACTTGCTGATAGAATGTCTTCCTATTTTACATAGTAGAAAAAGTTTTTAACCTCTGAAAACCATTGTGATCAGGCTGTGTTGTATCGGGCTGGGCCAGGTTGTGTGGGACCGCTCATTTCTCAGCGTAATGTGGAGTAAACATTGCTTCGTCAATCTTGCGCGCTTCTCTTGCTTTGCTCGCTCGTAACCATCACATTTATTATAACAATGCTTGTGGGAAAACTTAGTAGCTCTTAATACATCTAATATTGTTACTGGGGTGCGAATGATGAGGTGAAAGGGAGAGAGATTGTCGAGGTGCTTGATAGTGCGAAAGTGGATATATGTGGACTAACTGAAACTAAATGGTGAGGAGAGAGTGTGAGAGAATGGGAGTATGGATGGGGTATTATGTGCAGTAGGTGAGAATGAGAGGGCAAATGAAGGAGTGTGTATTGTTGTGAGTAAAAGATTGAAGAAGAACATAAAGTATGGATCAGTTCGGCCAAGGATTGTGTGGGTAAGATTGAAAGTTGGAATACAAATGTGGGCGACTGTGTACGTGTATGCGCAAACGCAAGATCGTGCAAGCAGAGTGAGAGAAGAGTTCTGGACAAATGTGGAAATGTGCATGGAAAAGTTTGGAAGGAATGAGAGAGTGTTTTTGATCGATGATATGAATGATAATGTAGGGAATGTGAAGGTGGATGGAATAGTTGGTGAATGGGGTGTGCCTGTTGTGATAGATGAGAATGGCAGTGCGTTAGTGGACAGTTGTGCCGGGAGGGGGTTGGTGATAGCCAATACCCTCTTCAGGCACAAAATGATCCACACGTATACATGGTGAGTGTTGAGAGAGGTGGGTGGTGAACTTAGTTATTGATTTATGTGTGTGTGGATGAAACGATGCGAAGATGTGCAATGGATGCAAGAGCTTATAGAGGTTGGGGGAGTGGACTTTCTGACCACTAATTGGTGGTGGCCAGAATCAAGATCCAAGTAATATGGAGATAAAGAAGAAAGGGAAGGACGGGAAGAAGGAGTGGTTGCAAGGAGTGTGGAAAGGTTACAAGGGGATGAGAAAAAGGCAGAATGTAAGAAAGAAGTGAAAGAATGATAGAGTAAATGTAAATTGGAGCAGATGGGGGACGTGTAAGGTGTGTGCAGGATATTCACAGAAGAAATATGTGCAGCATGTGATGCGGTGTGTGGGGTGAAGAGAAGACAGACGGGGGTACAAGGAACAGCGTGGTGGAATGAAGAGGTAAGACAGGCTGTGGCACAAAAGAAGAAAGCATACAATGAATGGATGAGAAACAGGGGTGTGGAAGAAGTTGAGAGATGGAAGACAAAGTTATATGTAGAAAGGAAGAGAGAGGTGAAAAGATTAGTGAGAGAGAGTAAGAAAAGAGTGGATGAGGGATTTGGAAGGAATTTGAGTGTAAAGTGGAGGGACTTTAAGAAAATGTTCTGGAAAGAGGTGAAGAGAGGAAGCAGGGTGGCAGTGAAGTTAGCAAGGGAGTGAAAGATAAAAATGGTAGGTTACAAGTGGAGAAGGGAGGAAAAGTGGGCAGATGGAGAGAACACTTCAAGGAATTGTTGAACATAGAGGATGGAAGTAATGCCAGTATAAGTGGCTGGGGAATGGCTGGGAGAAGGAGGGAGGTGAGAAGACAGGAAGAAATCAGTAGGATACAAGTTGTGCAAGCAATGGAGAAAGTCAAACTGGGGAAAGCCCCAGGAATTGATGGAGTGTGTGGTGAAATGCTGAAGCATAGGGAAGAGATAGTGGTAGAATGGATGTAGAAGATGTGCAGATTGGCCTGGGAGGAAGGTACGGTCCCGGAGGATAGGGAGTCAAGTAAAATTATTCCCTTGTACAAAGGAAAAGGGGAAAAAGAAGTGTGTGGTTATCATAGGGGCATTTGTCTTCTTAGTGTAACAGGAAAAATGTATGATAGGATACTTATTGACAGAGTTAGGGAAAGAACAGAGGAATTAATTGGAGAAGGACAGGGATGCTTTAGGAAGGGAAGAGGTTGTGTAAATCAGATATTCATTCTTAGATCTTTAGTGGAAAAGTTTCTAGAGAAGGGAAAGAAGTTGTATCCGGCTTTCACGGATTTGGAGAAAGCATATCACAGAGTGGATAGACAAGGATTGTGGAAAGTATTAAGAATATATGGAGTAGATGGGAAGTTGTTGAATGCTGTGACGAGTTTGTATGATGGTGCTAAGGCTGCAGTGCTTGTGAATGGTGAGTTGAGTGAATTTTTCTCTTTGAAGGTTGGGTTGAAACAGGGATGTGTAATGTCTCCATGGCTGTACAATCTGTATATGGATGGGGTAATAAAAGAGGTACAGGGTAGTGCAGTGGATGCTGGAGTGGCCCTAGTGAGAGAGGGTAGTGTTTGGAAACTCCCTGTACTGTTGTTTGCAGATGATACTGTGTTGTTGAGTGAAGACGAAGGGGAGCTGCAAGGATTGGTAGATGAGTTTGGGAGAGTGAGTAAGAAACGGAATCTAAAGGTGAATGTAGGGAAGAGTAAAATGATGGTCTTTGAGAGAGGTGAAGTCAGTGAATGTACAGTGAGGTTCAATTGTTTGGAAATGGAAAATGTGAGTAGGTTTAAGTACTTGGGTAGTGTGATGAGTAAGGATGGAAGTTTGGAGGGTGAAGTACATGAAAGAGTACAACAAGGAAGAAAGGTTACTCGTTCCTTGAAAGCAGTGATAAGAAACAGGGAAGTGAGCATGGAAGTGAAAAAGTTACTACATTACAGTATTGTGATACCAACTCTAATGTATGGAAGTGAAGCTTGGACATTGTTGGAAGGACACAAGTCAAGAGTGAGAGCAGTGGAAATGAGTTATTTAAGAGAAGCCTGTGAGTCACGTGGAGAGACAGGCTGACAAAAAAGGATATAAAGGAGCATTGTGGTGTAGATGTGGATGTGATAGGAAGCGTTAGCAGGAACACACTGAGGGGGTTTGGCCATGTGGAGAGGATGGAGGGTTAGAGACTGACGAGGAGAGTGTATGTGAGTGAGGTGGAGGGGGAAGAGGGAGGGGGAGGCCAAGGATGAGATGGAGGGTAGGGGTGGAGAGGTATATGAGAGAGGCAGGTGAGAGTTGGGAGCAGGGCAGTGAAATGGCGGGGGACAGGGCGACGTGGAGGCGATTTGTTCGTGGCCACCCCGTATGGGATTGAGGCGCCTGGCAATAGATAGACAGATAGATAGATTGTTATGCCTTAAATGCTTAGACATGGAGGCTGATGCAGAAAGAGAAGAATGTATAGTAAAAGACAAAAAATGTGTCGCAAAATTTGGTCAAAATATCTGCTGGAAGGCTGTACTGTAGTTTTGGTGTGGTCTGCTTTGTGTCAAAGGGACGGTTGGTAACAGCAACTTGAAATGCGATTTGCTCCAGGTGACCGGCCAGTAGACGCCAGCATATTTTTTTGTAACTAAACGAAACTAATGAACATAATAAGTTTTTTCTGACTGCTGTTTTTATTTACTACGTATGAAGCGTTTCTCATTTTTTTTTTTTTAATTGCCATGTCTACATCGTTACAATTTAGTTAGTTAAATAAATGTTCGGAGGTCAGTTTATAAACTGTAAATCAGCTAAACAGCTGGTTAATTGTGAACAGCAACTGACATTATATAACAGTGTTGTAAAACAAAATTGACTATAATATCCAACACATGAGAACAGAGTTACTGTATTATGATAATCGAATTTTTCCTTTTAGAATGACAGGTAAACTGAATCCCACAGACGAGTTCAAGCACATAAGCCAGACGACTGAGGTCAATGCACTACTGTTCATGTGCTTCACTGTAGGTGCAGTTTACTTCTAACGTCATAAGCACTGGTTGCAGCTGCTTCCATCAGTGATTATTTCCTGGTCCTATAATGGTGTGGTAACTCGAGGACGACCTGAACGATGACGGTTCCCCATTGTACCTTCCTCCTGAATTTACTTACTCCATATATCTATGGTTATGCTTATACTGAATTTTTGACTGTTAAGGATTCGCTTCCCGTAAATAAAAGATCATGACACCTCTCATCTCCCTAGTAGTTGGATGTATATTGCTTTCCCTATCCATAGCAAGGTATATTAGGTCTGCTTGACGTTTTGTTTTAAGGTGTAAGATGAATATAATGTCCAGGTGATCATAACATAACCGATAGCATTTCGTCTCTCATACGAAATTCAGACTCACTAATTTTCGTGAATCGATGTTCAGGCTTCGAAATTTCCTGGATTCACTTATACCGTCATCCTATCAGCAGCAAATAAAAAGCTTGAGGAAGTCAGGATAGCCAACCGTGAATATGTAATTGTGGTAGAGCTGTCATAATGTGTCAAGTGTTGCACTTAATCTTTGGACAAAACAGTGACACAACTTTTGTCTTTGTACTTAGCTTAACCAGCACCATGCTGGGCAAATAAATATATTGTATATACCTCTCTACCACAGCCGATTTTCTTTTATTTTTTCTGGCTAAGTGGGCATAATACATCAATATATGATCCCTGACACTTATAACAGTAATTACCAAAGCCAGAGAGTTGGTTGAATCGAGCCCAGTTAGTGGATGCGACCTATGAAATCTTCGAGATTATTGAGAGAGCAGAGAGGCTATGAGCTTGTGAAGACTGTAACTCGCCATCCGCGCACCTAAATCAGTGTTGTAAGCAAAGCAGAAAAATGTCTGAAGTTAATGAGGTACGCTATTACCTTCCATTTTACTTTGGTTCCTTGCAGTGACTTCTCAGTGCTGCAGGACGTAGATCTACATTGCCGGTGATTAGGCGCAATATGTGTTAAACATCTCACGGAATTGGATGCATCAGAAGCATTAATAATTTCAGGGTCCACTCTTCAGTGACGCTGACGATGGATCAGATTAACATAAAGTCTTTAAAAGCACACCTCTCAAGTAATACACATTGTAATACTTCAACCTAATTGCAGCAAAATGAAACAACTGTTAACTCTGTACCTCCCCCTGTGTCACAGAAATCATATAAGAAGCTGCTGGCTCAATTGTTTTTCTTTGAAAAATTAGCACCTTCTATATTATTATTATTTTTTACTGCTTGGAAGATTATCACTTTTTCCTATTTTCCTTTTTTCTACTTCTTGTAACAATCGAAAGATCAAGAAATACTGCTTACAAACAGCTTAAAAACTGTATTGACTGCGAGTAGCCTAATTATCGATCTACAAGGGTGAGCTATTTTTCACGTATTTTTTAAACTCATAATGTAGTGAAATGGATGAAGTTTCTTAAATTAATATTTGAGTGTAAAATATTGAGTAAATATTGAGGAAGCGAATGATGTATACTGAATGGCAAGTAACATAATCTGGAAAGGGAATACGAGAAAAAAACGAAAATATTTATCAGACAGTGTAAATATGTGTTCAATATCCCCTTCATACTAGCTACTGAGGTGAACACAATAGAGTGAATGATGAAGTAAAAAGCAGTTATTTACAGATGGGTCTACTGGGCTGGACATTATTTCGTAGTTAATTTTAAAGGTAAAGATATCCTGAAAAGGAATAAACACTTGCAAATGATGAAGGAATACAAAGTACAGCAAACAGCAACTGATTTAATGATCCTCTCAAGGCTGTTTGTTGCAGACACTGGATTGTATTCCCGATGGTTAAAGAAGCTTTCTAACTCCTTCTCTTTACTGATTTATTTTTGGTTACAGATGGTCAGTACTGTTTTATATGTTGTTTATGCAGAGTATAGTGATATTAGACTGAGTTCCCCATATCTCAGTGACAGAAACATAACAGTAAACGAAGTATATCCCAATTTCAACGCAATCAATGCTGGCGTGCCACATAGATCAGTTCTGGCTTCAACCCTATTGGTAATTCATGTTCATTACTCATCTGTCACCCATAACCCCATCCATTCATATGCAGATGACTCAACACTACACATTTTATTCATGCTTAAAAATCCATTCATAAAGTTTAATATCTGTAACTCAACTCAGTACAGCCATTTTGATAAATCTAGACTTATCAAGGATCACTGATTGGGGACAAAATAACCTTGTCTCATTTAATGCTAGTAAAACCAAATACATTCAATTTACTCATTGACAGATATTGCTAGATTCACATATTACCATCAATGCTACTAATATTCCTAAATCCTAATGTATTGACATTCTTGGTGTTTCACTTAACAGTGCCCTCAGCTGGACCCGTCATGTAAGATCACTTGCTAAAACCGCATCAAGGAAACTTGGATTATCGTACAGAGTTCGTAGCTTCCTCACTGTGCACTCACAGCTGTAATTTTGCTCATCCATGTGGAATGAATGTGGAGAGGTTGCACTAAATGAACTAGACAAAATTCAGAACAAAATTGTCACAATAATTAATATCTTTATTACAAATAAACTATCTTTCACCTAGGTAAGAAGGAATGTTGCCTCCTTTGCAGTATTTTACACATACTTTTATGGTAAATGCTCAGATGAAGTTGAATCCATTGTGCCACCTCTCCATGCTTTCCCTTATGGTACACAGGCATCTCGTAGCTTTCATGCCTGGAATGTCACACTGCCAGATCACAGAACCTCCAACTATAAGACATCTTCTATTCCCCAAACTGCATTTCTTTGGAAATTGCTTCCCTCTTAGTGAATGGAGGAAACAAGTAAACTGGTGTATGAAATATTACTTTTCCATTTGTTTTTTCTTCTTGTGTTATGTTTTGTATATATATATATATATATATATATATATATATATATATATATATATATATATATATATATATATAGTAATCCCTCTACTATCTAATGCAATAGAACCAAAATTATGTCCAGAAAGTGGTCCCGTCCGGAAAGTAGGCCCAAGCCTCCTGGACCTGTACTTATGGACCATAACCTACCTTGATTCAGAAAAACACCTATACAACTCCCTCCTGGACATGCATAGCAGGTATTTAAGACCCATTTCACACCAATAAGAGCCATTATAGACAGAAAAAAAAAAACAGAATGAGGTTTTAGATGTGAGTTTATACAATATTAAACATTCTGGGTACTTTCAACAAATCCCTGGCTCCTGGACTGGTACTTACGGACCCTAACCTAGCCTAACTCAGAAAAACACCTTCCTACTGCACATGCATAGAAAGAAGGGACATAAAAGAGTGAAATGAGGTTTTAGAGGTAAGTATGGATAATACAGTACAATATGAAACATTCTAGGTACTTACAAGTCCCTGGCCATATCGATGAATAACCCGCCTCCTCTCAGACTCTGACAGTAAGAAGGAGTACCTGAAGCACCTGCAGTACACTGTACATGAAGTCTGGCACTGAACTTAGTCATTTGCACTCAGAATTCCATTCTCTTAACATTGCGCACTCTAGTCTTACTTGCGCTCCATTGCACATTAATGAAGTAAGTGTTGCACTCTGCACTTAAGTCTCTGCACTCATAAATTCATTTTCTCAACACTACACACTCTAGTCTAATTTGCGCTCCATTGAACGGCAATAAAATCAATGTTGCACTCTGTACTTAAGTCTTTGCACTCAGAATTCTAATTTGATACTATGCACTGTTTTTTTTCCACTACACAACGCTGTAAATTCCCGTGTGGTCTTGTGTCGAGTTCTTGCTGTTTATTCACTGTCAGAATCTGAGAGTAGCTGATGCACGTGGCCTAGGGGTGCGTCGCTGGATCGTGGTGATGGACTACCCACTGCAGACGACTCTGAAGAGAGACGCAAATTCACGTCCATTGGTGACTCACCGTGGCTGATGTGCTGGGCTGTGACTCGGAGGATGAGGACCTGTCTTGGGGAGGCAATGGTGTGGAGCCAGGGCTGGGCACAGCGGGGGTCACTGGTCTGAAAATGCTGTCAATGGTTGACGCAAGGAACGACAATTTTGGTGCTTAATGATGCGCTACCTGAAAGCGCGCACTTCCTCCACAAGTCCCAAGGGCCCCATCTCCCTTTTTCAGTCCAGGTGTTCCAGGTAGACGAGAACAAACTCTACGTGTTCCCGGAGTGCGCTCAGCTTGGGGATGGCTGGAGTAGTGTCACGGTGAGAGGAGTCCGCATCGTCATTGCCGTCCTCGTCGGAATCTTCAAGCTGGGTACTGACACCTGCAACTGAAGATGCGATCTCGATATCAGACATGGTATGATACCCAGGATCACCCTCGTCATCATCCAACCACTCACGCACTTTGTCCACATCAACATCATTGCTGGGCGCACGTAGATGTGAATGGAAGTCATCCACATCAAAACCTAGGAAATCGTGCTCCACATCCGTTCTGAGAAGCAGACAAGACCAACCATTTTTGACGGGGACTTCCTTCCATGACCTGGCACAGTTGTAGATTGCAGATTTGATGTTGTAGCAGCGAAAGTTTTCCAAAGTCCGCTGGCCCCGCGTATCCTGTCCCTCCCTGCACTCGTCCTCATCCTCAAGAACAACCATCACCTCGTCCAGGAACTTCCTCCGTTCGGTACAGCTTCTTCGTTGCCACGATCACTCCTTGGTCCATTGGTTGGATGAGAGCAGTCATATTAGGTGGCATAAACATGCACCTAATGCGCCCATTCTCAGCCACCAAGTCCTTGTCGCACGGGTGGGCAGGTGCATTATCGAGGAGGAGGGCCTTTACCTGGTCATGCGGGATTCCCAGTGTCTTTGTCTGGTAACTGATGACCTCCTTGACGAAATGGCGGTGGAACCAGTCTTTGAAGATCTGGATAGTGAACCATGCCTTCAAAGAATGGTACCAAACGACAGGAAGGGCATCCATCACCCCACGAAGACACCGAGGCTGCTTTGCACGGCCAACAATAATGGGCTTAAGGTACACGCTTCTCCGTCTCCTCGGCTAGAGTGTTCATTGGCAAAGAACAATAGAATAAAACAGTTTCATCAGCGTTGTAGACTCGACCGAGAGTGAAGCCCTCCCTGTTGATCAAGCCCTTCAACCAACCCTCAGATGCCTTGAAGGCTGGGGCATCGTGAAGCCTTGCAAACTTCTCAGCAGCATCCTTCAGCTCTGTGCCACGCACCAGCACACGAGCAGCACGTTGCTGTCGATATCAAATCAACGTGGAGTGGTCGACTTCAGCATACTGGGGAGTAAACATCATCTTACTCTCCACGTTGCGTTTGTTCTTCGACAAGAAGACAGCCGTGTACTGCATGAGTTTGTCGTGGGATCTCTTGATATCAAACAAAATAGAATGGGCCAGGTTGAATTAATGGAGGATGCGTGAGGTTGACCATCCCGCGTCCACCTTGTCCAATATCTCCCTCTTCTTCTCCAGAGTCAAAACCACTCTCTTCCTCTTCTCACCTGGCGGAGCCATCATCACACATATTAACAAGAGGCAGGAGAGCAGCAGGAGAGCCTGCAGCAGGTAGGGCACCACCACAAAAGCAAGCACATGGGTGGCCATGATGACAAGCGTGCACTCACAAGAGACAGGCGGTAAGAGGGGAAGATGCAGGGGCATTCTAGCAGATGGCGGCAGAACTACGCACCAAAACACAGCTGGTCTGTGCCGCATGCGCTGAGTTCAAATTATGGGGGAAAAAAGTCGGGTTATTTTCGAATTTTTTGCGATTTCGGGGCAATTTTGGGAAAATTGAATCCTGGGACCAAAATGTCCAGTAAGTGAGGCGTCCAGAAAGTGGGCGTCCGGATAGTATAGGGATTACTGTATATATATATATATATATATATATATATATAGATAGATAGATAGATAAAAAAGGTACGGGTGCATGCAGACGATGTTTATTGCAAAATGCTTAGTGATCCTCACCCACGTTGGTAAACATGCTTTCATGTGGAGGTCATAACACTTGCTTGTTACATTTGCTATGGTTCTTTTGATTTAGCTTGACCTAGATTTTCACCCTTTTGTATTATATTTCACACAGCTCATACGCTGCAATACTTTGCTCTACATGCCTTTCATGACGCTTCTTCGTGAGTAGCATCATACTCTAGTGCAATCGATTATTACAGCCGAATATAAAAGATGGTGGGATGGCAATTTTAGGCCAAATTAATGTAAAAGTATAGTCAGTATTGCTATTAAATGCTTATTAATATGATAATAGATAAAGCAATCTGTGGCATCCCGAGTTATACTGATCATTTAGGAGATCATCTGTTCCCTCCTACGTGATGTTTTCTGATCCTGTATATACTATGTTACAAATAAATTGCTGTATCAGCCAATTAGTTGCACTTTTATCCCTCCACCATCCATAATTCACTGGTCACTGCTCTTCTGAACAGTCCGTTTGAATCAATCCTCCATTACAGTGGACATGCAGCACCAGATCCATAATGCATGTATTCTCGTTCAGTAAGATGGCTCCCTACCACCTACTCCTCAGCACTTTATTTTTGGATCTGTCTGGTTAAAACAATTTGTACCCTACTAATGCAGAGTATGGCGATATTAGAATGATTTAAGCAACACAACAGACGATAGTAACGTGCATAAAGGAAAATAAATCGCTAAGGAAAAGGCATTAGGGAGCTTTCTTAACCAACGAGAATACGGGTCTAAGTCATCCATGTATGCAATAGTGAACTCTGTCTTATTGAATCTATATTTTCTCTACCAGTGACCAGTGGTCTTTTCAACGCAGTTTGTTAATGCGGGCATCTTGGAATGAACGGATTTTGAATCTAACACTCTTATTCAGATTTTGTTGTGAACAACAACTTGTGTGAGTGTTTTTCTTTTCTCGTGGCAAATTTCACCAAAAGCCCTTCCAAATGCAGATTTTTAAAGGACATTACTTTATTGATGATGATGGTGATGATGATAATGATGATGATGATAATGATGGTGATGATGATGATGATGATGATAACAAGCGGTTCCAAGGCACAGCAAACCCCTCCCTGGCAGTCATTTTAGTGCTGACGTAAAAACACAACAGTATATCTAGTCAAAGTTGTGACATATCAGATTTGAAGTAAAGTGGGTGAAAACTGACGATCTTTTATCCCTTTGAAATTTTATCCCCGACCCACTTGACACTGACCCTAGTGCTAACTAGGGGGTAACCCCCCTGATATATTGAGCCATGTTATAGGATCCAGATTTCAATGATGCATCTTTAGGTTTTTGTTTCATGTTGATATTACGAATTTGAAAGGAGTTTGGGCAAAAAAAAACCCACACACTTTTTGGGCCTGTGGCCCGTAGCTTGGCCCAATTTGACCTAAAGAATAATCCGGTGATCAGAGGGTCATTTTCCATCATCCCTGTAATTTTAGTCAAAACTGGACCAGTAGTTTTCACGTAAAATAGTTAACAGACAGACAGGGAGACAAACAAACAGACAGATCACAAAGCAAGTGATGACAATACCCTTCCCTGAGCCTCTCCGGGGTGGGTATGGTTAATAATAATAATAATAATAATAATAATAAGAAGAAGAAGAAGAAGAAGAAGAGTA
Source organism: Coenobita brevimanus (assembly GCF_032717465.1). Taxonomy (NCBI): domain Eukaryota; kingdom Metazoa; phylum Arthropoda; class Malacostraca; order Decapoda; family Coenobitidae; genus Coenobita; species Coenobita brevimanus. The sequence goes on from NC_136978.1 coordinate 35,126,306, forward strand.
GAAGTAGCACTAGTAGTAGCACGCCCCCCAAGGGAACCACAATCACTTGGGGGGAGGGGAGAAAAGGGGACGCATTTGCCCTGTAAATGTAGTGGGCTGTATCAACAGAGGAAAATCCCCCCACCTGAACTCGGCAGGAGGACCTGATTACCCATGCTGGAGGGGCTTTTAACCCCTTAACCACGGGGCGTCACTTTCATGATGCTTGGGAGCAAGGGATCATACCGCGTGGCGTCGCTTTTGTGATTCTGTGTTATTTTGAATTCACCCGGGCTTCCAAGTGGGGGCTTGTATCATCTATCAGTACTGCCAATGTCCAACACTAGTCAGCACTCCTAATCTCATCTGTACTCCCATCCATTGTTGACAATTTAGCCATTTCTCCCCGTTCTTGACTCCCCTCCCTACCCCTCCTCCATTACCCTATCCTCTCGCCTGCCTGGCAGTGCTACACTAAGTAAATCTTCCCTGGAATTTTTCACTGATTTCATCCATTGAAATAAGCCCTATGTCGTATTCTTATACCAAATAATATATACAAGAAAGAAATAAGGTAAGTGAGAGTGCCATACACCTGGAATTGACTAATTATCACCTGACAACAACTCACGTGCACTCGTTCGCTAATTTTCGCTGTTTTTTTCCCCTTGAAATATGCCATATAATCTATTTTCGTAATAAATATACATGTAAGGAGGGAAGGGAGAAGCCTAAGTGATATTTACATTCACCTGGAACTATCTAATTTATAATGTATTGTCTAGATTTCCTGCCAATCATATCAGTGCTAGACAAAGCTGTTTCAAGATTTAACATTGGTAGCTCTGAATATATATCTCCTAAGTAGGCCTCTAATCTATTTTCGTAATAAATATACATGTAAGGAGGGAAGGGAGAAGCCTAAGTGATATTTACATTCACCTGGAACTACCAAATTTATAATGTATTGTCTAGATTTCCTGCCAATCATATCAGTGCTAGACTTACCTGTTTCAAGAACCAATATTGGTAACTCTGAATAACCCCTAAACAGGCCTCCACGCTGGCCCTCCGTTATCAGTTTACTCTCATCTTCCGAAGCGAGGGTACGTATGTTTCTTCTTGCTGACTTCAAGGCCTTTTTTCACCCCCATGCAAATGGCCCTGTGACCTTTACCCCCTACTAAACCTCGTGTGGAAAGAGGTAAAGGGCTGACAATTGATAAAAGAGTGACTACGATCTTTCTATTGAGTAAAACAGTGCAAGTAGAATTGTAAATAATGTGTAAATAATGTGTAAACAGCAAGTGAAAGTAATGAATGTAAATATACGTGAACAATGGAAAATAGTTTTATAAGTTATTTCAAGTGACAGTGCACAACACAGTGTAAATAAAATAGAAATGTAAATAATGTAAATAAAATAGAGAATGTAAATAGAAATGTAAATGAGTAGTATTATAAGAATACGAGTATTTACCCTAGGGATAATGAAAGTGAAAATTTCACTCTAGCATATCTGAATGCTATTAGTTATGAGAGTGAAGATGAAAGTGACATTCACTCTCAATGCCAGTATACAGGACGAGAAAGTGAATGCTACGTATTTTACTGAAAGAAATTGAATCCCTACAGTGACAATAAACTAATACTACTGAAGGAAACTTATGGATAAAGACTGTAGATATATATAAGTGTTATATAGTAATAGAAATATAAAGCGTGAGGGGTTTTATGAATAATAAATGACAGAGTAACAAAAGCGAACTAGTGCCAGTGCGACGATCAGACGCGCTCGTAATTTCCATTGCTTTCACAGTGTGTTTTTTTTCAGTATGGATCCCAAACTACTTGAAAATTGTAGAATAGTGTTTATAGTGTTTGTATCTAGCTGTGGTAATCATATTACGGGTTGTCGGGAAGTGTAGAGTGGAGACTTCGTTACCCTACTTCAGAGGTCTCCACAAGTCCTACGGTAACCGACGAAGGCTCAACAATTATTCCAGGAGAAAGTTGAAGGTATGTGCCATAAGCATATGTAATTTTATTATTCTAGGACTAATAACTGATTTTTGGCAAATATTTTTTGAGAGTCTGTCGGAGCCCAAATAACCCCGCGGCACACGCAAGTCACTGGTAAACAAGCCCGCAGTGTAGGGGTTAATAAGGGGCCAGACTAAGTGTTCTCAGGTCCCCAGGCTTGTGGATTGCCCTTAGATGGGTTAAGGCTGCAGGAGTAAACCCCAAAAGAGAAGTGATTGAATGAGGTACCATGGAAGGCAGGGCTTGACAGACAGAGCTCCTGGCAGACTCTTGGAACCCTGCTCAGTAGCTGATCATCGTGAATCTTCATGCTACCATCACAGGCTGGGAAAGGCCAAATCATGTGGTGATATGGACTGTGCACCCTTACCATCACACCAAATCCATTCATTGCACAACCCCATTGTTATATTCATCCCTGTTTCCTCTTCCACCAAAACAAAAGACCAGTGGCGACAGGATAAGATGTTAGTGACAGGTCATGGATGTGGCTGGAAGTCAGTAGCTCGAATCCAGCACATAGGTGGCATTGCTCCAGTGGTTCCTGGTATGATGGCATAGGAGCAGGTTATGTCTTTGGCAGCATGTAGTGCGACTAAGCAGCAGGAAACCGATGACCAACTGCTTACCCCTGGTGGGGAGGAGATTAGAAAAGGTAACCAAAACATTTGCTGCTCTGCATTACCTGGTCAGATAACTGCATCTGTCAAGGGATCCCACATTGCAGTTAAAAAACCTAAAGAATCACTCTGATTCTTGCTACCTGGAATATATTAACTTTGCTTGATATGGACCACGCCATAAGACTGCCCTCATTGCCCATGAACTGAAAATATATAAAGTTGACATTACTGCCTTGTCTGAGACTCGCCTTTCAGGAAAAGAAAACCTAACAGAAGCAGGAGAAGGGCACAATTATTTCTGTAGGGGATACCCAGACAAAGTAAGAAGAAACAGGATGCGGTGGTAAGGCACAACAAACCCGTCAGTAGCAGTCATTTTAGTGCTGATGGATAAACACAACAGGATATCAGTCATATATGTCACATATCAAATTTGGATGAAATTAGGTGAAAATTGGAAATTTTGCCCATTTGAAATTTAAGGCCTAACCCATCTGACATTGACCCCCCTACCACTAACTGGGGGGCGACCCCCCCTGATGTAATAAGGCATATTATAGCTCACAGATTTGAATGATGCACATTTAGGTTTTTGGTTTCATTTCGTTATGACGAATTTAAAAGGAGTTATGGCAAAAAATAAATATTTTGAGGGCCTACAGCCTGAAAATTAGCCCAATTTGGCCCAAAATTATATCAGGTGATCAGAAGGTCATAGTTCATCATCCCAATAATTATTGTCAAAATCGCACCAGTAGTTTTCATGTAAAGTTGTTAACAGACAGACAGACAGATAAACAAACAAACAGACAAACCAAGTGAAAACAGTACCTGGGTAATTGTGGTGTTGGCTTTTTATTCGGAGGCAATATTCTAGAGAATATCCAAGTGACAAATATGGGTATATCGGAGAGACTGATATCTTGTTATACATCATTCTCAAGAAGCCAATATGCAACACTCATCAGTGTCTGTGCCCATATGCTTGATTCTGAGGACAGGGTGAAGGATTCCTTTTATGACTCTTTGGATGCTAGCATTCACTCAAAACCACCTAATGACAACTAAGCCTGTTTGGAGATTTTAATGCCAGAGTGGGTAAAGATAATCACCTCTGGCAATGCATTATAGGCTGCCATGGATGTCAGTAACATAAACAACAATTGCATTAGACTGCTTTTCTTATGCACAAAACACAGTCTGGTAATCACCAACACTTTTTTTCAACATAATAAACATCAGACCACATGGATGCACCCACAATCTAGACATAGATAACTAATTTACTATGTCATTGTAACGCAGCAAGATCAAAGAGAAGTTCTTATAATCCGAGGCATAAGAGGTGCTGAGTGCTAAACAGAAATTATTATCATCACAAAATTGGAACTAATTACATGGCCAAAAATGTGCCACAGACCATCCACCAAGAGAGTAAATTGTAGTAGTTTATCCCCCTCTGTGCTAATTCTTATCAACCTGATTACCTTCCCTGAGTCATTATTTTAGGATTTTTTAAATATTATGTTGATTTTTTTCCCTCAGATCAAGCGTTTCTGATCTCGGATGCTTCAGCATCCTCGTCTTTTTGTAAAATAAGCCTCTTGGGTGGATTGGAGGGTGGCAGTAAGTCTCCAGCATTGTGGGAGGTAGACGGGTATGAATCCGCCACTGCTGGGCTACAAACGAGAACAGAATGACTAAATATGTGGTATTTGGCAAATTTCACACGGCTTACAAACAACTCCTGGTGGCATAGAGGAAGGCTCAACATTCTCATGGAAACCACAGATGCTTCCTTGTGCTTGAAATTATTGCGTGGAGACTCATCACCTCCTATGAGGCATTCAGCGCAGCCAGGGGTGGCCTGCATATCTGAATTACCAAACATGTGGTATATGGCAACTGGGGTATGGTGGGGTTTGGCAACAGCTCTGATAGCATAGAGGGAGAGTGAACATTCCCATGGAAACCACGGATGTTTGCGCATGCTTGAAATTATGGTGAGAAGACCCATTGCCTCTTGTAAGGCAATCAGTGCTGCCAAGGGTAGCCTGCATGTCACCTCATATGAGACATCACTTGGCAGAAAGAGAAACTGTATGGGCCCTCCCTTCTTCTTCTACTGTCTGTCTTAATTCCCTTCTCATCAATCTCTTTCTCATCTCAAACTTCAGGGAATCCTTGACCGACCAAGGTTAGCCCTTATTATTAAAATTCCTCTTACTAATTAAATAGGGGTAAGTGTGCAATGCATGATCTTTGTGAGAAGGAAATTATGAAGGAAACTCAAATTAAGGACTTACATTACTTATTAACACTAGGATGAGACAGTATAAAAATGAGAAAAATATACTAAGTACTAAGTATAATATCCACTTATCCTTAATGTAACACCATGAATCATCCATTTATCACAGCACCATCAGTCTTTCACATATCCCTCCTTTCTTGGACCTGGTTCCCTAAGCTGTCCATGGCCCCAAAACAGTCCCTGATGACTCTGGGTGACCAAATCTCAGTAAATCTCCTCCAGCACTCGAACATTGGAACCCGTTCCTATAAATTCAATACTAAACTTAGGAACATTTACTCCTTAATATTACTTATTGTCTAACCAAACCTGGCTTTACTTTGGATAATAAGGAACATACATTAAGTATTCTTATCTTACTCCTTAGCTTAACTAGGTATTTCTGAGTTAACCCTGAAATGCAAAACCTGGGTGAATTTCTCCCAGTCACGTGTTCAGGACGCGGTCATTAAGTGGCTTTGGGCTTGAGAGTAGTGTGTGTCCCTGTAGTCTCCTGACGTGCATAGATGTTGCTGTGAGTGGTACCGGTAGTTTTCGGTCCCTACTCCCATTGGTTTACTCTGTACATGCAAATTCAGGTGATTTTCACCCAGCATTTGTAACTATCTACACCAAACTACATGCACAGTACAAATTTCTCTAACTATCTACACCAAACTATATGCACAATACACACTACACTTCCTATTCAAAATTCAACAAAAATGGCGTCTCTTCACCAAGCCTCGGAGTCCCCAGGGGGGGAGACCATAAATGCCCCCACCATCCGCCCCTCTCCCGGTGACGAATCGAGGTGCCTGGAACCACTGTCTGACTTTCTTCTTCTTCATTTATGCAACATTCGCGGCCTTTCCTCTAACTTTCACTCTGTTGAGCACCACCTCTCCTCCTCTAAACCTCACCTTCTTTTTCTAACGGAGACTCAGCTGTCTGAGGCAACTGACAGCAAACCCTTTTCTGTATCCTCCTACTTTCTCTATACTCATTTCAAAGCCAAAGGTGGCTGTTGTGTATATATACGCAACGACTTATCTTGCTCTCGTGTTCCTGAACTCGATTCTTCTGAATTCTCTACACTCTGGCCTCGGCTTTCCTGTCATTCTCTGACTAAATATATCTGTGCTGTTTACTTATCCCCTAATTCTACTATCAAAAATTCTTCGACTATCTTACTTCTACGATGGAACACATTCTATCCATTTCTCCTTTCTCTGAAATCTCCATTCTAGGAGATTTCAATGTTCACCACCACCTTTGGCTCTCCTCTCCTTTCACTGATCCACCTGGTGAACAAGCCTACATCTTTTCTATCCTTAATGACCTAGAGCAGCTTGTACAGCATCCTACCCGTATCCCTGACAGCCTTGGAGAGAGCTCCAACATACTTGACCTCTTCCTCACAACTAATCCTTCTGCTTACTCTGTTAATCTTTTCTCTCCGTTGGGCTCCTCCGATCACAACCTTATTACCTTAACCTGTCCTATCACTCTGGTACGGTCTGTGGACCCTCCAGGGAAACGTCGTCTGTGGCATTTTGGAGCCACGGACTGGGAGGCCCTCAGGCAGTACTTCTTTGATTTCCCCTGGAATGATTATTGCTTCCATGGCCGGGAGCCATCTGATTGTGCCTTGCGCATTACGGAGGTTATTCTCTCGGGCATGGAAGCATTCATTCCTTTCTCATATCCTTTGACTAATGCAGGAAAGCCTTGGTTTAATCACGCTTGTTCTAATGCTGTCCGCAACAAGGAGAGGGCCTACAAAAGGTACTGGAGCCAACCCACCCCTGAATCACATCATCTTTACGTTTCTGCCCGGAATCGTGGTAAGTCTGTTCTTCGCTCTACTAAAAATAATTTCATCCATACTAAATGCTCTCAACTCTCCAACTCGAATTCTTCCCGCTCCTTCTGGCACCTTGCCAAAAATCTTTCTAACAACTTTACCTCATCATCCTTCCCTCCTCTTTTCTACTCTGATGGTTCTGTAGCTATTTCTTCTACTGATAAAGCAGATCTCTTCGCACAGACTTTCTCCTCCAATTCCACCTTAGACGATTCCGGTGCTGTTCCTCCATCACTTCCCTCCTCTGACTTCCTCATGGCTGACATTAAAATTTCTTCAGTTGATGTGTTTTTCTGCCATCACTAGCCTCAGTACTAACAAGGGATATGGGCCTGATGGGGTCCCTCCTGTTGTTCTCAAGAACTGTGCTTCTGTGCTTACACCCTGCCTAGGCAAACTCTTTCGCCTTTGTCTCTCAACCTGTACCTTTCCTTCTTGCTGGAAGTTTGCTCTCATTGAGCCAGTCCCAAAGAAGGGTGACCACTTCCAACCCTCCAACTATCGTCCAATTGCTTTAAACGTCCTGTATTTCAAAAGTTTTCGAGTCAATTCTCAATATTAAAATTTTAAGGCATCTTTCCTATCACAACCTTCTTTCCGATCGTCAGTACGGGTTCCATCAGGGACGCTCCACTGGCGATCGTCTCATCTACCTTTCAGACTCCTGGTCATCCTCCTTTCGGGACTTTGGCGAAAGCTTTGCCATTGCACTTGACATCTCAAAGGCTTTCAATCGAGTCTGGCATAAATCTTTAATTTCCAAACTGCCCTCCTACGGTTTCTATCCTTTTATCTGTGCCTTCATCGCAAGCTTCCTTTCTGGTCGTTCTATAGCCGCTGTTGTAGACGGCCATCGTTCTTCTCCTAGATCTATCAACAGTGTTGTTCCTCAGGGCTGTGTCCTATCACCAACTCTCTTCCTTTTATTAACCAATGATCTTCTAAGCTGTACATCTAACCCTATCTACTCATACGCTGATGACTCCACCCTTCACCTTTCCATTCGGTTCCCGCAATGCCCATCTCAACAGTCACTTCAACAAACAAGGGATGAGGCTATGGCACACCTAATGTCTGACTTGGCTCGTATCTCTGCATCTAAGACTCAGTTCTTACACCTATCAACCTGACAATATCTTCCACAGGTATACCCACTAATGTTTAATAATATTCAGCTTAATCCTGCATCGTCCTTCAACATGCTTGGGGTTTCATTTACTCGGGACTTATCTTGGAAAGATCATATTACATCTCTTGTAAAATCTGCTTCCAAGAGATTGGGTGTGCTAAGCCGACTCCGCTCTTTCTTTACCCCTGCACAATTGTTGACTCTATACAGGGGTTTTATCCGCCCCTGTGTGGAGTACAACTTCCATGTGTGGGGAGGCTCCCCACATACAGCTCTTCTCAATAGGGTGGAGTCAAAGGCTTTTTGTCTCATTAACTCTCCTCCTCTTACTGACTCCCTTCAACCTCTGTCTCTTCGCCGCACTGTTGCATCTTTATCTCTTTTCTGTCGTTACTTTAATGGTCACTGCTCCTCTGAACTGTCTGCTTGCATTCCTCCACCTCTACGACGGGCACGTAGCACCCGTCTGGCAGCAAACTTTCATCCCTTTTCTGTACAACTCTCTAATGCAAGAGTTAACTGTTACTTCCAGTCTTTCATTTATGCAACAGGTCAGCTCTGGAACTGTCTCCCTCTGTCTATATTTCCTGCTGCCTATGATCTCCAGTCTTTCAAATGCAGTGTGTCCAGGCATCTCAAAATGATTGGATCTTGAATTTGGCTCTCTGTTGTATTTTGTTTTTTCTCTTGGAGGGAACTGTTACTGCGGGCTTATGGCCTTTGGTTCCTTCTTCCTCGCATAAAAAAAATAAAAAAAATAAAAATAAATGGTGGCTACACCTGACCCATCAAGTGCAGCCCCTGCTGACACTGCTACACCTGGCCCATCAAGTGCAGCCCCTGCTGACACAGCTACACCTGGCCCATCAATTGCAGACCCTGCTGATGCTGCTACACCTGGCCCTTGATGGGCCACCAGGTCAAAAAGAAGGAGGACCCAGGATGATGAGAATGTGCCACCAATTGTAAATTTTCAAGCGAGCACACTGGCCAGTGCATCAGGCTTCAGGTGGAGTTGTCGTCCACAGATTGCCCAATGAGGAAGAACACCATCTAGAAATATTACTACACCATTTACCCCTGGCCCTACTAGACAGAGGTTTAGCATTTTATTACTCTAAAAAATACCCCTTTTTTTCGAACCTCTTGTAGGCTGATGAGTGAGGCCAGAGAAGCAATGGGGGGCCTACCTGAGGGCCACAGGACTCAAGTGTGTGTGAGCCATTGCTGACCTCTTAGAATGGAATATTAGGAATTGCAAAGATTTTTTTGTGACAGTCACAAGAAAAATTATGTTATTATACATAGTTTATTGAAGTCAAGCCTTTAGTTTTAATATTATAGTTTAAGTTGATGTTTTTGTGGGAATGTACAATACAAAAGTTGAATTTTTGTACCCCAGTATCAGAACTAATAAATCTTTATTAGAAGTTACATTTTATTGCTTCTGAAAATTGGGTATATTTCACCCGGGATTTGCATTACTGTTGCAAAACCTAGGTTTTGCATTTCAGGGTTAAGTACATTTCTATCTTATGATACATTCACTGATATTGATATAAGTATTGTAACTCACATAAACGGGTTCCTTTCTTTGTTCTTTAATAAAACTGGGTGCCCCATCTGCGTCACAAAAGACACCCTGAGTGAGAAAACAAAGCTTGGTCTAGTTTTGGGATACTGGTATGAGGACAGTATATACCATACACCACTGTTCATTAGTTCATTATACTTTAATTTTGGCCACTGACAATTAATCTTACCTTTTATGCTCCAAAAAAACAAACACCGCCCACACAGCCAGTCTTTATTGCTCCCCAGACAAAGAGCCACCCAAGGTCATCCCAGACCCAAAACAACCTAAGCCATGGTTCTTTCACACTCCATATTAGGTTTATGTATTAGAAAAATTACAGATTCCTTAGTAAGTAGCTCTTGGCAATTTGTCAGATCACAATTTATCACAAACGGTGGGAAAATCTTCATAGTTTCTAAGATATAAAGGTAAACAAACCCTTTCTCCTTCTTGTTAAGTGGGGCAACTAAAATAATCTCTCCTCTCCCATACAGTAGGTGACTACAATGAGTACTTTGGGCTTATTTCCTAATGACATCAATTTGGGACCAGCAATTAGGGAAAACAATTACACCATGCTTTCTCAGAGGAATTTCGGTCATAATATCAATGAAAAAACCCTTTGGGTCACTACTCCCCTCCGGGGTTGGGGAAGACCTAAATTCCTCCATTGCAAAAGGTAAAAACATATATATAGAAATTAACACAGCCATTAGCAACATACCTTCTTCACTTAAAAAAAAAAAAAAAATGACACTAGATGTCAAACATCAAAAGGAATGTCTATTTCTCCTATATTGCTATAATGGAATGTTACACATTTCCCATGCTCGAGGAGTAAGACACCTCACAGACTGTTTATCTTGTTCTTTAGAACATTGTACTGTATTGTAAGACATGTACTGGGGAACTTCACTGAGATATGACCAGAGAAAACAAAGCATGCAAGGCGACCAGCCCTATACTTTGTAAGGGATGATATCAACTTCTCCAAGCCCTATAGAGAACCAAAGTACAGACTAAAAGTTTGTGAACCAAACACTCATACCACTACATAGGAAACACCCATGTTCGAAGTGATTACTACTTGTCAACAATCAGCCCACTACTCTGAGTGGGGACCTTCAGGTAGATACTACCCTCACAAAACCCTAATGCTAAGTCCCTAACCAATTTGTGTACCTGTACAGAATCGAAACAACTATTTTTCTAAAAAAAACAAAAACAAAAAAAAACATCGTACATGAGCTGGAATAAACACCCGTAGAACACAGTTATCCCATAGGGGTGTCCTCATTGTCACATCCCAGCATCCTCATTGCCCATTCGTGATGAACTACAGCCCTCTCCTATCATGGCACTATTCTACATCACCCATCATTTAGGAGGTCATCATCCCATCATCACCATCATTTCTATAAAAACTTCATAATTCAACAAATACCTACCCGTACCACAGGAGGTAGCTTCATCACACTTCTATAAAAACAGGTACTGCATAATACTCAACTGACAAAAATGGAATGTAATCTCACTGACATCCCTGACAATTCATAAACTTTAAATAAAACATTTATTTTTCCCTGACTACTGAGGTCCAATTGGTGTCATTAAAACTATTGTATAATACCTTACATGCTACAATACTAAAATTAGTAGCACCTTATCCTAGCAGGTAATCATCAAACTTCTTTGTAGCTCTCCCGGCTCTAACCTCTGTCAACATGTCTTTCTCCTCTTCCTCAGTGAGGAATTTTTCTTCATTTTTTTTCCAAAATCTCCTCCCTCTCAATGTAATTCTTCAACTTTCCAGCTGCTCTTTCAATCACGGTACCATTACAAATGTTCTCCAGCTCGTAAGCACGCCCTTCATCTACTACATTGATTATCTTCTATGGCCCTTTCCATTTTCTATTTAGCTTAACTGCTGTTCCAGGCAAGGGTTCATCTACATACACCCACACTAGATTTCCAACTTCTAGCTTAGTGTTCCTCCTGTTCATTTTAGCTTTATCAATGTATTTCTTGGTGTTTCTCTTCAGGGCCTCTTTAAGTAAGTTTTTCACATTTAACCTGTCGCTATCAACATCTTCATCTAGTGGTAATGTTAACTGGCCGACTTCTCTGCTTGGATGTCTACCACAGAATGCAAAGAATGGGGAAGTTCCCAAGGTTGTATGGACTGCTTCATTTAGAACTTTCTCTGTTTCCTGGATATGATTTGGCCAAGTGTTTGGATGCTCTTGAGTCAAAATAGCAAGCACGGTCTTCAATGTTGGGTGAGCTCTTTCTATGACTGAGTTACCCTGAGGATGGTAAGGGATAGTAAGTCCATGTCTGATATTAGCTCTCCTACAAAAATCTCTGAATTCAGATCCAGAAAATTCTCCTCCATTGTCTGTTATGACTGTCAGGTTTACCGAAACGACATATATCCTTCTTAAATTCCTCGGCAACAGCCCTTGAAGTCATGTTTCGTAATGGATAAATTATCAGAAATCTAGAGAAATGGTCAATGACAGTTAAACAGTACCGGTAACCTGCTCTACTTCCTTGCAGATCAGTCAAATCTATGGAGACCCTCTGACCGTTATCATCTACCGGCGGTAAATCCTTCCACTGATGAACTACTGCTCCATGACTTTTAAACTGCTGGCAAGACTTGCATGACTACATAATTTCGGATGTCTCTCAGTAACGATGGCCAGTAGAAATACTGCTTTGCTTTTGCCAATGTCTTACGCTCTGCTTGGTGTGAATTATTATGGGCAACTGAACATGCTATGGCTACAAGTTATTTAGGAACTACCAAGCATGACCTGACTATGCCAATCTCCTCTCTCTTTAAGTACAATATGTCATCTACAATTTCAAAATGGTAAAATGGCTTATTTCCTGGGGTCCTTTTAGGAAGGTCTCCCCCATCCAGGAAAGTTATCACTTTGCTCCACACCTTATCAACTCTTTGAGGATCTCTAATCCTTTCTGCTGTTAATCCCAGATATCAACATCATTACTTGATTGTAAGGCACTCTCTGTCAAGTCTGTGATAGCTCCTACTGGTCTACTCGGGGTATCTGGCACTGTGTGCTTAGCGCCCTTCTTGTACTTGATCTGATAAATATAGTCTCTCATCTCTAAGATGTATTTAGACATTCGAGGGCAGTTTGTTCTCTTTCTGAAAATGGTGGTCAAAGGCTGATGATCTGTGACAATAGTGAAAGGTTTACACCACAGATAGTGATTGAAAAATCTGCAAGAATTTACTACGGCCAGGGCTTCTGTATCTGTAACTGAGTATTTCCTCTCGGTTGCATTCAGCTTCTTTGAATAACATCCTGTGGGTCTTAAATGGTTATTATCATGAATCTGCATTAAGGCTCCACCAATATGAGTGTCACTTGAACTGTGTGCAGCTCAAATTTCCTGGTTTGGTCTGCTTTGGCTAGCATTGGTGCACTTATTAGCTTCTCTTTTAGTCACAAAAGCCTTCTCGCATTCATCAGTCCACTCATACTGGGAATCCTTCTGCATCAGGTTAGTTAATGGACCAGCCAACAATGCAAAATCTGGGATATGCTTTCTGTAAAAATTACACATCCCTATATATCTCCTGACCTGCTTCACACTCCTAGGTACTGGCATCTTTGCTACTGCTTCAGCATTCTTTGGGTCTGGTCTTATCCCTTTTCTTAAACTATGTGACCCAGAAACTTCACTTCTCTATATCCAAAGTCACACTTGCTCAAGTTTACATTCATGCTCATTTGCTGTAGCCTTTGAAATGTCTCACGCAATCTAACAAATAGCTGCTCAAAAGAATCTGGCCACAGAACTACATCATCTAGTTAATTCTGACACCATCCCTGTTTAACTAGTAGTTTCAATACTTCCTGCATTTTCCATATAAAGATTGCTGTACTGATTGACAAACCAAAGAGTAGTCTTTTGATTCTATACAAGCTCAGCCCATCGGAAAAGGTTGTCAAATCTTTGGAGGGTTCATCTAACATCACTTGAAAGTATGCGTCTTTCATGCCTAATGTACAGTAAAATCTCCTTCCTGCACTCTCTTCCACTAGCTCATCAAGCCTAGGTAGAGGCTGAATATCTATCTTCACTTTCTTGTTCACTCGTCGGTAATCAATACACATTCTCTTGGACCCATCTGGTTTGCTGACCAGCACAATTGGTGACAGATACACTGCTGTGGACTCTTCTATAATGTCTCTATCTAACATGTTCTGAATCATCTCTGCAATATCTTTCTTAGATCTCTCTGGGTGTCTATACAGTGGCATCCTAACTGGTTCATTATCTACCATTGGAATATGTGCCTCAGGAACATTCATTCTGCCCAACTCTCTATCACCTAAAATAAATAGCTGGTCGTTCTCCAAATGACTTTTATCAGCTGTTTTCGGTGGTCATCAGCTATTTGTTTCCAGTCAAGTTTTTGAATTATGGAGGAAAGCCTAGTCTTTCTAACACTTTCCGCTGTGGTGTTGTCACTGTGGAGAATTAGACTATTATCAATTTCACTTACTGCTGCAATGATCTTAGGCAGTTTATGGTCAGACCAACCACACACTGAACATCCCCATACTGATGTAATCTTCACATCCTTACTGTCCTTTGCCATCAAATCCTTGTGTGCTTGGCAGAGGTTAACCGGAGTTTCAGTTTGACCAATCTCCTGTACAGTGTTCTCTTTGCTTCCAAGTTCTTTCCCAGAAAAATCAGTATAAGTGATTTGACCTCAATCACGGAATATTTCCCTAGTCGTTTCCCTGGAGTTATTCTGAATGGCTTTCGACTAGAGTTAATTACTGGTATATCGAAGCTTCCATTCTCATCAACCACAAAACAGGTTTTGTGCATGGCTAGCTTATCCCATTTGGAAGATTTACTGATATGATCCTTCTCAACAAGTATGATCTGGCCTTCCTGGAATTTCTTACTTGCAACTCTCAAGTAGGATAGCTGCTGTGGAACACCTGTAATCTTTTCTTTCACATGTAACCAGTTTTGCTCAGAATCCTTCACAGTGCTGTCTAATGAACTCTTATTTTGTTTCTTACACTTTATCCTGCGGACTGAATGACCCTTAACAGTGTAAACTTTGTAATACTGCTTACCCCAATACAGGTCCTGAGTTCTTCATTCCCGCATGAATCTTGCTTTACCAATCAGGTCTGCTCCCATCAGGCTATCTGAGGACAAGTCCTCATCAGGAACAACAACTATCTTATGCTGTACTGTGCAAGATTTTGACACCATTACCTTCATCATAACTTCCCCTTGGACCTTCAGTGTATGATTTGACACTGACTGTAGCACTTTGGTAGTAGGCTTAACCTGGTCCTCTATATCTAAAATCTTCATTAGACTGGTTATCATGAGTGTTGCCATACAGCCTGTGTCTACAAACGCTGTTACTTGCCTGTTGTTAATTGCTATCATCACGGTTGGAATTTCAACCCTTCTCTTTATGCTAGCAATGCTCCTATCATCAATCTAAGCTCTAGAAGAAATAGCACCTTTCTCTTTAGCTACCTCCATTTTACCTTTGGACTGTTTTTTTCTTAACCTGAAAGCAGTTTCGCCACTCATTAGTCATGTCTTTGGGGTATTTGGGTCATTACCTGTAGGGTTAGCTTTGTTCTGCCTTCCAGGGCAACCTGCATGTCCCTGTCTTTGCCCCTGGGCCAAGCAATCGAAACAGCTTCTAGGTGGCGATTTCCTTGGGCACTGAGAACAGAGGTGCTTACTACCATCCTGGCACCATCTGCACGGTCGGAGCTTGACTTCTGCCTTTTCTGTACTAGCTACCATTTTGTTGACCTGTGCTGTAATAAAGCTTCTGCCACTTTCAAGTTCCGTCAGAAACTCCTCCGTCATGCCCTTACCTTTACAAATTTTGAGCCTAGCTCTAATTGCCTGTGGGACATTATCCAGAATTATCCCTTTCCACATTTTCTCCTCATTTGTGGGTTCTGCTATGGGGAATGCCACACAGATGGCCCTATACTTCACCTTGAACTTACACCCAAACTCCCGGGGATCATCCTTCAGAGAATAGGGTAAGTTACTCAATTCCTGAAAAGCCTGAACTCCATTTCGAGGTGTACTAGACATTGTTACCAAAACCTTTTCCAAATCCTCAAATGTTCCACCATTAGGACATTTCTGGAGCTCCCCCTCAGCAAACATGTTTAGCTCCTCGTCCATTCTGTTGAAAGCAATATTCTTACATAACTCATCATTGTCTTCTCCCAACTGTTTCACCTGTTGTATGAACATCTGGATGGTGGTCTGTGCCTGAATACCATGCAACTTATTAAGAGACAATTCCTTGATGTCACTACAGTTAAATGGAGATTTGCTAAGATTTACATTAGAGTTAGGTCCAGCTGCAACAGACTGTTGTACCTGAGGAATATTTACCAATACTACTGTCTTCCCAGGGGTTAAGGTAACAGGTGGCTTAACCCCTAGGGTACGCAATTCTCCAGCTTTGACTGTCCCCCAGGACGCAAAAACAGGCCAATTTTTCGACTTCCTCAAAGGTTAAAAGTTTTATGCCCGATATATAGAGCTTGAATTTACACACCTGAAAACGCAAACTCCACCTTCCTAGACCCAATAGTTACCGAGCTATGGCCCGTCAAAGTTTATAATAGTTACCCGTCGCGGCCCCGGCCAGAAAGAAAATATGCCGCTCGCACCTGTTTTCTTCGCAACAATACGTACAAAATATCACCAAAATCATTTTTTTTTTGGTGTGTATAGATGTTATAAATCATTGTAATGTGCTTAGAAAAAAATTAAATAGTAACAAACCCCCCAAATAAATATGATAAATAAAAATTATCCTTCCCTCCTCTCCTCTCCTCATACGTCCAATCCCCTCCCTCCCCTTCTCTTCCCTTCGCCTAACCTCCCCTCCCCTTTCCTCTTCCCCCTTCCCTCCCCACCGAGCTGTCAAATCTAGCAAGGGAAATAGGTCATGAATCCCCCAGTAAAAATATGATAAATAGTAAAAATTATCCTCCCCTTCTCTCCGCTCTTCAAACCTCCAGTCCCCTCCATCCCCTTCCCTTCCCTCCCCTCCTCTCTCCTCTCCTTCCCTCCCCTGCCCTCGCCTAACCTCCCTTCCCCCCTCCCCTCCCCTCCGAGCTGTCAAATGTAGTTTTCGTTTCGTTTCGTTTCGTTTCGTTTTGAAGGCTTCAACATGCTTCCATGCATCGGCATAAAATAAAATGTCTTTTTCAAGTGGTTTCGACTAAAGACAGCTAAAGTAATTGTGGTGTGGATATCTGTATGCAGACACCAATAAATTACAGGTAATGATTCAAAAACACGTGCCATAAAGCGTAAAAAATACGCAAAATATTCGAAGCCGGGGATGTGCTAGGGAGTGCAGGTAGGGGGTGGGGGGTAGGGGGAGCTGGTAAGGCCAGGGGGGTGGGGTGGATGGGGATCGAGGGATGGGAGGAGACCACCACAAGACACAAAGGAAGGGCCAAAGGGGAGTACAGGGACATGGAGGGAGGGTAAGGGGGAAATACCCTCCCCCCAGTTGACTGGGGAGGGGGACGTGGGGGGGATCCAGATGGGAGGGGGGGATGCATGAGGTGGGGGTGGGAGGGGTTGTTTTGGTGGTAAGAACGGTGGGAGGTAGGGTAGTAGCAAGGTAGTGGAGTAGAAGGACGTGGCAAGAGGGAGGTGGGGGGTACACCCCCCACTGCCTGGTTACGGGCCTGGGTCCCCCCTCCGGTGTGTCCAACACCTAGTTCTTATTGGTTAGAAGCCATCTACGTCACAGCTGGGGTGGAGCCAGCTGCCGCCAGTTTCTTGTGGATGTTGTACGATCGGTGTTGCTAGTCCTCTTAAGAAATTGCGCAAAAAGCCTGATTGATGAGATTACCACTTAAGGGATTAAATGCTACGTTAGTAACTTGGTTGCACTTGAGGTAGTAGCTGCCTGTGACATTAAATCCATTTTGTTGGCAATAGCCATAACAAAGCTTTCTAGCTTCGTTGTGTTCTCACGTGCCTCAGCATGCTGTGCATGTATAATTGTCACATTTTGAGTAAGCTCTTGGATATCATCGTGCAGGGCATCTATTTCTGCTCCTACTGGGTCAACCTGGCTTGCTGCGCACTCTTCCTGAACTTGGCCTGTGCCAGCCTCACTTTGACCTTCCTCACTATGATCATTTTCCCACCCAGCCATGTTACGGGTACTCATGATTATTTCTCTTATAATCAAATTACCTCTCACAATAAATGAAACTGCACTATCCCACCGCTACCACCAGTGTAAGGGCCCTCCCTTCTTCTTCTTCTTCTACTGTCTGTCTTAATTCCCCTCTCGTCAATCTCTTTCTTATCTCTGACTTCAGGGAATCCTCGACCGACCAAGGTTAGCCCTTTTTATTAAAATTCCTCTTACTAATTAAAAAGGGGTAATTGTGCAGTGCATGATCATTGTGAGAGGGTAATTATAGAGGAAACTCAAATTAAGGACTTACATTACTTATTAATACTAGGATGATACAGTATAAAAATGAGAAAAATATACTGAGTACTAAGTATAATATCCACTTATCATTAATATAGCACCATGAATCATCCATTTATCACAGCACCATCAGTCATTCACTTATCCCTCCTTGCTTGGACCTGCTTCCCTAGGTTCTCCATGGCCTACAAACAGTCCCTGACGACTCTGGGGGACCAAATCTCAGTAAATCTCCTCCAGCACTCGAACATTGGAACCCGTTCCTATAAATTCAGTACTAAACTAAGGAACGTTTACTCCTTAATATTACTGTCTAACCAAACTCGGCTTTACTTTGAATAATAAGGAACATACATTGAGCATTCTTAACATACTCCTTAGCTTAACTAGGTATTTCTGAGTTAAGTACATTTCTATGTCATGATACATTCACTGATATTGATATAAGTATTGTAACTCACATAAACGGGTTCCTTTCTTTGTTCTCTTATAAAACTGGGTGCCCGATCTGCGTCACAAAAGACACCCTGAGTGAGAAAACAAAGCTTGGTCTAGTTTTGGGATACTGGTATTAGGACAGTATATACCATACACCACTGTCTCATTAGTTCATTTTACTTTAATTTTGGCCACTGACAATTAATCTTACCTTTAATACTCAAAAAAAAAAAAAAAAAAAAGACGTGGCCCCCACAGCCAGTCTTCACTGGTCCCCTGACAAAGAGCCGCTCAAGGTCATCCCAGTCCCAAAACAACTTAAGCCATGGTTCTTTCACACTCCATATTAGGTTTATGTATTAGAAAAATTACAGATTCCTTAGTAAGTTACTCTTGGCAATTTGTCAGATCACATTTTATCACAAACGGTGGGAAGGTCTTCATAGTTTCTAAGATATAAAGGTAAACAAACCCTTTCTCCTTCTTGTTAACCGGGACAACTAAAGTATTCTCTCCTCTCCCATACTGTAGTAGATTACTATGAGTACTTTGGGCATATTTCCTAATGACATCAATTTGGGACCAGCAATTAGGGAAACAATTACACCATGTTTTCTTAAAGGAATTTCGGTCATAATACCAATGAAAAAACCCATTGGGTCACTATAAATCAAATGGAAGATGACCTCGTAGATGGAACTCAAGTGACACACTCTGTTACTATTGCACAAATCCTAGTCATATAAAGCTGTTACATTAAGAATAAAGAAGACAGGCAAAAGGTAAAAGAATTTGAACTGTACTGCATGAAATGTAAATATTTTCCTGTCACTGGACCTCAGACTGCAAAACAATAGAAAAATTGGTATCTATCTGTAGATCGGAGGAAGGTCGTACCAGCACAAAAGACGACAACATAAAATAACCAAATAAACAAATAGTAAACATAGGAAATATTTTTGGAAATGAAAGCATTTTAGTCTCTGCTGTATATGAAGAGGAAGAAATTTCATTATTTTTGGATTCAGGCTCACCAGTGAATTTAATAATACAAAATGAGTGAGAAAGAATTTTTGAAAGAGAAGGAAAGTGACATTTTTGGCAAGTTCAGACTTAAACTTATACACAGTGGATGGTAAAGAAATACCAGTTATTGGTGTGATTAAGTTAAACGTGAAATTCGCAAAGAGCACAAAATCATTCACTACCACCTTATACGTAGTAGAAAAATTATTAATTGGCGGAAATATGCTGCCTGGACTAAATACAATGCTGGCACAAAATATAATGTTGATACCCCATTTCAATGGAATTAACTACGACAGCAAATTCATAGAGGAAATTTTATCTTCTGGTACTACAACCAACAATTATAGAAAAATTAGACACAAGAGCAATTACACACAACACAAAGAAGGTAAAGTCTGACATACAATCTCTCAAAGAAAACGGGTGCTTAGACCAGCCTTCACAAGCTGACTTCAACCTCTCACCCACTTACCCACAATCCAGTTGTGACTCGCTCTCTCACCCAGCAAGCATTAATTATAATATAAATTTACCACCAAAATCATTCATCCAAGTTACGTTTAAGAGTAAATTGAGAAACTGTAATGTCATTGCATTAGAAAAGGCTATTAGAATAAATGGCCTTTTGACAGAAAGAGCCCAATTTTGGGTAAATGACAAGGGTGAGATCAATATCATTTTAGCTAACACCATGAATGGAGATGTGAAGATTAACCCGCCCCGTCCCGACCACTTTTTCACCACTGGTACCCCCCAATCCCGACCATTTTTCGACCCTTTTTTTTTTTTGCTAAAACTTTCGCTTTTGGTCAGAAACAATGATCAGTGACAAGGAAATTGTTCCCCGGGGTCCATAATTACCCTAAACAGGTATGCCTTTGTCCCACCTGGCCCCGTGTTCTCCGTAGGCGGTCTGAGCCTCTAACGTTTTCTATGGTATTATAAGTCTGGGAAACCAATGAAAGTAAGTAGATATGTATTTATTACAAACATAAAAACATGTGATAAAAGAGTATATTGGATTTTATACAAAAATAGAGCAGAAATAAGCATTGTACCATCGTGCAAAACGAGCAAAATCGGGCAACTTGGTCACGATGAATCGCTAACATTCGAAAATCATGATACATATCATTTTTTTTACTTACATAATACTTCTACAATAACATTATACCATTTTACATTTTATTGAACTGTTTTTACGTATTCACAGGCCTTTTGATAACATTTAGCGTAATGTTAGCGCTTATTTACGTAGTGAGTGAACTCGCTGTGACTGTTGTTTCAACTCGTATTGTGTTTTTTCTACTTACATAATACTTTTCTAATAACATTATACACTTTTCAACTTTATAGAACTGTTTTGAGATAATTTCAGGCCTTATGTAAATATATAGTGTAATAATAGCGCATAATAACACACACGGTGAAGTCGCTGTGACTACTATTTCAACTTACAACCTATTTTTGTACTTATATAATAATTCTCCACTAACATTGCACATGTTTACACTTGATATAATTGATATCACATAATTTCAGAACTTACGATGCAACTGAGCGTCATATTAGCGCGTACTTACACAGGGAGTGTTATCGCGATATCATTTGTTTCATCTTACACTAGTATTCAACTTATAAAATACCTTACTACTAACATTACAACAAATTCCACTTTATATAATTCCTATCACATACTTACTGACCAGAATGTGGGTGTACTCGTGACATCAATTATTACAACTTACACTATTGTTCAACTTATACGTTTTATTCATGCTAACATTACACCCGTTTCCACTTTATATTCTTGCTATCACATATTTACTGACCAGAGTGTTATACTGAGCATCATATTTTCGCAGATTTACACAGTGGGTGTACTCATGACATCAATTATTACAACTTACACTATTTTTCAACTTATAGGTTTTATTCATGCTAACATTACACCCGTTTCCACTTTATATTCTTGCTATCACATATTTACTGACCAGAGTGTTATACTGAGCATCATATTTTCGCAGATTTATACAGTGGGTGTAGTTTTCATATCACTTCGTTCAACTTACACTATTTCTCAACTTATACATTACTTTCCTGCAAACATTACACCCGTTTAAAGTTTATATAAGACTTGGCACATACTGACTGGCCTTACCATTATACTGAGCGTCATATCGCCATCCCACACAGTTTCAGTAGTGTAGGAAGTTATGGTACTCTCTGAAACATGGCTGAAGGCACAACGCAACATTGGTGGTGGTGGGGGAGGTGGAGAGCGGCGCCTTTCATCACTCGCACTTCTCTTCCCTCTCCCTTTTCCTTTACCCTTTCCCTTCCCTTTCCTTCCTTTCCCCACATCCTGGGGCTGTGTGGAGGAAGTTTGGGAATATTGTATGGCGAAAGACGTGCTGGGGAGTGGCTCCACCTCCTCTCCCCTAGGCCTACGTGCACCACGTGCTCGTGCTGCCTCCCTCACACCACTTCCCTTTCACCCCGCACTCCCACCACACCACTTTCGCCTTCCCCAGACAAAACACTAGGCCATACTTTATTTGCCTTCTCACCCCACCTTCTGATCCTCGGGGTGAGATTTTTTTCCTTCCCCAACCACGAGGCAACATCACGTCCTAAGCCGCCATCATCGTCATCGTCCTCATCCTCGTCCTCATCAGAATCTCTCTCTAGGGGATGGAGAGAGGTCCATGCAGGTGTTTTGGGTGCAGGCTGGCCTTCCCTTGCCTTACGATACGTGACATACCGCTTTTTCTGGGGCGAAGGGACCTCCTCATCACTGCTTGTTATTTCCTCCTCAGGCTGCACATAATCTCGATCCACCACATCATCATCAAGTGGAGAATCACTATCTCCAGTGAAGGCATCCAGGGCGGATTGTATTTCGTCGTCTGAGAGACCTTTACACGCCATGTCTGATCTGGGTCACTGCTAACAGGTGAATGACTGAGACAAGGGCGAGCTCAGGTCACGCGGGGTCTGGGATGCTGCCCGCCTGGGGGCAGGTAGGGGAGGCTTGGGTACGTGGGCGAATCAAAAATCTCGCGCGAATTTTGAAAATTGTGGAAATTATGAACCTTGCAATTGCAGGACGTTGAAGTACGTCAACGGGATTGGCAGTGACATAACGTGAAGACGTGGAAGTACGTCGATGGGACGCCGTGGGTTAAAAAAGGAACTTGTATCTGTAGGTTAAAGATTCGTTCATTTCCTATGCGTGAAGTGACATTAGCAGGAGCATCGAGCAGAGTAAACTCGTCAGACAGAGAATGCATGAAGGAGCATTTGCTTTGCTCAGATAATTCTGATGTGGAAAACTATTTTTTAGATTTACTACAGAAGCATCGACAGACTGTCGCATTACCTGGTGAAAACTTAGGGTGTACAAATCTAATACAACACCATATTAACCTTAAACAGGATACATATCCAATCTATGTGCCAGCGTACAGAGTTGCACACTCACAGCATGCACTAGCACAGCAGTATGTGGATGAAATTTTAAATTTGGAGATCATTGAACCTTCCGTATCCCCATGGAATGCACCACTCTTCTTTGTCCCCAAACAAAACGGGGAAATGTGGGCAGCTGTTGATTATCGCAGACTTAATCAAGAAATCATTTCCGACCAATTTCCCATGCCATTGTTAAGTGATGTCTTGCACAACACTGAACCAGAAAAAATGGTCACTTCTGCAATCAGTTTACTTAGTGGCTATTATCAGATAGGGCTAAATGAAGAATCCTGCAAATAAAAGAATGCCGATGGAATTAAGGTCAGTTCTAGGGGAATTCCAATGAGCAATGAATAGTGCACTATCAGGAATATTAGGAGATGGTATTTTTGTGTACTTGGACATCATAATCGCAACACACACAATAGATGAACGTCTATAGAAACTAGACCAGATCCTACATAAGTCAGCCAATGCTGTAAATTAACCCCTAAAGTACTAATCCCATCGATCAGGCTTTATGCACAATTTCTTAAGAGAACGAGCAATGCCGAATGTGCAACATCCACAAAAAACTGGCGGCAGCTGGCTCCACCCCAGCTGTGACAAGATGGCTTCTAACCAATCAGAACTAAGTGTTGGACACACTGGAGGGGGGACCCAGGCCTGTACGCAGGTGGTGGGGGGTGTAACCCCCACCTCCCTCTCACCATGTCCTCCTACCCCACTACCTTGTTCCTACCCTACCTCCCACCATTCTTACCACCACCATAACCCCTCCCACACCCTCTTAATGCATCCCCCCTCCCATGTGGATCCCCCCCAAGTCCCCCCCAAGTCATCTGGGGGGAGGATATTTCCCCACTACCCTCCCTCAACGTCCCTGTACTCCACTGGAACCCTTCCTTTGTGTCTTGTGGTGGTCTCCTCCCATCCCTTCATCCCCATACACCCCCACCTTGCCTTACCACCTTCCACCACCCCCACCTCAACCCCCTAGTGTGCAGTATCTTTATCTCCCCGGCCTCGAATATTTTGCATATTTTTTACGCCTTATGGCGCATGTTTTTGAATCATCACCTGTAATTTATTCGTGTCTTTGCATACAGATATGCACATCACAATTATGTTAGCTGTCTATTCGAAACCCACTCGAAAAAAAATATATATATTTTATGCCAACGCATGCAAGCATGTTGGAGCCTTCAAAAACGAAACGAAACGAAACGAAACGAAAACTAGCTAGATTTGACAGCTCAGACGGGAGGGGAAAGGTGGGAGGGGCAGGGAGGGAAGGGGAGGAGAGAGAGGAGGGGAGGGAAGGGAAGGGGAGGGAGGGGACTGGAGGTATGAGGAGGGGAGAGGAGAAGAGGGGAGGATAATTTTTACTGTTTATCATATTTATTTGTGGGGGGGTTCATGACCATCTTCCCTAGCTAGGAGGGTGGAGTTTGCATTTTCAGGTGTGTAAATTCAAGCTCTATAAATTGGGCATAAAACTTTTAACCTTTGACACAGTCGAAAAATAGGCATGTTTTTGCGTCCTTGGGGTAGTCGAGGCTGGAGAATTGCGTACCCTAGGGGTTAAGCTGTTTAAACACAAATTTTGCTTTTAGGAAATAAAATTCGTACTCCCCAGACTCGATGCAGAATGTATCCACATACACATCTGAGGACAAAATACAGGCAGTAAGGGATTTTCCTGAACCCACAAATGTGGATGAAGTAAGACAGTATTTAGGTCTAGCAGGATACTATTGATCATTCGTACAACAATTCTCTCACATAGCAGAACCATGATTCCACCGACTGAAAAAAACAAGTAGTATTTCAGTGGGGAGACAAACAAAAAATATCATTTAATGAATTAAAAAATAAACTTACATGTGCACCTTGCTTGACCTATTCTGTTTTCACAAAACCTTTCATAATTTGCACAGATGCATCCCTCAAAGGTTTAGATACTGTATGAGGTGCTACCCAAAAGTTCCAGTGATTAGAATATTGTAGTAAATAAGTTACGTTACCTCCTAGTTCGCACTGTCACCTTCGAAGTAGTCCCCTTGGGCATTTATACAGTGGTCCCAGCATTTGTTCCCCGAGTCCATGCATCCCTGGAAGGCTTCAGGCGTGATGGTTTTGAGTACCTCCAGTGATTCTGTCTGGATCTCCTCAATCGAGTAAAATCGACGTCCTTTCAGCCGTAATTTCAGCTTGGGGAACAGGAAAAAGTCGCAGGGGGCAAGGTCAGGCGAATAGGGTGGGTGGGGATTGACTACCGTGTTAGTGGAAGCCAGGAACTGCCGGACAACAATTGATGTGTGGGCAGGTACATTGTCATAATGCAGGACCCAGTCCTTGTTCTTCCACTGTTCTGGATGTTTGCGGCAGATGTTCTTTCTCAGACGCTAAAAAACTTCCCAGTTAAAATTTCCGTTGACAAATTGACCGGGTGGGACGAATTCCTTGTGAACAATCCCTTGGATATCGAAGAAAACGATGACCATCCACTTGACATTGCTGCACCATTGGTCCACCATTGCAAAACGGCCAAACCACCTACACATCACGTTACAATAGTAAGGGTAGCTCAGCAACACGTCTGCTTACAGGCATGGCTGGGGCCACACTGATGCACAAGCGATGCTGCTGACTCCTAGCAGCTAAAGGAAAAACTGCAAATGGTTGGTTCCCTTTGTTCAAATTACTGGAACTTTTTGGTAGCACTTTGTATTGATGCAAGAGGATAAACGAGAAAATACCAACCCATTGCTTCTGCCAGTAGACAAATAAAAGAAGCACAGAAAATTATTGTACAACAGACTTAGAAGCCCTAGCTGTAATATTTGCTCTACAGAAATTTTGTGACCTTCTGTATGGATACAAAATTTACCCATACACAGACAACAAGCCTCTCTTGGACATTTTCCAAGAAAAACTCCTCTCTGTGAGGAGCGCACGATGGAAATAAAACATCCAGAATTACAATGTAAATATTCACTACATAAAAGGTCAAGTAAATTTGGCAGCAGATCCCTTATTGCGAAATTCGTCAGCCAATGTCGCTACAATAAGTCGATGGGACTCACTCCCCAACAATGGTAAAACGATTCCTGCTAATCAAGAAATCTCAAAGGCACAAAGACAGGACCCAATATGGTCTAAAGTAATATATCTCGAGTCAGGTGATGATGTACCATCACCCAAGTCACATGTACCACTTAATTCACAGTGTTAAACAATGCCTTATATAGGGTAAATCCAGGACAACCAAAGCATAGAAGAAATATTAGGCAATTAGTTATTCCTAGCACAATAGTACCTCACATTTTAAGGATAATACACGATAGTCCACATGCATGGTATCCTGGCAAGGACAGACAGTTAGGATGGCCTGGATGTCATATTATGGGCCAATGGTGCACAAAGACATGTATAATTACATAAACAAATGTGAGTCCTGTGCAAGACACAAAGGCTATACGTTATCATCCGTAACTATAAGGAAATATCCTGTACCCAACAGACCATGGGACATTGTTGCAGTTGATTTACTTAAGTCACCCTTAACTACCAATCATGATCAGTATCGTTTTGTTGCTGCTGATCATTTTTCACGATATGTGATCTTGATTCCAATTAAGGATAAAATAGCAGAAACAGTAGTGTGTGTAATCATTGATCATATATGCAGGTTCCCCACACCAAAGGTGCTAGTAAGTGACAATAGTGGTGAATTTAACTCTGAAATTTTGCAAAAAATATGTAAACAATACAATATAAAGAAGGTTAATGTCTTGCCCTACCATCCAGCTTCAAATGTATTGGTGGAAAGATAGAATAAACAAAAAAAATAGATGTACTATGGCACATTCTCAATGAAAATTATGCAACTGGGAAGGTTGGATCCCCAGAGTTGAACCATCAATTAATTGTGCAATTAACAAATCTATAGGAGACACACTTCATCATTCACGGGTCGGCCAAACGTCTCCCATACAAAACGTTGGAAGGTGAACAAATTCCCATATACAATTATGATGGTTATCCTGAACTAAGCTTATGTGAATTTCAAAAAATTCACACAAAGGTAAAGAAACATTTAATGATGTCCAAGGTAGAAATGACGGAATCATTTGACCTGTCACGTCCCGAGCTATTTCGCACCTCTGACACCCCCCAATCCCGAGGTATTTTCAAAGAAATGGTTTTTGGATAAAACCTCCACTTTTGGTGAGAAACATCGAAATTCATAGAGAAATCGCTCACCTGAGGTTTAAAATACCGGTACTCGATCCAGGTAGCAGTACCTCCTTACCTTACTGGGTTTTCTAACAGGCTGGCACCAAAGAAAACGAGTTCTATGGGAGGGTAACTATTTCACACCACTCATAAATGGTATTTATTTATTTACTTGGTACGAATTTATATGTAGTATGAGAGTATATTGGTTTTCAAACAGTATTATAGGCATTATAAGAATTGTTTCACTCAATAACTCATCACCATACCTGACCTTTTTTTGCCACATTACCTGATCGTCATTTCTGACTGTTTTTTCCTCTAATGCTATGTAAACTTTGTCCTCCACATTGTCATCGATTGGGGAATCACTCTGGCCCTGAATGTCTTTACTGCCCAGGTCACTGGTAACAGATGAATTGTCAAGACAAAGGCATGCAGGGGGGGGGGAGGTTATGTAGTGTAAGGCATTGTCCCTGCTTAGCATCTTGTAGAGGAATAGAGGAAGGTGTCCCGTGTATACGTACGAAAAATCACGCGCGAAAATTGAAAATTGTGCAAATTATGAACCTTACAATTGCGCAACGTACCAGTAAGTCATCAGGACTGGCAAATGCAAAATGTTGCAACGTATCCATATGTTGACGGGACGTCTTGGGTTAATAAGAAGGCAAAAGAACCAACCGCAGCATATGTGATACTGTCTACAGCATCATTCACAATAGATGCAATAAACTGTCACCAAAATTTGAAGGCCCATACAGAGTCATTAACCCCTTAACCATGGGGCATCACTTTCATGACGCTTGGGAGCAAGGGATCATAATGCGGGGCGTCACTTTTGTGATTCTGTGTTATTTTAAATTCGCCCAGGCTTTCAAGAGGTGGCTTGTATCATCTATCAGTACTACCAGAGTCCACCTACACTCAGTTCTGCTAATGTCATCTGTACTCCCATCCACTGTTGACAATTTAGCCATTTTTCTCCTGTCCTTGACTCCCCCCCTCCTTACCTACCCTCCATTACCCTCTCCACCCGCCTGACCAGCTGCGCTGTGCTACACAAATGCTGGACGGATTTTTCCACTCATTTTATTCATAGAAATGTGCCCTTTGCCCTATTCTTATACAAAATAATATATAAAAGAAAGAGGAGAGGTAATTGATACTGCCATACATCTGAAATGGGCTAATTATAACCTGGCAACACCTCATGTGCACTCGTTCGCTAATTTTTCCTGTTTATTTCCCCTTGAAATATGCCGTATGACCTGTTCTCATAATAAATATACATATAAGAAAGGAAGAGAGAAGCCTAAGTGATATTTACATTCACCTGGAACTACCTAATTTATAATGTGTTGTCTAGATTTCCTGCCAATCATTTCATAGCGTATATATTAGCAGCTGTCACCAAGCTGACATTAGCACCTTCACTGCCCCTAGGCAACAACATTCAGTTTACTGTCATTTTCAAGGTGAAACCACGTCGGATTCATGCTTGTCCAATTCTGCCGCTTTTTAGCCCCATGCAAAGGGCGCTGTGACCTCTACCCCTAATAAACCTCGTGTGGAAAGGGGTAAAGGGCTAAGTGACTCCTGTGGAATGTGAACTGGCTAATTTATCAATGAAAATGATGGACGGTGACTACGATCTTTCTGGTGACTCTAAAATAGTGCAAATGGAAAAGTAAATAATGTGTAAATAATGTGTAAACAGCAAGTGAAAGCAATCTATCTATCTATCTATATACCTAGGCTGCTTCCCCCAAGGAAAGGGAGGTAGCCGAGACAGGAAGACTCACTCTCCATTTACTCATCCATTCAAACACATTCATTCGCATCTTAGCCCCAAAGGGGAGAACGGACAGATCCTCACCGCATCACACCGCACAAGGGTCAACTGCGCAATGCAATCAGTGACATCCGCAGCAGGGCCCGACAGCAGAACTGGTTTACCCCTGCCACATCATAACAGACCCATCCCCTTACCCGCACCTGACCTGACTAGCTGATCAGACCAAATGCGGGGGAATATCCCCTCAGGGCTGCGTCATCACTTATTCATTCACAATTTCTCTCCATTTATTTCTGTCACGCACAGCCACTCTTCCTTGCTCAACAGACATCCCTCTCGCATTCAGCGCTCTCTTCACACTGTCCATCCATCCTATTCGTGGTCTCCCTCTCAGCCTTACACCTCTCACATCAGATCTAGTTATCTTTTTCACCAATCGTTCATTATCCATTCTCTCTATATGCCCAAACCATTGCAACACCCTCTGCTCAACTCTACCAGCCATCTCCCGAACAACTCCAGTTCTCCTTCGCACTTCATCATTTCGCACTCGATCCATACGAGTCACTCCACACATACTCCTCAGACATCTCATCTCCATTACATTCAAAGCAATGAATGTAAATATAAGTGAACAGTGGAAAATAGTTTTATAAGTTACTGCAAGTGACAGTGCATAACATAGTGTAAATAAAACAGATGTAAATAATGTAAATAAAATAGAGAATGTAAATAGAAATGTAAATGGGTAGTAATATAAGAATACGAGTATATATACTAGTGCTGTATTTTGGCGGACCAAGCAGCGGATCGGATTGGAAGCTGGTCTAAGGTGAAACCAAGCTACCCCGTTTTGGCGGACCAAAGGATACGAAGCTCGGCCCAATCCAAGGCCATACAAACCAAGCGCGTCTTCGTATCTCACCGAACCGTGATTGGGAGCTGTCTTGGTGGACAAACAAGAAGGAGAAGACTCTGGTGTAGCAATTCACAATGGCCAGCAATGACAAGTAAATATATCATGAAATTATCCATGCTTACATCTGGTTGCTGGTGACAAATACCAACGACATAATCATATAGAGGTTCAGTTGATATAATTATAAGGGCAGACTGTGAATTGTGAATTTATATCACATCAAGCAGGTTAATTCTCGAGATATTTCCACTCTTGCAGGGGAATGAAAAACAGTTTTGATTTGTAGAAACTCTCTGTGATGGTCTTGCCTAATGCAGGTCTGCTGTAATCTCTAGAATGAAAGTACAGGTAAGAATAGGCGAAACATTGTTATGGCTGGGTGGACGTCTAATGAAAACACCAAAAGTTTGGTAGATATAAAAAAGGACAGGAAGGGGAATTCACTTCAATTATTAACATCGTAAACGAAAAAAAAAACCGGGTAAAGCATCAGGTAATTGCTTTCCTGTTGGTCCCCGAGCCATGATGCTGGTCTTCTGTTCAGATCTCAGATCTGGTGTTGATTGTTGGGTTGTAGCAGCAGACGTAAAGCGCGATGTAGCCCTCATGATGACTCAGGTAGTGTTCTTGTTGATCACAGACGGTGGAGTTATCCAGATCTGGGTGTAGGAAATTTGAGCACTGTTCAGGTCAGATGGTGTAGAGTGCGTGCACGTGTCAAGTGAATTTTTCGGCAACCCCGCCTGTTTACACTGCAATCGGCAAGTGTAATTTTTCGGCTTTCTGTTTTGGCGGACAGAAACCAAGTGCCCCTAGACGAGCTTTGAATCCGAAGCTGTAGCTTGGGCCGCCAAAATGTGGCTTAGGAGTAATGAAAGTGAAAGTATCACTCTAGCATGTATGAATACTATGAGTTATGAAAGTGAAAGTTACAGATTCGCTCTCAATGCTGGTATACAGGACGAGAAGGTGAATGCCCAGAGTGAAAATAAACTACTAGTACTGAAACTTATAGATAAATATTGTATATATAAATAAGTGTAATAAAGTACTAGGAATATAAAATGTGAATGTGTCTATAAATAATAAATGACAGCTCCGCCTCAGAATACCATCGGGGAACCAGCACCGTAGGAAAGCTCATATGTGCTCGTAATTTACGTTGCTTTCACAGTGTTTTTTTTTTGGAATATGGACCTCAAACTACTTGAAATTCATCGAATAGTGTTTGTAGTTATAATATCAGGCAGTGGTAACCAAATTACGGGGTATCGGGAAGTGTAAAGTGAAGACTTCGTTACCCAAATTCAGAAGTCTGCACAAGTCCTACGGTACTCGACGAAGGCTCAACAAACATCCCAGGAGAAAGCTGAAGGTATGTGCCATAAGCAAATGTAATTATAATATTCTAGGACTAATAACTGATTTTTGGCAAATATTTTTAGAAAGTCAGTCGGAGCGCAAATATCCTAGTGGGACATGCATGTCGAGCCAAAACAACCCTGAGGTTTAGGGGTTAAGAAAACACCCAATGAGGTAGTCACTATCAAGTCACTATTGAGTAACAAAGAAAAACAAATTCATATTGATCACTTTAACCCGCGGCGTCCCGTCGACGTTCTTTTACGTCCACACATTTTGTCACTGCCAATCCCATCGACGTACATAAACGCGAAAAAATGCAGGGTCCCTAATTTGCACAATTTTCAATTTTCGCGAGTCATTTTTGGTGCGTATACACGTGACACCTTCCTCAACAAGATGCCAGGCAGAGACAATGCCTTACCCAGCATGACCTCCTCCCCCCCCCCTGCATGCCATTGTCTCAGCAATTCACCTGTTACCAGTGACCTGGCCAGTATAGCCATGTCATGCCACGGTACGAAATTCAGGGCCAGAGTGATTCCCCAATCAATGACAATGTGGAGGACAAACTTTACATAGCATTAGAGGAAGAAACAGTTAGAAATGATGATCAGGTAATGTGGCAAAAAAAGGTCAGGTATTAGTGAGTGAAACAATGCTTATAATGCCTATATTACTGCTTGAAAACCAATATACTCTTGTACTACATATAAATTCGTAACAGTAAATAAATAAATACCGTTTATGAGTGGTGTGAAATAGTTATCCTCCCATAGAACTCGTTTTCTTTGGTGCCACCCTGATAGAAAACCCAGTAAGGTAAGGAGGCTCTCCTACCTGTAATGAGTATTTTAAACCTCAGGTGAGCGATTTCTCTATGAATTTTCGATGTTTCTCACCAAAAGCGAAGGTTTGAGCCAAAAAAATGTTTTTCCTAAAATGGTCGGGATTGGGGGGAGTCAGTGGTGGAAAAGTGGTCGGGATGGGGCGGGTTAAAAAGGTCTCAAGAAATTTAGCTTTGCAATTATAAAACGCCGGACACGACTGAAAAGCCTAGTACACACGGTGAAAACAAGCCGGAAGCAATTAACACATTGGAATAAACTGCATACCAGACAGACAAACATAGATGCAACCAATACAGCTCCCACCAAAGCAAGGCATTTACATGACTTAGGAATCGATTTAGAATCCTTTTATAGGTAATAAAATTAACCCCTTACCCACGGGGATGGCTGGAATGCACTGTGCCCCTCCTTTTTTGTATATTTCATATAATTTTTTGTATGAGAAGAGGGCATAGGGCACATTCAATGGAAAAAGCAAATGGAATAACCGGCCAGGAGCTATGTTGTGCGGCCAGGCTGTAGTTAGGCGGGAGAGAGGGTAAGGGAGGGGAGGTGGGGAGGGGAGGCAAACAGAAAAAGCACTCTGGCTTACTTTTTTTATAGATTTTATATATTTTTTAGTATGAGAATAGGGCATAGGGCACATTTCATTGGAAAAAGTGAATGGAAAAAAACAGCCGAGAGTTGTGTTGTGCAGCCAGACTGTATCTAGGCGGGGGAGGGGATAAGGGAGGGGAGGTGGGGAGGCGAGTCAAACACAGAAAAATGGCTAAATTGGTAACACTGGATGTGAGTACTAGCAGTATTAGCAGCACTGCCTATAGCTACACACGGGCAGTACTGATAGATGATACAAGACCGCATTTGAAAGCCCGGGCGATATAAAAAATCCTTGGATCACATAAGTGATGCCTCACAGTATAGTACTTATGAGCATCACAGTAGTTACAGCCTTCAGGTAAGGGGTTAAACAGATCGAGATAACTGTAGTGTTCATCATCACTATCATTACCCTTAGCATAACTTGCTGACAACAGTGGATTAGCCATCTAATACAGGCTTTTAAGGCTGGCTTAAGGAGAATGCCTTGAGGACATAAAACCTGGGACCTTCAGATTCCTTGCACAGGTCGCACTGAAATCTCTGGATAAATAATGTTTTGTACTTGTGATACAAAAAACTACTTAAGACACAGCAGTCTACCTATCAAAAGGCACCAGTTCACTGTGAGGGACATAACTGTGTGAAATTTCATGACTCTATAGTGAATAATTTTCGAGTTCTGGCCCTGAAACGAAATTTCTACTCCTGGCCAGCTGCCTTCCCACCTGGCTCTACAGACGGACACAAAAAGTTCCCAGTGATAACAACACTTTCCTCTGAACTTGTCAAGTGGATGATAATAAATGGACACATAACCACAGCTGTACTTGCATTCATTCATACCCTTACCAACATATCAGTCAACTGTTTCAACAACAAAATTTCTTTCTTTCTCTCTCTCTCTTTCTCTCTCTCTCTCTCTCTCTCTCTCTCTCTCTCTCTCTCTCTCTCTCTCTCTCTCTCTCTCATTCATATTCAGTGCAGTTCACATATATTTACACTTATCTAAATCAGTCTATAACAGTTTTTCATAAGTCGGGGTATAGGATCATCGCTCTTACCGTAAGATAAACAATGGCAAGCGTAATATTATATGTTTTACAAAGTTGCATACATAAATTACGAAAAATGCCGAATCACTCACTATATTTAAATTTTAACGACATGCATTCCTGTATTACATGACAAATGCCTATGCTTCGATATTTTGAGACATGGAGTTTGGCAGTATTCTCATTGGTTAACCCCAGATAGGCATAGGTCTTTTTTAGTAACACCGCAGGCATACCTGAGTATTATTCACTCAGCCCTGGAAGAAATAATAAAAAAAAAAAGTTCTAATCAATATTTATTAATGAACCTTGGTATCAGTGTGGAAGAACCTCTCTTGTTCACACTGATATATGTATTAAAGAAAATTTAATGAGAGGTAGTAATGTAAAAAGAAATCCTGTGATGATTTTTGAAAAAAAAAAAAAAAAGTTCAAGAGCTAATAGCTAAAAATATACAAGAGTAAAAACGTTTTTTTTTTTTGCTCTTATTTTATACCCCTTGCCTGCATCCTCAACATCTCCCAAACACAGGCTGCTAGGTCCTCTTTTATCAGAAAACCATAAATGATAAAATCTACTCACTAAAGAGGTGAGGAGCCCCCTTGACCAATGAGAATACGAACTTATATCTTCACTGTCATTCTCACATCATGTCAGGAAGTGCAGTGGCTCAATCGGTAGAGAGGTGGCGTGCAATCCTACCGGACCCAGTTTCAAATCCCCGCTGGGGCAAGGAACAGTTTAAGGATTTGAATTTCATGAAATTAGACTTTATTGATCTACCAGGCGACCTGCCGACATGTTGTAAAAATACCCCCACTAATACCAATACACCAATCCTCTACGAGACAGCCCTAGCATGTATTCAATATGAACTGTGGGTGTTAGCGCCGAAGTTGTGATATGTAGAGGTGTATGGTATGTAGGAGGACCACTGGGCCTTGGGAGCAGGCTGTGAAGCCTATGCCCAGAGTTGGACACATAAAAAAAAAAAAAAAAAAACTTAGTCATCACAAAAACCAAATATTAATGATAATACACAGGATAAGAAGTGATAATGGTGGGTTGAGTAAGGTAATTTTTGAAAGTAACAAATACGAATTAAAGATGTCTTAAGATGTTTTTAGCCAGAAATAGTTCATCAAAGGAGGAAATAGTCGATGGCTCTGTTTCTTTATCACAAAGGCCAACACACTTGTAATAAAGCCCAGCAGGAGAGATAAGAGAGGATGGATGTGCGTTAAGTTAGTCTAAAAGCAACTAGTATGAGATGAAAACATCTTTAGGCTTAGGCTATTATTCATACGACGAAGTTTTCGACTGTTCCATTATCTTTATCAGAAATGCCACATCACAGCTATGATAAGGCCCAGCAAGGAGGAGAGATAAGCGAGCTGGAAAATGTGTAAAAAAAAAGTCTGGAGAAAATCAATTTATTATCAGGTCACAAGGGTTAATAAATAGAAACACTAGGAGAACATCAATCTACCATCAGGCTACAAGGGTTACTAATAACAATGTATAACAATAAAAAAGGTTAACAATAAATAAAGGCTAGGATAAAATCAGTCTACTCAAACCACAGATGTAAATAATAAAATATCTAGGAGAAAACAAATCTGTTATTTTATCAGGCTACAAGAGTTATGCACGTGAGAACCTGGGTGACGGCACTACACACTACTCCATCCCAAAGGCCAGACCAGCTATAATAAATCCCACCAGAAGGAGAGACAGTGGACCTTGTAGATGCGTAATGGTGAGACTAACCCTACGACCACTTCCATCATCCTTGTCTGGTCCTTCACTGAACTGCTCCTGCTCCTGTATTCGTTGCTGGTTCTGTTGTGTTTTCCTGCTGGTGTGGGCTACCTCCCCCAGCGTCTCTTTCTCCCACTGGACGTACAGCCCAGCCTGAAAGTTGCGTCAGAACTAGTGTCGTATTCTAACTGTATATCGAGAGTGCTTAGGATAAATTCTATAGGGATTTTTAATCAATACCAAGAATCAAATGCGTAGAAATACACACACACACACACACACACACACACACACACACACACACATATATATATATATATATATATATATATATATATGGAAAGACCATGTAGATATACGAGGTATTGTCTCAGACAGCTTCGACCATGGGACCCCTTGTAGATATATAGGGCTCCACCGAATATAACGAATAAGGTGGCACAAAATTACATCTCACCAGAAACTATGTGGCGGGGAGGAGAGATTATACGCCGCAGTCTTGAGAACGAAACGAGTTCTATTGCAAATTATTTGACGGGTAATCCTATTGGATCATCTTTTACTAAAGGCACAACTGCACTGCCTCCTGTGCTTACGGCCAGTATTTCCCTGAAAGTGAGTAGGCACTGTGTTGGCAAGTTGGAGACTGGGATATTAAACAAACTGAAATCCTTCCATACACTGTAAGAAGCCTCGCAGAAAATTACAAACTTCATAACTTAATGACTGAACTGGAAAACATTAGTTGGGATATTGTAGGTTTGAGTGACACTCACAGGTAAGAGGAAAAAGGAATCCAGCTCGAAGACAGCAACCACCTATTTTACTACAGAATAAGGCAAAATGAAAGAGTTAGTGGTGTGGTATTTCTAAATAACAGAAATCTTGCAGACAACATTGATAAATTCAGCAGTGTATCTGATAGAGCAGCACTGGTTGTAATTAGACTGTGCAAGAAATATAGCCTGAAAGTAATACAAGTTTATGCACCAACTTCTCAAAGCTCAGATGAAGAAATAGAAACATTCTATGATGACATCTCCCAGATAATGGTAGACGAAAAGACCACATATACTCTACTCATGGGAGACTTCAATGCAAAAGTTGGGAAATCAAAAAATGGAAAAAACATGTATGGGAATATTTGGAGTGGGAGAAAAAAAAATGGCAGACGAGAAATGCTGGTAAATTTTGCTGAAATGAATAACATGAGAACAATGAACAGATTTCTTCACAAAACAACAGGAAGAAAGTGGACCTGGAGAAGCCCAAATGGAGAAACAATGAACGAAATCGATTTCATTATAGCAGATAAGAATAACACGATCACAAACGTCACAGTTATCAACAAAGTAAATATAGGAAGTGACCATAGAATGGTGGGTTGTACAGCCAGATCTAATTTCGGGAGTGAAAGAAAGTAGATGATTAAAGATAAAACGATATGCCTAATAAAAGTAAAAGAAAACAGAACGACTTTTCAGTTGGAAATAATGAACAGATCTCAGGCTCTAAGTAATGCTGAATGTGACATTGATGAGCTGAATGACAGAATAACAACAGTGCTAAGAGAATTAGCGGAGGGAGTAGGAAAACCAAATACAACCAAAGCCAAGAAGTATTCTGAAAAGACACTCGAGCTTATGAAAAGAAAAAAGGAAGTGCAAGTAAAAACGAAGAAAGATGAAATATAACGAGCAGAACTAAATAAGCTTATCAACAAGAGTCAAAAAGAAGAAAACAGAAAGATAATCATCGATCAGATCAAAGAAACCATCAAAAAAGGAAAAACTCTGAAACAGGTCCGAAGTAAAATGGCATTAGGAAAGCAACAAATTACATCAATGAAAAACAAAACAGTGAAGTCACTAAATACAGAGATAAGATGGTGAAAAGAGTTGAAGAATTTTACAAAGAACTGTGTGCATCAAAGACACTAGTACCAGTAGCTAACTTTTCAGCTGACACAAGTGAAATACTGGAGGTAACACCAGACAAAGTAAATATTTCTTTTAAAAATATGAAGAGAGGGAAGGCTCCGTGAGAAGATGGAATAATAGCAGATTTACTGTTGGATGCAGGAGTAGAAATACAAAATAGGCTTGCTCACTTATTTACTCAATCCATAAAAAAGAAAATTCCCAAAACACGGTGCAATGCAAAAGTTATCTTACTTTACAAAAAAGGTGACTCAAAAGATCTTAGTAACTATCGACCCATTAGCTTATTGTCCGTCACTTACAAACTCTTCATAAAGTCCTTTTGAACAGAATAATAACATATCTGGACGAAAACCAACCTTGGTAACAGGCAGAATTACGAAGTGGGTATTCAACTACTGATCACCTACGGACAATGAATCAGCTAACTGAGAAAACGACAAAACATAATAAACCACTGCGCTTAGGTTTTGTTGATTACGAAAAGGCTTTCGACTCAGTGGAGCACATAACAATTATAAATTAATTGCAAGAACAAGGAGTGCATAAGAACATTGTAAAACTGCTCGAAAACATGTATAAAGAGGGATCTGCTACGGTTAAAATACTAATGGACAAGGAAATGATTAAGATTAAGAAGAGCGTGCATCAGGGAGATTCAATTTCACCAAAATAATTTAGAGCAGAAAACTAGACTGGGAAAACAAAGGAGTGAACATAGATGAAGAAAGGCTATACCATTTAAGATTTGCAGATGACATTGTCCTAATCTCAGAAACAGCAGAGACATTGCAAATGTTAAATGACGCAAACGGAGAAAGTCTCAAAGTAGGGCTGAAGATGAGCCAGAGTGAAACTAAAGTAATGCTTACTCCACAAACATCACAGAGCATCAACAGAATAATCGAAAAAATTCTAGAAGAAATCGAATAGTACAATTACTTGGGGTAAATACAAAAATTAACAAAAGATCAGGATAGCAAAATAAAAAGACGCATTACGAATGGATGGAAAGCTTTCGGTAAACATAAAGACTATGAAAAGTAGTTTGCCAGTTTCCCTTAAACGAAAAGTATATAATGAATGTATGATTCCATCTATGACGTATGTTGCGAGACCTGGAAAGTGAGAAAATCGATAGAAAATAAATTAATCCGTTCTCAGAGAGCATTGGAAAGGTCAGTGTTGGGAATATCCTTAAGAGAGAGGAAAAGATCAACTTGGGTGAGAGAGCAGACTAAAATTAAAGATATTATTGAAATTATGAAAGAACAAAAATGGAGGTGGGCAGGCCATGTACAGTAGCAAGAATAAGGGATAACCGATGCAGTGAGAGGCTGCCTAACTGGACACCAAGAGACTGTAAGCACAACAGAAAATGGCCAGACAGGAGGTGGGGAGATGAGATAGAGAAATTTGCAGGGAAAACGTGGGAAAGATTGGCTCAGTCTAGGATTTCATGGAGAAGTTTGGGGAAGGCCTTTGTTCAGCAGTGGACTTGTAATGGCTGCTGCTGCTGCTGCAGATAGCATATATATATATATATATATATATATATATATATATATATATATATATATATATATATATATATATATATATTAGGGTGTTTTACAAAATTAATAATAATGATAATTTTTATCCTCATTAAGCGTTATATTCATTTACATTAACCAAAAACCTCCACAAAAAATAAAGACCATATCTCAATATTCAGGGGTTCCACAAATTAAGTAGTTATTTCACTTGCATACACAAACACAGAAGCTAAGACATGCTTTACTTTTCTTTTCATTCTAAGATTTCTACTTTCGTCTTCTTCTCAGTCATCTTTTGTTGCTTGAACACTGCCTTCAGGAGGTATTGGTTGTCTTCTTATTTGTAGTAATTGAAGAGCTGAACTTTGCAACCAGCTCAATCCCCCTTTCTGCACAGTCGTTGACAACCGCCAGGCATGAGACGCGTTTCAGTCCGAGTTCGAAATTAGAGTTATCCTTCCAAGCTACCAGAGGCTTCTCCAGGAAGGATGAATCAATATCCATTGCTGTGAAGAGATCCCTGGTCTCCGCTGTAACAAAGTCTCAGAGTCCAGACCCCTCTTCTCGAGGCGATTCCTTCCCTTTTTGAGGCCAGCTTCTTAAGACTGACACATACTTTTAAGGTACTCTGATTTTAGCTGTCCGTCAAAAAAGCTAGTCCAACCAGGGTGGCCGATAGATACCAAAGGTGGCATTTAAACGCTGTGGTCCCAGGCTTTGTTGAGTCTCAGAGTGTGCCTTACTCTTCAAGCACCTCCAGATGTTGCAGAAATTCCAGATTCACACGAATAGCTAACTGAGGAATAGCTATACGAGCCCAATCCTTAGCATACACCAGGGCAACAAAGGGACAGATGTTGGTGATGTCTTTGAGTTCACATGGCATCATGTTGTAATGACCTTGAAGAAAGAAAAATTTTGAGCATGTAGATAGCTTTTGCCATCCACCTGTCCTGGTGGTAGGCTCCCGTTTTTTGGATTTGAATCAATTCAACAGACGTTGCTTCCAGAAACAGGAGAACCAGCTGTAAAATCTCCTTATAGTCATCATGTAGCAGGTTTGTTAGGAGCGAATCTTATGACTTGAACAGTTTGTTCACAAACTACTGCCAACGTTGTACGAACAACTTGCTCTCTGGAGTGCCGAGTGCAGTATTTACCATGGAATGATCAATATGATTCCAGCGCTTCTAAAACTGCTAAAAAAAATAATGTTATTTGGTCCGGAAGCCAGCCCTACTTCCGCCTCAAACACACAAGCAAGCATAAGTTCATAAATATGATATCTGCATGCTAGATAGAGCAACTTTCGGCCAGAACGTCATAAGTCTTAGCACAGTCACCAGCCAGAAGTCCGGTGTTACATGCTGTGGTGTCAAAAGAAAGACCAACGATCCTTCCTTCTTGGCTATGCTCTCTCAGCAAATTGCAACACACGAGCAATCTCGGATCCTGTACCTGCATCAACTCTTGGGTCTCCAAGAAGTGTCTCCTAGCCATTGGCAGTTCGATCTACTGTTTCTTCACCTGTAATATCTGGCAGGATCTTCCCATCATAATGCAAAACCATGGGTTCTCCTACACAGAAACTTTTTTCTTGGTAAGCCTCTGTGACATGCTTTCTAAGAGATTGGCGTGCCCAGTACATCACGGAAGGAGAAACAGTTCTGTCAAGTTGTGACCCAGTGACTCCAGTACATGACACAGGACATTGCTGCATCACGATGCGACAAGTTCATCTGATCAGATGCAACGGAGACTTCCTTTGATATCAAATTCTTCGAGCACTTGGAATCGGGCAGAGATATGGATGTGACTGCTTCAAAACTAGGATCATCATTCTCTGAATCCGTGGCTGAAGAATTGCAGTTTGCTGCATCACTGTTGGCACATTCATTGGCCATATTCACTCACTCCTCATTTTTTGTCAGTCTGTGCTCACTCTCCTTGTCTCATTTCCTCTTCCTGATTTCCTTCTTGTGCAGTTTTGCATTCACTTCCGCCATGGTACTGTTTATTGGGTCCTCCTGTTAGCTCTGGTAGAAGAGTTTGTCCTCTTCACTTTTCCTAGTCGTCAGGGCATTATTGTGCCAATATAAAAAAAAATCTCGTTCTTACGCTCTGACTGGAACATCCCTTCTTGCACACGGAATAATTCTTGTAGAATCCTGCTTTTTTTTGTTTTTTGTTTTTTTAAGTTTATCGTACCAAGCCAAGGAAGTTTCCATCTTGCGAAGTGCCTTTTCTTGCCTCATAGTAGAAATCCTGGCTCTGTGCCAAAATGGAAGTATGATGTCCAAGCAGAGAATCAGACATTTGGCTCTGCCCAGCTTATGCTGTGTTTGATGATACTTCACTGTCTTCAAAACTTGCAATTTTCTTGGCAAAAAGCAACTTAAAATGTCTGTACTTGGCTGTCCAATCAACCTCACCTCGGAAATGCCGAGTGTCCATTGCACTGCACACTGAACACAAGGGTGGATCGAAAATTTAAATTCAATGAAACATGGATATTTTGAGTCTCAAAACAAAATATTCACATAATATAACAGAATTATTGAAAATCGGCCAATGCATCTCCAGCAACTTTATTACACTGTATGTTTGCATCGAATGAGCACAGTAATAATTTTGCGATAGTACGAACTTTGACAGATTTGACAGTGACGATACTGATTTTGATGGCTTTGTTACTGGTTACACAAACAAGCTGTGCTTGTCAATTGTTAGTTTTAACTTTTTGTATTCATTTATAGCCTGTGTTGGAATGATGGCTACCTGAAGCACGAGGGAAGAGGTCAAAGATTCCCTATTTCGTTTACCTGGTAGTCATCCAGTGCATCA
The DNA here is from genome assembly GCF_032717465.1 of Coenobita brevimanus. Taxonomy (NCBI): domain Eukaryota; kingdom Metazoa; phylum Arthropoda; class Malacostraca; order Decapoda; family Coenobitidae; genus Coenobita; species Coenobita brevimanus. The sequence continues at coordinate 35,168,195 of NC_136978.1, forward strand.
GCTACCTACATGCAAAGATGTCATTAGAGAATACTTGGAACACAAAATGGAAAATCCATTTTCAAGCGCACAGGCCCATGCTGAAGCTATTGCTGACCAAATAGTTGAAATATATGAGAAGGCATCGATTCCTATATTTGATTAAAAGTGCACTGTCATCCGTGTGAAACACATGATAACAAAAGTCAGGAGGAAAGAAAATACTCTGCAAACAAGAGGACTTCAAGCACCTACTTGGAGAAGTTGGCTAGCTTTGATGCAATATTTGACATCTGCTGTTGTAAATGCTACAAAAATGTCCAAGGTCGAGAGACGTCTGAGTGTCGTTGTGCCAGGGCTTTCAAGATATCTCCTGAAGAGTGGCCCTTTTGGGTGAAGCAACAGGTTGTAGGAAAATGTACATTGGCAAAGTAGACAAGCAAAAGACAGCCAAAAATGAACTCACTGCAAACAGACAAATGAAAAGAAAGCGTCATGAAAAGTCAGTTCCAGAAGCCATGCATGATGAAGAAGATGCAGGAACAGCATCTAGGGATGATATTGATGATACTACAAGAAGTAAAGAGAGGCAAGTAGGGTCAGAACAGATTGGCATATCCTGAACTATGTCGTGTTTCAGACCGATGCCAAATGAGCAACAGAGATAATGCTCCATAGTGCATGCTGCACTGAAGGGCATTGGTATTCTAGCTGAGGAAAACAAACTTGATCCAAACAAACTTAGGCATTAAGAAGATACTGGAGGGATATTGCCTTTCAACAGCATCAAAGCACCGTGAGAAAGGTAGTTTGTCTGGGTTTTGATGGTAAAACTGATAAGACTGAGTAAAACCCCTCATGGTGAGAGGGTCATCATCAAGGAAGACCACTACTCAGTAACTGGCTTCCCTGATGCTGCTGACATAGATCATGTCTCCTCTGAAAGTGGAAATGCTGTGGATATCGCCAAGGAGTTCATGTCGGTTGTCCATGAGACCGATTCAGCAGAATCACTGCAAGCTATTGTTTGCGATGGCACGAATGTTAACACTGGCAAGAAGAATGGGGTGATTCGTGTGCTGGAAACCCAGTTGGAGAGACCATTACAGTGGCTTGTCTGTTTGTTACATCTCATTGAGGTAGTTTTCAGATGGTATTTTGAAGCCATTGACGGTGCGATGACGGGTCTATCTGGCTCCAGAGGGGAAATGGATAGATCCCTTGAGTTCGATCCAAAGGATCTGACAATTGTAGACTATGAAAGGGTGTGTGGAAAAACTTGTACTCTGCCATATGAAATTGAGAAGGATCTCAGCAAAGATCAGCAATACTTGCACCATGCATGTCTGGCAGTGCAAGTCGGAGGAGCCAAAGGGGTAGTTTTGAAACCACCTGCACAGCCCGGGCCACTGAACCATGCCAGATGGCTAATTAAAGCCAACTGTAAACTGCGGCTCTACATGTCGGCAGGAGAGCCATCTCCAGTATTGAAATGACTTGTTTCATTCATTCTCAACTTTTACCCACCAGCTTGGTTCAAAGTGAGAATGAACAGTTCATGTCAGGAGGGCACCAAGAATTTCTTCTATATGGTGGAACTATTGTGTGAATTGCTGCCAGAAGATCAGGGCATCATTTGCTGAATAATCAGCAATAAGTTACTTCTGCCACCCTGAAAATATCCTGCTGTCAGCTGTTGCTGATGAAGAGCCACATGTACGCTGCATGGCTGTTACACTCATTCAGCGAGCACGACAGCAACGATTGCAAAATATTTGACAAATCTGCTCTGAAGACAGATTTCGAGGCCAAGAAATACACGGAGCTGGTGCAGTTAGACAAATCATCTGTCACAATCTCTCCACTTTTGGTGAACGTCACAGTGGAGGACAGCCAACCCATAATCTTGGACCAACGCTACCCATGTCACTCTCAAGGTGTGGAGCGTTGCTTCAAACATGTAACATCGACCTTGCAAAAAGTCTACAGGCACCAGGGGTGACATGGCTTGCAGAAATTTCTCGAAGCGTAAAAGACTTCTGACTGGAACATACGTGCCCGGTTCGCAATTACTTTTCCTAGTGAAATAGATCAGAAATGTGTTATGTTGTTTGTCAGTGTTTGGAGTTTCATATACATCTGCGATTTGTAGTTTTGTGTTTATGTTGGCAGAATACTGTCTGTATATACTGAATACAGGCAAGATTTGGTATTATGGTTCATTCAAAACAAAATCGTGCAAGATCTCCTAGATTCTTCTTTTTTGTCATCATTTCCTCGATTTTGGAGTGAAAGTTGCTGGAGTGAGCATGCATAACATGAAAACCGTTTGCACAGTGGTGTAGTGGCCGTGATGGAGCATCATTTCCACCATGTTTCAAACTAGCGATTCTAAGTTCATAGGAATTCGCCCCAGCCTACTGAACACATTCCTGGTTGAGTGTTCGCTACAGACTAAACAAAGTGTCAGTTTGTGAGACCACTAAATGCTGCCGTATCATATCAAAACTTGTTCAGACATCATTGCACATCTCAACGAATACAGGCATCACTAAGGATCATGTGTTTTGCAGCATTCATTGTATACCCTGTGAAACACCCTAATATATATATATAGATAGATAGATAGATAGATAATTAATGGATGATGATGAACCAACTGGAGGCATCCACAGGGTGGAACGTTGCATCACACCCGAAGACCAAAGCGAAAACTGCAAATTTTTAATGATAATATAGTGCTTTCCCATTTGCCTTCATGTGTGATTCAGCGTTCCACCACGTGAACGCCTTCATTTGACCAACATATAAAATTTAAACAAATATTAATATCAGCAAGTAGCATTTTGATCAATATTTGATTTAAAAAAAAAAACAATATGTTCGAAAGCGACTACTTAGTATATATTAAAAATTTTCCATAAAATTATAGTAGCAAGCAAGAATTTGACATTGGAAATATAACAATAATCATGGTACCAGTTAACATTCTAACAGTTTTTAAAACTTCAATGAAAATTTTTGATCACCAGTTATAACATGATCAGCATTTAACATTATGACCAACATATAAAATTTAAACAAATATTAATATCAGCAAGTAGCATTTTGATCAATATTTGATTTAAAAAAAAAAACAATATGTTCGAAAGCGACTACTTAGTATATATTAAAAATTTTCCATAAAATTATAGTAGCAAGCAAGAATTTGACATTGGAAATATAACAATAATCATGGTACCAGTTAACATTCTAACAGTTTTTAAAACTTCAATGAAAATTTTTGATCACCAGTTATAACATGATCAGCATTTAACATTATGGCAAAAGTTGATAGTAACAACTAATATTTTGATCAATTATATATATTCAACAAATAATGATAGTAGATAGTAAGAAAGTGGTCAATAGTAATAAAAAAAAATGGTAGCATGTAATGTTAGAAATCCCAGTAAAAAATTATGGCACCTAGTAACATTCAAATCATTAAATAGAAACTTCCACAGAAAATGACGGTAGAATAGAGTATGAAATCCATTATTAAAATTTCCTCCTAAAGTGACGGTACTATGATATAGTATTTATTTTCAAGATACTTCAAGCGAATCTTGTCACCGTAGTAAAAGAGTCGCGGGGTTCGGCCGCGATTCACCTAACCATGTATTGTACTATACAGTGGCTGATGATATTGTTAATGATTGTTGTTAATTATCATGATAAAATAGAGATGTATAGTAAGAGAATAATGGTTAATCATATTTCTCGTAAATGCGAGAGAGTGAGGCAGGCAAATAAATGATGTTGAAGTAGAATATGAGCTGCCCGGCCTGACCCAACCGTCACTCTGCAACAGAAGCTACAGTAATTACTGGTATGTGAAACTGAGGTGAAATTCTTTGTGCTTGTGATACAATCATTTAATAAATTACATGACCTAAAAACTCGTCCATAAAGGCGTAGGAACCCCTAGGAATCTCGAGTTTTCAAAGGGAGTGTTTGGCTCTAGCCGGTGAACGCCTAAATTATGAAATCAGCTTTTAAAAAATATTTTCCGTCATAACACCATTTTTTAGCATCAACCCTAGGAACTGAATATATATTGAGATTCTGCCTATAATTATAGATCAGAAGGAAATTGTGATAACATGGCGCTGGCTCGCTTAAAACTCATTCATAAAGCACACGTAACAGGTTGATATTGCTAATGATGATGATGATGTAAGGATGAATGTATGAATCATGGATGGATGGATGAATAATAGATGGATGTATAATTACTGTAAATAGGTAATATAATAGGGATGAACAGATGATAATGGTGTAAACTCAACTCACCTCCCTTATAGCCAGAATGTACTTGTCAAAAAGATGTTTATATGGAGCATCATTGGGCAGTGGCCAGGCATAAGCAGTAGGCAGGATCCTCTCTCTACTTATGTACACTGACCGAGATCCGTCCGCATTGGTGAAGTTCTGGGCAATGATGAACTTGAGGTAGGTCGGGGTGTCGATGTGAGCCTGCCTGAGAGAGAGAGAGAGAGAGAGAGAGAGAGAGAGAGAGAGAGAGAGAGAGAGTAATGCAACATGTTATTATATCGTTTCTTCATATGCGTGGTTTTCGTCAGTCTTGGGGACATTGTTTATATCGAACGGTTATGATGTAATGTACTATGGTGGAGATGTGCGAGTTGCCAACTAACGCTGGTAATTGTAAGCTCCTCAAAAAAATTTTACAGCCACAGAAAATAGATTAGTAGCTCCTTGAAGATTAAGGACTGGCAGAAAACTAGATGCAATGAAGTTTGACTCGTACACACACACGAAAAATATACGTAGCTAATGCTCTATGTCTGTTACAGAGGATGTCACAGTATAACAAATGACTCCGTTTTAACACTAAATCACTCCTGATTTTCGTCGTTCTGCAGCTTACTTTTCGTAGCTTAGGGGCAGAGAGACAATACTACAGTTCTACGTACTTTCTGCAGCGCTTCTTTGTGACTAGCACCATATCCAAGTGTCACCCTATTTATTGAACTCAGCCTTGAAGGTGGAGAAATGTCAGTTTTAGGCAAAGTTAACATAAAAAAAAAAGTACAACGGCGTAGTGTAACAAATACAGTACATATGAATTTGTGATTTGTAATTAGCGTATCATTCAGTAAAACTATTCATTCATCAGGCCATCCTCAACATCCGTTTGATCTAGTATTAACGTACTTAAGTAATAATTTCACTGATTGTGGTAGCAACACAAATGTCTGCAAGGTTCAACCCCCTACATTCTAGCAAAAACGAACGTAGACATTAGCCCACCACTCGAAATTAACCGTCATACTTTCATTAAAATAATATAATGTTTAAAATGTACGAGGGCATGGTACAAAAAGGTAATGTAATCAAGGTATATATCAATCCTATGCCAGTATATTCTTCTGTATGCAAAGCTATAGGTCCGCCAGTTACCAGCTGACATTACAGAATCAGCATCACATCAGGGCTCTATATCAGTGATCTGTCATAGTGCATGAATAGGAAACCAAGTAATTTAATAAATAAATAAATAAAAATCACTCACTTCATAACAAAGGAGTCTTTGAGGCCTTCCGCTGTAGACACTCCCAAATATATCAGGCGACCAAGTTCCTGAAGGATTTCTGATGTCGAATGCAAAAAGGTTTCCTTGTAGACTAACCCGTATGATTCAGATGTAATTCTGAAAAAATAAAATAAATAAAAACATTTAAAGAGAATAATACTTGTTATTTATGGCTGGGCTGCGTATGTTGGGTGTTCTTTCTTGTGTTGGTAAGAAATTGAAAAAGTGCAACGTAGACATCATGCAATGTGTTTTCTCCAATTTTGATAAATATTCGCGAACAAGAAATAGAAAATGGCTTTAGAGCAAGGACAGAATTAGTGAGGTAACGAAGCCAAGGCTGATCGTGTATTGTTAGGTGGTGTAGCCATGAGAGAGAGAGAGAGAGAGAGAGAGAGAGAGAGAGAGAGAGAGAGAGAGAGAGATTAATAAAGGTTATTTACAGGTTACAAATGAAGATGGTATGAGGAATAGGATAACAAAAAAGGAGGTGGTGGAGGATGCCATAAGAAAAGCCTCGAATGACAGGCCTGAGCATGAAGATGAATTACGTATATGGAATAGGGGAAAGGGAAACGAGGATGAAATGGTGGATGACAAGTACGACACCCTGTCAAGATATCTGTAACAAGCAATTTATGAATTTAGGAGTCTATCTATCTATCTATCTATTGCCAGACGCCTCAATCCCGTTTGGGGTGGCTACAAACAAATCGCCTCCAAGTCGCCCTGTCCCCCGCCATTTCACTGCCCTGCTCCCAACTCACACCCCCCACTCTCATATATCTCTCCACCCCATCCCTCCATCTCATTCTCGGCCTCCCTCTCCCTCTCACTCACATACACTCTCTTCGTCAGTCTTTCACCCTCCATCCTCTCCACATGGCCAAACCACCTCAGTGTGTTCCTCATAACGCTTCCTATCACATCCACATCCATACCACAACGCTCCTTTATATCCTCATTCGTCAGCCTGTCTCTCCATGTGACTCCACAGGCTCCTTTTAAATAACTCATTTCCACTGCTGTCACTCTTGACTTGTGTCCTTCCAACAACGTCCAAGCTTCACATCCATACGTTAGAGTTGGTATCACAATACTGTAATGTAGTAACTTTTTCACTTCCATGCTCACTTCCCTGTTTCTTATCACTGCTTTCAAAGAACCAGCAACCTTTCTTCCCTACTGTACCCTTTCAAGCACTTCAGTCTCCAAACCTCCATCCTTACTCATCACACTACCCAAGTACTTAAACGTACTCACATTTTCCAATTCCTCACCATCCAACCTCGCTGTCCATTCACTGACTTCACCTCTTTCAAAGACCATCACTTTACTCTTCCCTACATTCACCTTTAGATTCTGTTTCTTACACACTCTCCCAAACTCATCCACCAAGCCTTGCAGCTCCCCTTCGTCTTCACTCAACAACACAGTATCATCTACAAACAACAGTACAGGGAGTTTCCAAACACTATCCTCTCTCACCAGGGCCACTCCAACATCCACTACCCTACCTTGTACCTCTTTTATTACCCCATCCATGTACAGATTGAACAACCATGGAGACATGACACATCGCTGTTTCAACCCACCCTTCAAAAGGAAAAATTCACTTAGTTCACCATCCACACACACTGCAGCCTTTGCACCATCGTACATACTCTTCACAGCATTCAACAACTTCCCATCTACTCCATATATTCTTAACACTTTCCACGATCCTTGTCTATCCACCCTGTCATATGCTTTCTCCAAATCCATGAAAGCCGCATACAACTTCTTTCCCTTCTCTAGAAACTTTTCCACTAAAGATCTAAGAATGAATATCTGATCTACACAACCTCTTCCCTTCCTAAAGCCTCCCTGTTCTTCTCCAACTAATTTCTCTGTTCTTTCTCTAACTCTGTCAATAAGTATCCTACCATACACTTTTCCTATTATACTAAGAAGACAAATGCCCCTATGATTACCACACACTTCTTTTTCCCCTTTTCCTTTGTACAAGGGAATAATTATACATGACTTCCAATCCTCTGGGACTCTACCTTCCTCCCAGGCCAATCTGCACATCTTCCTCATCCATACTACTATCTCTCCCCCATGCTTCAGCATTTCACCATACACTCCGTCAATTCCTGGGGCTTTCCCCAATTTAACTAGCTTCATTGCTTCCACAACTTCTATCCTACTGATTTCTTCCTGTCTTCTCACCTCCCTCCTTCTCCCAGCCATTCCCCAGCCACTTATACTCGCATTACTTCCATCCTCTATGTTCAACATTTCCTTAAAGTGTTCTCTCCATCTGCTCACTTTTTCTCCCTTCTCCACTAGTAATCAACCATTTTTATCTTTCACTCCCCTGCTAACTTCACTTCCACCTTGTCTTACTCTTTTCACCTCTTACCAGAACATTTTCTTACAATGCCTCCACTTTACACTCAAATTCCTTCCAATTTCCTCATCCACTCTCTTCTTACTCTCTCTTACTAATCTTTTCACCTTTCTCTTTCTTTCTACATATAACTCTCTCTTCCGCCTCTCAGCTTCTTCCACGGCCCTATTTCTCATCCACTCATTGTATGCTTTCTTCTTTTGTGCCACAGCCTGTCTCACCTCTTCAGTCCACCACGCTGTTCCTTGCACCCCCCTCCGTCTTCTCTTCCTTCCACACACCACATCACATTTAGGAGTCACCTTGTCAAATTTTGGGTCCTATGGGAAACGAATGTTGAAATGGCCCAACAGTGACTTCCTTAATATATAGCTTTTAAAAGAAGTTCAAAATGCATTTGTTAATTTTCTGAAAAATATTATTACAATATCAGCTCCTTTGGAAATTAGCTGTAAATAATCCTAGTAGACACAAATATTTTATATACATATATATATATATATATATATATACAGTATACATATAGACCTTTTCAGGTGACGTCACAGGAATGACGTGGTTTGGTTTACAACTCCATTTTGGACGTCATACTCCTCACAGTAATGGCTATCCAGACAGGGCTGTCAGTGATGAAACTGTTAGATATATGCAGAAATTTGAATCAACGCTACCAAGATCTGAACAGGAAGAAGATAAATTGTTTAGCGCTAGGTCCATACACGATATCTATGGAGAAATGCATCAGTCTCAAGGATTGGGGACCGAAACCAGATCTCATATATGATGATCTCTATCACTATTTGGTAAACACCCCATCAAAGTTCACCGGGGCATCTTTCAAGGGAGTCCCCAGGGGGGGGGACCATAAATGCCCCCACCATCTGCCCCTCTCCCGGTGACGACTCGAGGTGCCTGGAACCACTGTCTGACTTTCTTCTTCTTCATTTATGCAACATTCGCGGCCTTTCCTCTAACTTTCGCTCTGTTGCGCACCACCTCTCCTCCTCTAAACCTTACCTTCTTTTTCTAACTGAGACTCAGCTGTCTGAGGCAACTGACAGGAAACCCTTTTCTGCATCCTCCTACTTTCTTTATACTCATTTCAAAGCCAAAGGTGGCTGTTGTGTATATATACGCAACGACTTATCTTGCTCTCGTGTTCCTGAACTTGATTCTTCTGAATTCTCTACACTCTGGCTTCGGCTTTCCTGTCATTCTCTGACTAAATATATCTGTGCTGTTTACTTATCCCCTAATTCTACTGACTATCAAAAATTCTTCGACTATCTTACTTCTACGATGGAACACATTCCATTCATTTCTCCTTTGTCTGAATTATCCATTCTAGGAGATTTCAATGTTCACCACCACCTTTGGCTCTCCTCTCCTTTCACTGATCCACCTGGTGAACAAGCTTACATCTTTTCTATCCTTAATGACCTAGAGCAGCTTGTACAACACCCTACCTGTATCCCTGACCGCCTTGGAGAGAGCTCCAACATACTTGACCTCTTCCTCACAACTAATCCTTCTGCTTACTACGTTAATCTTTTCTCTCTGTTGGGCTCCTCCGATCACAACCTTACCACCTTAACCTGTCCTATCACTCTGGTACAGCCTGTGGACCCCCCAGGGAAACGTCATCTGTGGTATTTTGGAGCCGCGGACTGGGAGGCCGTCAGGCAGTACTTCTTTGATTTTCCCTGGAATGATTATTGCTTCCATGGCCGTGAGCCATCTGAGTGTGCCTTGCGCATTACAGAGGTTATTCTCTCAGGCATGGAAGGATACATTCCTCTCTCATATCCTTTGACTAGCGCAAGAAAGCCTTGGTTTAATCACGCTTGTTCTAATGCTGTACGCAACAAGGAGAGGGCCTACAAAAGGTACCGGAGCCAACCCACCCCTGAATCACATCATCTTTACGTTTCTGCCCAGAATCGTCCTAAGTCTGTTCTTTGCTCTACTAAAAATAATTTCATCCATTCTAAATGCTCTCAACTCTCCAACTCGAATTCTTCCTGCTCCTTCTGGCACTTTGCCAAAAACCTTTCTAACAACTTTACCTCATCATCCTTCCCTCCTCTTTTCTACTCTGATGGTTCTGTAGCTATTTCTTCTACTGAGAAAGCAGATCTCTTCGCACAGACTTTCTCCTTCAATTCCACCTTTAGACGATTCCGGTGCTGTTCCTCCATCACTTCCCCCCTCTGACTTCCTCATGGCTGACATTAAAATTTCTTCACCTGATGTATTTTCTGCCATCACTGGCCTCAGTACTAACAAGACATATTTGCCTATGGGGTCCCTCCTGTTGTTCTCAAGAACTGTGCTTCTGTGTTTACACCCTGCCTAGGCAAACTCTTTCGCCTTTGTCTGTCAACTTGTACCTTTCCTTCTTGCTGGAAGTTTGCTCTCATTCAGCCAGTCCCAAAGAAGGGTGACCACTCCCAACCCTCCAACTATCGTCCAATTGCTTTAACGTCCTGTATATCAAAAGTTTTCGAGTCAATTCTCAATAGAAAAATTTTAAGGCATCTTTCCTATCACAACCTTCTTTCCGATCATCAGTACGGGTTCCGTCAGGGATGCTCCACTGACGATCTTCCCACCTACCTTTCAGACTCCTGGTCATCCTCCTTTCGGGACTTTGGCGAAAGCTTTGCCATTGCACTTGACATCTCAAAGGCTTTCGATCGAGTCTGGCATAAATCTTTAATTTCCAACCTGCCCTCCTACAGTTTCTATCCTTCTATCTGTGCCTTCATCGCTAGCTTCCTTTCTGATCGTTCTATAGCCGCTGTTGTAGACGGCCATCGTTCTTCTCCTAGATCTATCAACAGTGGTGTTCCTCAGGGCTCTGTCTTATCACCAACTCTCTTCCTTTTATTCATCAATGATCTAAGCTGTACATCTAACCCTATCCACTCATACGTTGATGACTCCACCCTTCACCTTTTCATTCGGTTCCCGCAACGCCCATCTCAGCAGTTACTTCAACAAACAAGGGATGAGGCTATGGCACACCTAATATCTGACTTGGCTCGTATCTCTGACTGGGGTAAAAATAATATGGTTGTTTTTAATGCATTTAAGACTCAGTTCTTACACCTATCAACCCGACAAAATCTTCCGCAGGTATACCCACTAATGTTTAATAATATTCAGCTTAATCCTGCATCATCCTTGAACATGCTTGGGGTTTCATTTACTCGGGACTTATCTTGGAAAGATTATATTACATCTCTTGTAAAATCTGCTTCCAAGAGATTGGGTGTGTTAAGCCGACTCTGCTCTTTCTTTACCCCTGCACAGTTGTTGACTCTATACAGGGGTATTATCCGCCCCTGTGTGGAGTACAACTCTCATGTGTGGGGAGGCTCCCCGGATACAGCTCTTCTCAGTAGGGTGGAGTCAAAGGCTTTTCGTCTCATTAACTCTTCTCCTCTTACTGACTCCCTTCAACCTCTGTCTCTTCGCCACACTGTTGCATCTTTATCTCTTTTCTATCACTACTTTAATGGTCACTGCTCCTCTGAACTGTCTGCTTGCATTCCTCCACCTCTACGACGGGCGCGTAGCACCCGTCTGGCAGCAAACTCTCATCCCTTTTCTGTCCAACTCTCTAATTCAAGAGTTAACCGTTACTCCCAGTCTTTCATTTATGCAACAGGTCAACTCTGGAACTGTCTCCCTCCGTCTGTATTTCCTGCTGCCTGTGATGTCCAGTCTTTCAAACGCAGTGTGTCCAGGCATCTCAAAATGATTGGATCTCGAATTTGGCTCTCTATTGTATTTAGTTTTTCTCTTGGAGGGAACTGTTACTGCGGGCTCATGGCCTTTGGTTCCTTCTTCCTCACATAAAAAAAAAAAAATGTCATGTTGTATATGTGCATTGTAGATAGCTGGAACTGACATATGGTACTTGTAAATCGTCTTGGTAATCAGCAAATTATTGACGTGGAGGCAAGGGAGGAGGGATTGTATGCATTGACTGGGAATCGAGTAGTTGATGTACCCTAGCTGCTGCCCCCTATTTAAAACTTTTCAAGTATAGGCTAGATAAGTGTATGACAGGTATAGGTTGCATAAAAAATTTGTCATTATTGTAGTCATTTTGTAAGAGCTGCCTAGCATGGGCCTGCATGGGCTCTTGCAGGTATGGTAAATTAGTCACACTCTTGCGGGAACTGTTTACCATGGGTCTATTGGCCTACAGCCGTTATCCTCTCATCTTAGTCTTCAAGTTAGGTCCAAAGCTAGGTTAGGTTAGGTTAGGTTGGATAGGTTTGCTTGGTTTGGAATTAAAAAAAAAAAAAGGTAATATCCAAGAGAAATGAATAGCAGATTCAAATTAATCACACTATAAAACATTTAACCCCCCCCCCCGTACCCACAACGTACGATGCACGTCGCAACTTTTTTCACGCTCAGTCCCCACAACATACAATGAACTTTTTGCTATTGCAAGGTCCGTCGTTTGCACATTTTTCAAATTTCACGCGTGATTTTTTGGTACATATACACCGGACACCTTTCTCTACCCAATGCCAGGCTTTAACCCACGTGACCTCCCCCCACCCTGCACGCCATTGTCTCGGCAACTCACCTGTTACCAGTGCCCTGGCCAGTCAAGACATGTCGCACCACTGTACGAAGTTCAAGGCCACAGTGATTCTCCAATCAATGAGAATGTGTGAGGACAAGGTTTACATAGCGTCAGAGGAAGAAACAGTCAGAAATGATTATCAGGTAATGTCACCAAAAGAGGTGCGATATGTTGATGTGTTTGGTGAGTGAAACAATGCTTATATCACCTATATTACTGTATGAAAACCAATATACTCTTGTACAACATATAAATTTGTACGAAATAGAAAAATAAATATGTATTATGAGAGGTTTGGAATAGTTACCCCTCCCAGAGAACATGTTTTCTCTGGAGCCAGACCCCATTGAAAACAGAGCTAGGTGAGGGTATTGTTACCTGTATTGGCATTTTAAAATTAAGGTGAGTGATTTCTCTATGAATTTTCGAGGTTTCTCATAAAAAGCGGAAATTTAAGCAAAAAAATAAGTTGAAAATTTGTCGGGTTTTGGCAGTGGGTTTTGTAATAAATTAGTTGGTATGCGGCAGGTTAAAACATGAAAATTTTAATCTTCAATATGAGCTGGGCATAATTCTGGAAATTTACCAAAAAAAAATTAATTATTTTGGAAATTTCAGTAATTATAGGCATGGATACAAACAGCCTATATACTGTATGTTTAACCCTTTGTTAGTCCTGTGGGGTACGCAAACGTGGTTAGTCCTGTGGGGTATGCAAACGTGGTTAGTCCTGTGGGGTATGCAAACGTGGTTAGTCCAGTGGGGTGTTACAACATCCCAGTACAAAAATACATGTAGTGTTACTAACATGTCAAATATATTCATACTGCCACTTCCACATATCTCTGCAATCGCTAATGAAAAGATTGAAAATGCCTTGTAGGTGGTGTTTGTTAATTTATGATAATAAAATACAATAAATTATAATATCAGTATAAAAATAACAAATGGACTCATATCTCATTTGTCATGTAAACATGCAGGGGAAAATATATTTAGTGATTTTCAAAACCAGTATAATAATAATAAACAATATGCAAAAAAAAAAAAAAAATCTATATCAAAATATGATCTAAATGGTTAGTTTGATGGGGTGACTGGACACCCCAGGGGGGGTGGGGAAGTGCCCTTCTCTCCCACTACAGCAGAGGCAGGACTAAACCAATCCACATGTTCACTACCCTCACTGAATCAGGAGAGTACTGGAACGGAGAGAAATATTCGAATTACCGGCTAGGAAATATGAGCTTTTAAAAAAATTGGGGGGTGCCAAAACATTGCACCTGACTAAGGAACTGGTAATTTTACATAAAATGCATAATTGAAATTATATGCCAAAACTCAAAATGACTCTTGAAGTTAACTTTAACATTACAAATGAAACATAACACTGGCACAAATTTAAATTAAGATCATTTATTTCATGCTCATGAGTACCACAACACAAAGGACTTCAGCACTGTAGTTTTAATGATTTTACATTTTATATTAACCAAAAAATCTTAGTAGCTACGGTACATACCTGGTGGTTGTTGATGTAAGTACATTATTGATCCTCTTATTTGTACTTAAAGTATTTTTGTACTAAGTGAAAAATGTACATTTAATTGGAGAATGTATTGACAGTTTTCTTTCTGTGCAGCAACAGTCATTTAAAAATAAAATATAAATTTACAGATAGTAGTACTAGTACCTGTGCATTGGTTGTAATTAAAACATTGTTTAGCACACAGGCTCACAGTAGTGTACAACAGTTTTATACTGAAGTGTTGAACAATATTCTGTACTGCATTATTATTAAAATCATCCACCATGACACAAACATCAGTATCAAATGAAACACACTGAAAAACATTGAAAAAATATAAATACATTAATCCCTATACTATCCGGACGCCCCCTGTCCAGAATCCCCATTTACCAGACATTTAGGGCCTGGGCCTTTGGAACCTCCAAATGGCCAATAAAATTAAAAAAAAATATCCAATATTTTTTTCAATCGTACTTTGAAATTGGTGTGCAACTCCGAACAACTGTATTTACACTTGCTGCTTGCTTCCCCCATCCCTCCCCAGTTACCATCTAACTACCATCCTGACTAGATGCTCATTCAATGGATGACGCATGTGCTCAATTTTGTGAATAAACGGTAATACATCGCCACTAGACCACATGGGAAAATACAGTGTCGTGCAGTGTTATGGAATTAGAATTCAGAGTGCAAAGATTAGTACAGAGTGTAAACTGGCAGTTGAAACTGGCGTGGTGCAATCAAGAACAGAATGTGCAGTATCAAACAATTATAACTCATAGTGCAAAAGGATTAAGTGCAGCACAATGCTGGATTACTGTACGTGCTTCAAGAGCATTTTCACCACTCCCAGAACCTTAGAGGAGGCAGGTTAACCTTCGTAACGAACGATCACGGACGTGTTGTAAGTACCCTATACTCTGGTAAATATTTTCCATACTCACTTCTGATTCCTCATTCTCTGGTTCCTTTTCATTTATTTCATAGTTTCTGTTCCTTACTTGTGTGAACAGGGTCTTAAATAGGTGCTATGTATGTCCAGTAGAGAGTTATGTAGATGGTTTTCCGAGTTAGGCTGGGTTAGGGTCCATAAGTACCAGTCCAGGAGGCAGGGTCCCACTATCCGGACGGACCCACTAATCGGACATGCCTTTGGGTCTATTACATCGGATATTGGAGAGATTACTGTATAAGCCTCAAGCTAAACTAAGCTAAGCTATCCTCCTTACCTAGCCTAAACTAACTTTAAGTATGACCTAAGCTGTAATTTAAAAGGTTTTACTTACACACTAACATTCTTGACCATCACTGGTATGTCTGGTTTGGTTTAGGTGAAACTCTGGAATAATATCGAAACAAGGCCTGTGACATGGACCCTCCCCCTCTTTTCCTATGCAAACACACATGGGCGTGTGGGTCATCTGCTCTGTGACATTAACATAATTAGGATATCCCATGAACCTACAACTATTAAGAATGGTAAATATGCCCATATCTACTCACAAATCATAGCCTCACCTGATATGAAATGCTTGCTACAGAGGTGGGAGTAGACAGTCGGCTGCCAATTCTTCCTTTTCAGGGCAGCTATCCTCTTCTGTTGCTTTTCTTCATTGGCTAGGAATTAGTGGAAGTGTACCCCATTTCCTGTTTTCTTCCTTGTCTTGCAGCCAAAGGCACAAAACTGGAATACCATTGTGGATTCAGCAGTTCTCTCTAGATATCCGACAATTTGCCGTCCAATGTGGCGCCGCAAACAAGTCACATGACTTGTGACGTCACATGGAAAAGATCTACACATAGACATGCTGCTTTAAACATAAAAGTATACTTTTACTGTATACATATATATATATATATATATATATATATATATATATATATATTATATATATATATATGCCTCTGTGGTACAGTGGTAAAGTGTGCGTTTTCGTACACTGAAGAACGAGGGTTCGCGCCCCGCCAGGGTAATAAACTTTGGGAGCGTTCTTCAGGCCACGTACTGCATTGGCGGACACAAGGGGTGCTGTGGTTGAACCAGTGTTGCATACTATAAAGTATGTTTGCACCCAGTAGGCTTGCGCGGGCCGATTACACTTGGTTCACAGACAGAGCGTTGGCTCAATCGGTAGAGAGTTGGCCTGCAGTCCTAACGGACCCAGGTTCAAATCCCGATGGTGCAGGAAACAGTTTAAGGATTTGAATTCATAAAATCAGACTTTACTGTTCTACCAGAAGACCCGCCGACATGTCGTAAAAATACCCCCGCTAATACCAATACACCAGTCCTGTATGAGACAGCCCTAGCATGTATTCAGTATGGAAGGTGAGTGTTAGCACCAAAGTGGTGACATGTAGAGGTATGCGGTACGTAGGAGGACTACTGGGCCTTGAAAGCAGGCTGTGAAGCCTATGCCCAGAGTCGGTCACATAAAAAAAAAAAAATCCAAAGCCACTTCAACATTACAATTACACTTACAAGCACTTCTCACCCTACATACAATCTCTACTAGACAGCCAAAGCCACTTGGTAGAGATACGAGTACATTGGCTGTATCGTCCCCACTTCGGTCGGGATAGGCCGGTCCTGCAGTGGACACTCAAACGACTGATGAGATGAGATGAGATGATATATATATATATATATATATAAAATGCAAGAAAGAAGGAACCAAAGGCCAGGAGCCGGCAAACCAATCCTTCCAAGAAAAAAAGTCAAGAACAATATAAAGAGAGCCAAATTCAAGATACCTGTATGTTCATTTCATGATGCCTGGACACACTGCCTTTGAAAGACTGCAGATCATAGGAAGTAGGAAACAGAGGGAGACAGTTCCAGAGTTAACCTGTTGCATAAATGAAGGACTGGGAGTAACGGTTAGCTCTTGCATTAGAGAGTTGGACAGATAAGGGATGAGAGATTGTTGCTAGCATCCGTAATAGAGGTGGAGGGATGCAAGCAGACAGTTCAAAGGACCAGTGACCACAGAAGTACAGTAATGATAGACAAGAGGTAAAGATGCAACAGTGCGGCAAAGTGGCAGAGGTTGAAGGGAGCCAGTAAGAGGAGGAGAGTTGATGAGATGAAAAGCCTTTGACTCCACCCTATTGAGAAGAGTTGTATGTGGGGAGCCTCCTCACACATGAGAGTTGTACTCTACACAGGGGCGAATAAAACCCACGTATAAAGTCAACAACTGTGCAGGGGTAAAGAAGATATGGAAGGTATGGAGTCGGCTTAGCACACCTAATCTCTTGGAAGAAGATTTTACAAGAGATGCATTATGATCTTTTCAAGATAAGTCACGTGTGAATGAAACCCCAAGCATGTTCAAGAATGATGCAGGATTAAGCTGAATATTATTAAACGTTAGTGGGTACTCATGTGGAAGATTGTGTCGGATTGATAGGTGTAAGAACTGAGTCTTAGATGCATTAAAAACAACCAGATTATTTTTACCCCAGTCAGGGATACGAGCCAAGTCAGACATCAGGTGTGCCATAGCCTCATCCCTTGTTTGTTGAAGTAACTGCTGAGATGGACGTAGCTGGAACCGAATGGAAAGGTGAAGGGTAGAATGATCAGTGTACAAGAGGATAGATGTACAGCTTAGAAGGTCATTGATGAATACAAGGAAGAGAGCTGGTGATAGGACAGAGCCTTGGGAAACACCACTGTTGATAGACCCAGGTCTAGAAGAACTATGGCCGTCTATAACAGCAGCTATAGATCGACCAGAAAGGAAGTTATAAATAAAGGCACAGATAGAAGGATAGAAACCACAAGAGGGCAGTTTGGAAATTAAAGATTTATGCCAGACTCGATCGAAAGCCTTTGAGATGTCAAGTGCAGTGGCAAAACTTTCGCCAAAGTCCCGAAAGGAGGGTGACCAGGAGTCTGAAAGGTAGGTGAGAATATCGCCAGTGGAGCGTCCCTGATGGAACCAATACTGACAATCAGAAAGAGGGTTGTGACAGGAAAGATGTTTTAAAATTTTTCCGTTAAGAATTGACTCGAAAACTTTTGAGACACAGGATGTTAAAGCAATTGGACGATAGTTAGAGGTTGGGAATGGTCACCCTTCTTTGGGACTTGCTGAATGAGAGCAAACTTCCAGCAAGAAGGAAAGGTACAAGTTGACAGACAAAGGCTAAAGAGTGTACCTAGGCAGGGTGTAAGCACACAAGCACAGTTCTTGAGGACAACAGGAGGGACTCCATCAGGCAAATATGCCTTGATAGTATTAAGGCCAGTGATGGCAGAAAATACATCAGTTGAAGAAATTTTAATGTCAGCCATGAGGAAGTCAGAGTGGGGAAGTGATGGAGGAACAGCACCGGAATCGTCTAAGATGGAATTAGAGGAGAAAGCCTGGGCGAAGAGATCTGCTTTATCAGTAGAAGAAACAGCTACAGAGCCATCAGAATAGAAAAGAGGAGGGAAGGATGATGAAGCGAAATTGTTACAAAGGTTTTTGGCAAGGTGCCAGAAGGAATGGAAAGAATTCGAGTTGGAGAATTGAGAGCATTTAGTATGGATGAAATTATTTTTAGCTGAGTGAAGAACAGACTTAGCACGATTCTGGGCAATAACATAAGAAAGATGTGATTCAGGGGTGGGTTGGCTCTGATACCTTTTATAGGCCCTCTCCTTGTTGCAGACTGCATTAGAACAAGTGTGATTAAACCAAGACTTTCTTGCATTAGTCAAAGGATATGAGAAGGGAACATATGCTTCCATGCCCGAGAGAATAACCTCCGTAATGCGCAATGCACACTCAGATGGCTCCCGGCCATGGAAGCAATAATCATTCCAGGGAAAATCAAAGAAGTACTGCCTAAGAGCATCCCAATCTGCAGCTCCTAAGTGCCACAGTCGACGTTTCTTTTGAGGGTCCACAGGCCATACCAGAGAGATTGGACAGGTCAAGGTTATACGGTTGTGATTGGAGGAGCCCAACGAAGAGGAAAAATTAACAGTGTAAGTAGAAGGATTAGTTGTAAGGAAGAGGTCAAGTATGTTGGAGCTCCTCCCAAGGCAGTCAGGGACACAGGTAGGGTGCTGTGCAAGCTGCTCAAGGTCGTTAAAGATAGAAAAGGTGTAGGCTTGTTCGCCAGGTGGATCAGTGAAAGGAGGGGAGAGCCAAAGGTGGTGGTGAACATTGAAATTTCCTAGAATGGAGATTTCAGAGAAAGGAAAACGGATAGAATGTGTTCCATCGTCGAAGTAAGATAGTTGAAGAATTTTCATAGTCATTAGAACTAGGAGATAAGCAGGCAGTGCAGATATATTTAGTCAGAGAATGACAAGAAAGCCGAAGCCAGAGAGTAGAGACTTCAGACGAATCGAGTTCAGGAACACAAGAACAAGATAAATCATTGTATAAATCATTGTGTACCTACTGTATACACCACAGGCACCTTTAGCTTTGAAATGAGTATACAGAAAGTGAGAGGAAAGAGAAAAGGGTTTGCTGTTAAATGCCTCAGACAGCTAAGTCTCTGTCAGGAAAAGAAGGTGAGGTTTAGAGAAGTGGTAGTGTTCGACAGAAAGAAAAGGTCGCAAATGTTGCTGAAGTGAGGAAAAAGTGAGTCAGTCAGTGGTACCAGGCATCTCTCTGAGTCGTCATCAGGAGAGGGGCACATGGTGGGGGAATTTATGGTCTGAGGCCTGATTTAATAAAGCTATTTTTCTTTCTTAATTCTGAAAAGGAAGTGTAGTGTGTACTGTGCATGTAGTTTGGTGTTGACACTTAGAGAAACTTGTACTGGAGAGCATGCTGGCCTACTCTTTATGTTACTGAAACACTGAAAAAGTTCAGCAAGGAGGGATGGTCAGGAACTAGCCCCGAGGGCTGATGAAACAGGCGCTCCAGCTCTCCCTTTCCATCCACCTTGGGAGTACTGTCCTGCGTGACTGGTGCTTTAGTCTACTCCTATTATATATATATATATATATATATATATATATATATATATATATATACCAGTACCTTATATAAGGAGATGAGAGTGGTGGCTGAACAGGAAGACATTGACAGGAGTGTTAATAAACAGTACACAACCCTCAAGAGCAAGTAACTTGGTGGTGGGGTGAGGATGTAGAAGCTACAGTTAGAGAGAAAAGATGGCTTTTCTGGGAATGGTATCATAATAGTAAGTATATCGTAGTCGTCGCCGAGCTATTGTAACTGTGTTGATTTGTTGGGATTTTATGAAAGAAGAGAATGTTCGTTGTACTTGTTGTAGTTGGCAGGAGAAAGATAAAGATGATACTGGGGTTTGATTGCAGTTAATTTTCTTCAAAGGGAATATCTCAAGAATATGAGGTGAACAATAGTATCTCACAAGAGCAGTACTGAGATGAGAGCGGTTTAACCCCGCGTGCTCATTGCCTCTCCTAGCCATGCCTCTATACTCTCCTAAGCCCCTTCTGACCTGTCCCCCCCATTTCTCCTGTATATGACTGGTTGTGTCATGTGTAAATGTGTGGAACCTTCCCAAGCCGCGGGAGTTTCTATCCAACATCACACTTTGCTGTGTTTGAGATTCCTAACTGAGAGTGTGCGAACATTATTTCCTCTAGCCCACTTGGTTAGGCATGACTTTCATCTAAGCTCTATATTACATATATACAGTATACGTTACTAGTTATTATGTAGTGTGTTGTGATATTTTAGAGCCCTGACATCGCTCGGTCATGCCTAGCTGGCGAACCTACGACAGCATCTAGTAACTAATTACATTTTAATCTATTAATACATGGTATTCATCACAGTATTGTTGAGACACAATAACACTGTAGAAATATATTGTATGTATAATTGAGTAAATACATGGTAGTAAAACATAACATATTGTATAACATATTGTACTAATATAGTGGCACAAATGTTTATATACAATAGGGATATGCATATAATTATGCAATAGTAATATAATGGCAGTACCATGGTGGGGGCATTGATCATCCCCCAACTTAATGTGGTGATACTCTGTTTTTAGGGTACCTCTACAATGAGTGGCCAGCCAAGCGATCTCCTGTAAACCAGGAAAGCATTGACAGTGCTGGATGATAACCTTATAACCAACCAACACGTGTTCCTTACGTGACAACAAATGGGTTGGCGGAGGGTTAGTGCCCCTCCCCGGAAAACAACTAACTAAAAATTCAAACAAGACGCTGAGGACCAGGACTGACCAAAAGGTGACGACTAAGGACCGAACTAAGGAAGTGGTACAGATAGCCACGTGGACTGTAAGGGATGCAAATGATGAGGTGAAAGAGATTGTCCAGGTGCTTGAGGATGCAAAAGTGGATGTATGTGGGTTAACTGAAACTAAATGGTTGGTGAGAGTGTGAGAGAATGGGAATATGGACGGGGTATATGCACAGGAGTAGGTGGGAATGAGAGGGTAAAAGAAGGAGTGTGTATTGTTGTGAGTAACAGATGGAAGGAGAATTTAAGGGAGTAAGGATCAGTTGGCTCAAGGATTGTGTGGGTAAGATTGAAAGTTGGACTACAAATGTGGTAATCATAGGGGCATTTGTCTACTTAGAGTAATAGGGAAAGGAAATGGTAGGATACTTATCGACAGAGTTAGGGAAATAACAGATGAATTAGTTGGAGAAGAACAAGGAGGTTTTAGAACGGGAAGAGATTGTGTAGATCAGATATTCATTCTTAGATATTTAGTGGAAAAGTTTCTAGAGAAGGAAAAGAAGTAGTATGCGGCCTTCATGGATTTGGAGAAAGCATATGACAGGGTAGATAGACAAGGATTGTGGAAAGTGTTAAGAAAATATAGAGTAGATGGGAAGTTGTTGAAGGCCGTGAAGAGTATGTATGAGGATGCTAAGGTTGCAGTGCGTGTGGATAGTGAACTGAGTGAATTTTTCTGTTTGAATGTTGGATTGAAACAAAGATGTGTCCTGTTTCAATGGTTGTTCAATCTGTATATGGATGGGGTTATAAAAGATATACAAGGTAGGGCAGTGGATGTTGGAGTGGCCCTAATGAGCGAGGGCAGCGTTTGGAAACTCTCTGTACTGTTATTTGCTGATGATACTGTCTTGGTAAATGACGGTGAATGGGAGCTGCAAGGCTTGGTTGATAAGTTTGGGAGTGTGTAAGAAACGGAATCTAAAGGTGAATGTAGGGAAAAGTAATGTTATAGTCTTCGAGTGAGGTGAAGTCAGTGAATGTACAGTGAGGTTGGGTGGTGAGGAATTGGATTACCTGAAATGATCATAACATGCGCACGAAGCACGAGGTAACAAGTGAGAATGTAGTGCCCGGAAGTGTTAATGAGTTGTATCTGGTTCATTTTACAACCAAAAGTTCGGTTTAGTGAGAGTGTGGCCAGGGTATGGCTGCTTCCATGTGAATGTGATCAGAATGTAGATTAAGTTTCTTAGTGCTTAAGTAGTTTTTTAAAAAGATGGTGGTTAATGGTCTATGGTCAGTAACAATGGAAAACGGTTTGCACCATAAATAGTGGCTGAAAAATCCACACGCACTCACTACTGCCATGGCTTCCTTGTCTGTTACTGAATATTTTTTTTTTCTGTCGGGGTAAGCTTCTTTGAAAATATCCGATAGGTCTCAAATCTTTCTCGCCCTCCAGCTGCATAAGAGCTCCCTCAATGTGCGAGTCGCTATGATCTGACAAATCTAAACTGGCGGCTAGGGTGTGGCGCGACCCTCTGTACAGTTTTGCTATGTTTCCCAAACCTGCGATGTGAAACGGCTGTTATGTATGTAAAAGGCATCGCATATATGAAAAACACATATGAAGACAATGTTAACGTGTATAATTTAATATATGAAAGAACAGTAAACTTATTATGCATAAAATATTTGTACGGCAATTCAGAAACGTGGCATAAATATTTTATAGTGTTGCTAAAAAAAAAAATGTAGTCACCTTTATTGGCTTTTACCGTATTTCTGGGGTGGGTAATAATGTCACAATTATGATTATAAGATAATGTGCAGGAATATAAGTAAAAATATGCCAATTTCTTAGTAAAAGAAAAAATAATACATTAAACCCTCGAGGGCGGCAACACTCACACGGACCCAGACTAACCCAGCCAGAACCTCCTCATGTAACATTCCTTTGTGTCCTTACCTCCTTGATGGTGTGGAAATAAAGTCAGATTTACAATATGTACAATATAGTGTAAAAGAAAATAAACAAAATGTATCTAAAACATCACAGATGAGAGAGAGAGAGAGAGAGAGAGAGAGAGAGAGAGAGGGGAGGGGGAAGGTAGGCCAGGGGAGGTGTTGAGGGAGAGATGGAGGAAGGGAGGGAAGGAAGGAGGGAGAGAGTGATTGAATGAAAACAAATCATGGCGCCGCACCAGCAAGGTCATCTGGCGACAAATATAAAACTATAATATTTTTAAATATAATTAGATATAATAAAAAAAATAAAAAAATGAAAGCATAAGTTTATAAGTCACTCATAAAAGAAACAAAATTCCCCATGGTGACGCACACCTCCCCCAGGAGAGAAAGAGAGAGAGAGAGAGGGGGGGGGATCGCGCGTATGGAAAACGTGGCAACACTGTAGAGAGCTTCGTGCCCCACCCTAGCCGCCAGTTTAGATTTGTCCTACCATAGCATCTGTGTGTAACTAGAATGGTTTAGTTAAATCCACCTTTACTAGTACTGGAGCTGACATTGACTTCTGTTTAAGAACTAAGAATGCATTCCCACATTAATACATAATCCCACCATTGCCACCAATGTAAAGGACCGACCTGAAACTTAACAAATTAATCACTGGTCTAGCTGGGATTTGAACTCAGGCCCTCGCGCCTCATACGCACGCACATTACCACAGAGCCCAAGAGAAGATCCCCACATTGCCTCTAAGCACTGTGGGCTTTTATACATTCCGTTACATTTTTTTTTTTCTTCCCCTAGTGATTAACTTGGTCAGCTTCTAACACACGTGGTAGTGTAGAACACTGGAGGCCACCATTAGAGGGAGCCCGCGAACCACACAGACAGCTCACTCCTGGGATGTAAGGCTTAAGACACTGTCAACAACATCATGGCCCTGTAAGTCCCACCTCACAACCCACTGCTGCCACCACTTGTACGAATACGCTCTGCGATCCAGACGTTAGCGTGGTCAAAAAGGGGCAAAAACCAAGTTACAGATGATGACCAGTGCATGCTGGAATGGTTGGGAACTCAGATTGACAGAGACTCTCTCCCATTAGCAGCCTCTTCGGTTGCGCTAGTTACTTTTCTAGCGATCAAGTTGAGAGTGGTAGCTTGCCAAAATTAAGGTGTCACTCTCCGACACAGCAAACCCAAGCCCGACCTTCGTGATTTCCCCTAAATGCTCCTGTGTTACACATTAACAAGCTACTAGGTCAACTCTATACCACCAGTTCTCAAGGGTTATACAAACAATAAAGTTTGAGTTAGATGAAATGAGTATTAACAAGACCAAAAAACTAAGGGGTAGAAATCTTCCCAACCATTAGCCTTACAGAATAATCCTTAATCAACTGGTACGTTATTCAACAAACATATGGCCTTAATATCAAATTCCACAAAACTTAGCTCCCTTGTCCCAGGTTCAGTCCAATCTGGCTTTCCATAATCGTCACTCTGGTCCGATCCTCTGATATTCTTGACCTTGACTTCCACACTGGGACCTTGACCTTCACACTGGGACCTTGACCTCCACACTTGGACTTGGACTCCCACACTGGGACCTTATCTTCCTCACAGGGACCTACTAGAAATTAATATGTACAATGAATAACTTTCTCTCTAATGCAAGTAATCCCTTCAGATGATCGAGAAAGTCTCATAATAAAGAAACAAACATGAGTTACAACACTTGGCATTTCAGTTAGAAACAGAACAACACATGGCACTACAGACACATAGGTCTGCCCAAAATAATACATATTGTAGGGGTAACATAGAAGAAAAGTACTATAATAAATAAGCATGAATAACTCTAACCATGAAAAACATCATTGCAATGATATCACTGTGCCTCACAAAAGTAACTACATGAACATTAACTCACAACTAACACAGCCGTAATAAGTACTGAATTGCAAAGTGATCCCAGCACATAATAATAAACAATTCACAGTTCCAGGGCACCTGATTTTTGGCCCACAAAAATTACATAATTAGCTGACGCTCAGACAGAATTCTGTAGCTAGCATTCTTGTATTCCAGTTACACAGTAAATAATAATACAAAGTACGGTACACAAACATATGGGAAATACTTCACTATCCAGCTCATGCAATACAAGGGAGCTGAGCGGGAACTTAGGACCCGCTCGTCATATGAGGCCAATGGCGTTACTCGCGTTATCACTCACAACACTCCCTGGGGAATGACAACACTTGATACTAACCCGAGGCTATTTCTCTATTTTCGTCTCTATTATCACTTGTGGGGTATCACTTAATCGCGTTTCAATATATCAGACGTCAATATTATCAAATTACTTACAGAATTCCTTGGAGGGGAGGGGGAGGATGATGACAGCACCGACCATCCGCCACATTTAGCAGTCGGCGAGTGAGTGACACGCCCATGGTACGCCAGTATTGCGTGGTGGAAAGTGGGGGGGGGGGGGGAAAGAAGGACACCTTACACAATTTAAAATTTTCATTATTATAGACTCGTGATAGACTCAATATGATGCCTTTCTCCTTGCAACTGATTACCCGAAAAAAATAACATTCCCTAGTTACAATAATAACTCTCCATCAACCTCTCTCTATACCCTTGCATAAAAAAAAACACTAAAAATCATCGTGCCTCACACCACTTTGCACATGCGTACATTATGCTTGATTATGTGACCATAGGCACATATTCCTACCTGCTCAAGATTTTATTATTATAAAGAGACTTAGTACTAATAAATTACAGTAGGAAAAAAATGACTTAAGCATTAGGTAACTTGTTCTACATTCTGATCACGTTCACATGGAAACAGCCATACCCTACCCACACTCTCTCACTAAACCAAACTTTTGGTCATAAAATGAACGAGACAGAACTCGTTATCACTTCCGGGCACTACAAGAAGCACAAGGAAACGAGTGTGAATCACGAGAACGCAAGCGCGCAGGCCCACGAGCACTTGTACTATCTATATTTTACTAGAAATACTATCTCCACGGTATACATATTACTCTTCCATTTATATATTACAGGATTTCCCACTTGTATCACATGGCCATGTATTGTAAACACTGTATTTCTTTTTTAATCCATCTACTTATATAGGAATATTATACCTTATAATGACGTTCACTCCAGGTACTTAGAAACCTAGTCAAACTCACTCCCCTCATATAGTCTTCCTAGATAACGCCTTTGTATGATAATGGCTACTTGTGTCAGAAGAGACCATTTTGATTAT
The DNA here is from genome assembly GCF_032717465.1 of Coenobita brevimanus. Taxonomy (NCBI): domain Eukaryota; kingdom Metazoa; phylum Arthropoda; class Malacostraca; order Decapoda; family Coenobitidae; genus Coenobita; species Coenobita brevimanus. The sequence continues at coordinate 35,194,740 of NC_136978.1, forward strand.
ACGGGGGAGTATTGTAACCGTACTATGTAACCGTACCTTATACTTAGATCATACATTGATATTTTCTTGGACTTATACACTAGAAATAACATAAGTGTAGTGTATAAGTTAACAGTATATGTATCTAGCAGTGGGTGCCTACATGACAATTAATGCACGTATCGACAAAATTTAAAGAATGCTAACACCTGTATAATGCCCTCCAAGCCGGCTCCCCGCACTGCTGTTGCAGTGGGTAGTTGTGAGGCTGGCACTGAACGGGTTCGACCTGTGTTTTTCACTGAATAAACTCCCGTTGAAACTACATCAAGACCTCTAGATTACTCCTAACTGGGGACACGAGAGAAGTGGAATATATATATATATATATATATATATATATATATATATATTATATATATATATATATATATATATATATATATATATATATTGGAGAGAGAGAGAGAGAGAGAGAGACATGGATTGATATAAATAGTTTTGCTGCACACTGCACAACCCAAACTGTTTCTGTAGGATTTACTCCATCACTCACCGGAACTACCCTGTATGCCCTCACCGAACACCACAGCCCTACACACACCTCACCTTTCCACTGCTTTGATCAGCTCCTCAGCAGATTGAGGTGTTGGTGGCAGCCTGGGAAGATTGAGAGAAGCGATGAGGCTGCCGCGATATGCCGTGCCCACGACCACACCAAACATGAGCCAAGACCCCACCAGGATGTAGTTAGACCGACTGGATGAGTGGCCGTCAAACAACCCTTGACCCAGAAAGCTGCCCACCATCTCCACCACCACCGACCCAGAGGTCAGTCGTCCGTGTTTTCCCTTCCACACATCTGTTCTGGTAATCTGGACATGAAGGAATGATGCACCAGTATTATATATTCGGGGGAGGAGGTGGCTGAATCGGTAGAGAGGCGGCTTGCACTCCTAATGGGACCAGGTTCGAATCACGGCTGGAGCAGGGAACAGTTTAAGGATTTGAATTTCATAATGCAAACTTTACTGATCTACCAGAAGACCCGCTGACATGTCGTAAAAGTACCCCCGCTAATGTCATTACACCAGTCCCGCACGAGACAGCCCTAGCATGTATTACGTATGGACGGTGAGTGTTAGTGCCGAAGTGGTGACATGTGGAGGTGTTGGAGGACTACTGGGCCTTGCGATAGGCCACTGCACCGAGAAATAGCCTCTGAAGCCTTTGCCCAGAGTCGGACACATAAAAAAAAAAAAAAAAATCTATCCTGTTCCTTTATTCATTACTGCTTTGCCAGCATGGAGAAGGTTAATTTTAACGTTCATTTTCCTTTCATCAAAAAGGTTTGAGCCAGGATTGGGCCTAATATGAAGTCATCAGATAGCATTCTTAAGCCCTCCAGTACGAGGATGTAATTTTTCTGTGTAAACTTGTTACCAACTGCCTTGTGTATAATGAGATGTGCCATTACCCGGCCGTGGCGTCATGGGAAGGATTATTTATTTATTTATTTATTTTTTAATAATCTAACCATCTTTTTTCTGCAGGCAAAACAGACAAATTAATAACCAATTTGGCTACTCTAACTTAATCTTAACTACACAGTGTCGAGTTTTAAATTTATGTAAAAAAAAAAAGTCAAGCGTGAGTACTTCCTGATAGCTAAAAGAGAAACGGGAACGTTGTGTTAGAATGTCTGGGAACTTATGATGTAGAAAATCTGACTATGATAATTTTCCCTTATAACAGTCAGCTGAAAGTAGGATATATAATTAATACTTAAAAATTAAGGTTATCTATCAACTTATTTGTCTACTGCGTAAGAACACATCCTATAAGGGTTGTCTTGTAGAAAAGAACCTCCAGGCATTTTTGTACCTACTCAGTGACCACCCCTCTTTCCAAGGCCAGTATTCTCATCGGATAAGGAAGCTCCCTAACACCTCTTCCTTACCGGTTCATATTTTAAGAGGGCTGGTCAATATAATTCTGCAAGTCGTTTATGCAGAGTACGGTGATATGACCTAAATATCACTCATGAGGGTAGTAAGGTGTAATAAGCAAAATAAATCGCTTTGGAAGAGGAGTTAAGGAGCCTTGTTACCCGACGAGAATACGGGCCCAAGACACATCACCTCCCATTACATTCTCTCTCATCTCATCTATCCATCTCAGTCTCCATCTTCCTCTCCTTCTCCTACCGACATCGATTTCATACTCTCCTAGTCAGTCTCTCACTCTCCATTCACTCCACATTGCCATCTTGCATAAGGAAACCCTGGAGCAGCAACAACTGAATCATTTTTACTAGTAAGCCTGTTGTACTTGGCAGATGAAAGGTACAGTTCTCTTGGTTCCTGTGACATCTATAGTCTTTTCACCTTAACTTGGCCTGGATTTTCATCCTTTTACTGATTATCTCACGCAGCACAGTGACGGAATAAAACAATAACTCGTCTCAGCAATCTTTTCATGGCAGTTCTTCCTGACTTCGGCAAGGTTTTTGTGTTAATTCCTTGAAATAGGTCAGCAATTATGATGGAAAGTGTCAGTTTTAGGACAATTTAACGTGAAAGGAATTTAGCGAATCTAATGATCAGGCTGCTTTGGTGTTTTACGGCTAAATGGATGTACACACGAGGGGAAAAAAAAATCAGACTTTCCCATCTTTACTTTCCGAAACAGGTGACGAACTACTTCAAAATGGTCTCCAGTCACACCTGATGCATGCATATGCCAGCTGTTATTATCCAAACCACGTAAAGCGCGAAGTTTCCACAATATATGAAGTAAACAGTCAGAACTATTTCCCTGTCGAAGAGAACGCGAACAGCAAATACGCTCATTGTGACCAGAATTAGCTGTGATTACTTTCTGGATCGTGTGTCCAAATAGGACGGAAATGGGAATTTTCAAAATTTAATAAAGCAGGGAACCCCCGGGTAAAGGACCTATGAGCTACGCGACTATGAGCTGACAGGCGGAGGGCGGTATACTTAGTATCCCGCCAGCACAATCCCTCGCCCAGGAGCTCTGGGAGCCAATGGGATATATATATATATATATATATATATATATATATATATATATATAGGCCCTCAGGCAGTACTTCTTTGATTTTCCCTGGAATGATTATTGCTTCCATGGCCGGGAGCCATCTGAGTGTGCCTTGCGCATTACGGAGGTTATTCTCTTGGGCATGGAAGAATACATTCCTTCCTCATATCCTTTGACTAACGCAAGAAAGTCTTGGCTTAATCACGCTTGTTCTAATGCTGTCCGCAACAAGGAGAGGGTCTACAAAAGGTACCGGAGCCAACCCACCCCTGAATCACATCATCTTTACGTTTCTGCCTGGAATCATGCTAAGTCTGTTCTTCGCTCTACTAAAAATAATTTCATCCATTCTAAATGCTCTCAACTCTCCAACTCGAATTCGTCCCGCTCCTTCTGGCACCTTGCCAAAAATCTTTCTAACAACTTTACCTCATCATCCTTCACTCCTCTTTTCTACTCTGATGGTTCTGTAGCTATTTCTTCTACTATTAACCCGCGCTGTCCCGAGGACGTACTTCCACGTCCTCACGTTTTGTCACAGCTAATCCCGAGGACGTACTTCAACGTCCTGCAATTGCAAGGTTCATAAAATCCACAATTTTCAATTTTTGCGAGTCATTTTTGGTACGTATACACGGGACACCTTCCTCAACAAGATGCCAGGCAGAGACAATGCCTTACCCAGCATGACCTCCTCCCCCCCCTGCATGCCCTTTTCTCAGCAATTCACCTGTTATCAGTGACCTGGCCAGTATAGCCATGTCATGCCACGGTACGAAATTCAGGGCCAGAGTGATTCCCCAATCAATGACAATGTGGAGGACAAACTTTACATAGCATTAGAGGAAGAAACAGTTAGAAATGATGATCAGGTAATGTGGCAAAAAAAGGTCAGGTATTAGTGAGTGAAACAATGCTTATAATGCCTATATTACTGCTTGAAAACCAATATACTCTTGTACTACATATAAATTCGTAACAGTAAATAAATAAATACCGTTTATGAGTGGTGTGAAATAGTTATCCTCCCATAGAACTCGTTTTCTTTGGTGCCAGCCTGATAGAAAACCCAGTAAGGTAAGGAGGCTCTCCTACCTGTAATGAGTATTTTAAACCTCAGGTGAGCGATTTCTCTATGAATTTTCGATGTTTCTCACCAAAAGCGAAAGTTTTAGCAAAAAAAAAAAAGGGTCGAAAAATGGTCGGGATTGGGGGGTACCAGTGGTCAAAAAGTGGTCGGGACGGGGCGGGTTAAAGCAGATCTCTTCGCACAGACTTTCTCCTCCAATTCCACCTAAGACGATTCCGGTGCTGTTCCTCCATCACTTCCCCTCTCTGACTTCCTCATGGCTGACATTAAAATTTCTTCAGTTGATGTATTTTCTGCCATCACTGGCCTCAGTACTAACAAGGCATATGGGCCTGATGGGGTCCCTCCTGTTGTTCTCAAGAACTGTGCTTCTTTGCTTACACCCTGCCTAGGCAAACTCTTTCGCCTTTGTCTGTCAACTTGTACCTTTCCTTCTTGCTGGAAGTTTGCTCTCATTCAGCCAGTCCCAAAGAAGGGTGACCACTCCCAACCCTCCAACTATCGTCCAATTGCTTTAACGTCCTGGGTTTCAAAAGTTTTCGAGTCAATTCTCAATAAAAAAATTTTAAAGCATCTTTCCTATCACAACGTTCTTTACGATCATCAGTATGGGTTCCGTCAAGGACGCTCAACTGGCGATCTTCTCACCTACCTTTCAAACTCCTGGTCATCCTCCTTGGGACTTTGGCGAAAGCTTTGCCATTGCACTTGACATCTCAAAGGCTTTTGACCGAGTCTGGCATAAATCTTTAATTTGCAACCTGCCCTCATACGGTTTCTATCCTTCTATCTGTGCCTTCATCGCTAGCTTCCTTTTCAGGTCTTTCTATAGCCGCTGTTGTAGACGGCCATCGTTCTTCTCCTAAATCTATCAACAGTGGTGTTCCTCAGGGCTCTGTCCTATCACCAACTCTCTTCCTTTTATTCATCAATGATCTTCTAAGCTGTACATCTAACCCTATCCACTCATACGCTGATGACTCCACCCTTCACCTTTCCATTCGGTTCCTGCAACGCCCATCTCAACAGTTACTTCAACAAACAAGGGATGAGGCTATGGCACACCTAATGTCTGACTTGGCTCATATCTCTGACTGGGGTAAAAATAATATGGTTGTTTTTAATGCATCTAAGACTCAGTTCTTACACCTATCAACCCAACAAAATCTTCCACAGGTATACCCACTAATGTTTAATAATATTCAGTTTAATCCTGCATCATCCTTGAACATGCTTGGGGTTTCATTTAATCGGGACTTATCTTGGAAAGATCATATTACATCTGTAAAATCTGCTTCCAAGAGATTGGGTGTGCTAATCCGACTCCGCTCTTTCTTTACCCCTGCACAATTGTTGACTCTATACAGGGGTTTTATCTGCCCCTGCGTGGAGTACAAATCTCATGTGTGGGGAGGCTCCCCACATACAGCTCTTCTCAATAGGGTGGAGGCAAAGGCTTTTCGTCTCATTAACTCTCCTCCTCTTACTGACTCCCTTCAACCTCTTTCTCTTCGCCACACTGTTGCATCTTTATCTCTTTTCTGTCGCTACTTTAATGGTCACTGCACCTCTGAACTGTCTGCTTGCATTCCTCCACCTCTACGACGGGCGCGTAGCACCTGTCTGGCAGCAAATTCTCATCCCTTTTCTGTCCAACTCTCTAATGCAAGAGTTAACCGTTACTCCCAGTCTTTCATTTATGCAACAGGTCAGCTGTGGAACTGTCTCCCTCTGTCTGTATTTCCTGCTGCCTATGATCTCCAGTCTTTGAAACGCAGTGTGTCCAGGCATCTCAAAATGATCGGATCTTGAATTTGGCTCCCTCTTGTATTTTGTTTTTCTCCTGGAGGGAACTGTTACTGCGGGCTCATGGCCTTTGGTTCCTTCTTCCTTGCATAAATATATATATATATATATATATATATATATATATATATATATATATATATATATATATATATATATATATATATATGGCTGGTAGAGTTGAGCAGAGGGTGTTGCGATGGTTTGGGCATATGGAGAGAATGGATAATGAGCGATTGATGAAAAAGATAACTAGATCTGATGTGAGAGGTGTAAGGTTGAGAGGAAGACCACGAATAGGGTGGATGGACAGTGTGAAGAGAGCGCTGGAAGCGAGAGGGATGTCTGTTGAGCAAGGAAGAGTGGCTGTGCGTGACAGAAATAAATGGAGAGAAATTGTGAATGAATAAGTGATGACGCAGCCCTGAGGGGATATTCTCCCGCATTTGGGCTGATCAGCTATTTCAGGTCATGTGCGGATAAGGGGATGAATCTGTTATGATGTGGCAGGGGTAAACAGCTCTGCTGTCGGGCCCTGCAGCGGAAGTCACCGATTGCTTTGCGCAGTTGACCCTTGTGCGGTGTGTTGCGGTAAGGATCTGTCCGTTCTCCCCTTTGGGGTTAAGATGCGAATGAATGTGTTTGAATAGATGAGTAAATGGAGAGTATGTTGTCCTGTCTCGGCTACCTCCCTTTCCTTGGGGGAAGCAGCCTAGGTATATAGATATATATATATATATATACAGTACATCTATCTATCTATCTATCTATCTATCTACACTACTTTTATGACAGAGAGAGAGAGAGAGAGAGAGAGAGAGAGAGATTACAAAAGAACAAAGGAAGGAAAATTAAAAAAAAAAAAAAAATCCATACTCCATATCACACGTGCTCTCCATCCATTAAAAATCTGTAACATTTGGAGCTGAATTGCTGTAGGCTGAAGTTTGTAGGGAAACCAACCTGGGGAAGCGAGTTGCAAAGTGAGCTGGTCGGAGAATAAATGAATTCTGAATAACTTAGTCTGGGGATGGTGGTGCCGTGAAACCCATACTCACCCAGACTAGTGTGAAGCAGATGGCCAGCGTGGATGTAAACACTCCTGCCCACACCTGGTTGCCCAGAGGATAATAAAAACTGAGCCAGATGGGTTTTAACACAGCTTTGGCCATAGCGAAACTCACAGCATCCTGATCAATTGAATATGTGAAGTCCCACCTGTAACATTTCAGTGGGAGATTAGATCATGTACAGCTGGCCACACATGAACCTAGGAGTGTGTCAGTGAGAAGAAGATGCCCAGGTAAAACGTCTGACGTTCATGCATCATAGCTACATGGTCATCCCAACAAATATATGACACCTGATCATTCACGTCAGTGGCACCAACAAACATGTGATTATGTCAAAGTTGTCAAGTGTAGCATATGCTAGACCTCTGCTACACACTGATGCTGTCCCAGGTTCATATGTTGCCAAATGTACGTGCTGTCCCACATGTAATATATCAATGGGGAGAAGTGGTCATGGCTTGTATTCTCATTGGATGAGAAGGCTGTCTGACATCTCCTAATCGATTTATTTTGCTTATTACATCTTATTAGACATTCCTGTGTTATGTAAAGCCTTCTAATTGCCATACCCCGCATAAATAATCTGCAAAAGCATATTGATCAGCCATATTAAAAAAAAAATGCTACGGAAGATGTGCTGGGGAGCCTCAATTCCCAGCAAGACTACGGGACCATGCCAGTATGTACACACAGACAAGCATTTTCCCAAAGTTTGATGAATACATATGGGTCTAATCGAACCATCTGAAACACGCACCAGTAGAGATAGGGTTTTTCATTGAATTCAGTGAGTTGTAAATTTTCTTCAGACTGAAATGGGAGGATGCTTCTCTCTCTGACCGTACAATACAAAGTCATGGGTTGTATTCTAAGGCTCGTATTCTCGTCTGTTAAAGAGGTTCCCTGACACTTCTTTACTGACTTATTATCGGCTATGTGTGGTTACCACCGTACTGTCTGTCATTTTTGCAGAGTATGCAGATGCTGGAAGGATTTATGTAATACAGTAGAGGATATTAAGGTGTAATAAGGAAAATTAATCACTTAGGTGGAGGTGTTAGAGAGCTCCTTAACCGACAATAGTGCGGGCCCAAGTGGCTTTGAACATCGCAGTACATCTTTCTTAGCTATTTATTTTGCCAATGGTATTTTTACATGCCCTTGTATGTCACTGGTATAAACTATGTCCAATATATACATATCTATCTATCTATCTATCTATGTATGTATATCTATATATATCTATATCTATCTTTCTAAACAAGAGAATTCAAACGTGTAATATGCCTCATGATTCGCTACGAATGGAGTGTTACGAGGCCGCCTCATGCCCTGAAAATTCTGCTGACCCTTTACCCCTGTCACTGGCTGCAAAAAGTACTCATAACCTAGGAACGTATTCTTGTCGGTTTGGAAAGCTCCCTCACACTTTTTCCTATCGGATGCATTTTGTTTTGGGGGAGGCGGTGGCAGAATCGGTAGAGAGGCGGCCTGCAGTCCTAATGGACCCAAGTTCGAATACCCGGCTGAGGCAGGGAACAGTTTAAGGATTTGAATTTCTTAAAAAGCAGACTTTTCTGATCTACCAGATGACCTGCCGACATGTCGTAAAAGTACCTCTGGTAATACCAGGACACCAGTCCTGTATGAGACAGCTCTAGCATGTATTCAATATGGATGGTGGGTGTTAGCGCCGAATTGGTGACATATGGAGATGTTGGAGGACTACTGGGCCCCAAGGAGGACTACTGGGACTTGGGAATAGGCCTTGAAGCCTTTGCCCAGAGTCGGACAGGTAAAAAAAAAAAAAAAAAAAAAAAATTACTGTCCTCTTTGGTATTACATCAATCCGGCCAATATTGCTGTAACCTGCATCAACACTATACAAGTAGATATTTACCCGCCGTATAGAAAAATAAATTGCTAAGGTTGAGGTGTTAGGAAACTTTCTTACCCGACGACAACAGGGACTTTGGTTTGGACGTGGCCTTACAGTTTCATTGCTAACTGTTACTGGTACAGGTTAGCCAGGCTTCTATTACTCTAACACTGACCAAGTGGCTGTCCTTCACTGTGATATCCTGGACACGACTTCTCTCCGATTTGCGGCAGGATCAGTGGGTCAACAAAGCCACTGGCTCACGATTGCACTATCTGATGCTCAATAATTCACTGAAAATACACAGTTGACATTTTTAAGCAAGTTTCAAATGGTTTATGGAACTTTAGTGGCCTCAGTACAGAATGGTTACATCGACGTCCTGCTTAATTCTCAACATGGGTAGATATGCCACGTAAAGGAAAGGAGGTTAGTTTGTGATAATGTCAGTGAATTATAAACCTCAAAAGCAGAAGAATGGCTGATCTAACTTGAAGGCTTCAATTTTCAGCTAAAACATAGTGGTCTTGCCTCCTTTTCTCGAAATGAAGGAATATATATTACGATGCAACCTAACTCTTGGTCAATCTATTATAAAATAAACTGCCCCCGGAGAAGTCTTAATTTATCTCAGATGGACACAGTTCATGATGGTTACAAAGAAGTCTTGCTTACATCTCGAGATGAATGGGTACGACCGAGTAGACGACGCTGGCAACGAAGGACTGCCTGGCCTCCACCTGATCGGTTACCTGTGGAAAGATGAGTGAAACTGTTTGAACCTGACATATATTAAATTACCCCGTTCCATCGAGGACGCGTGTTACTGGCTAAGAAAATACTCTCCTGAGTTATCTTCTGGTATTTAGGTTAGAAGAGATTTTTGGAAATATTCAGGCTAAGTATATGTTTCACAAACCTCTTTCCTACGAGAGGCCCTCTCTAAATAAAGCAAAGAAGTTCGGAGATAAAGCAAATGTAAAATACGTCATAAGAATAAAGGGTTGAAAGTTGAGATTCCCTTTAATTACTTCATACCACTTTCCCTTTAAGTTGTCCTGTGTAATCTTGTCTTGTAGGTTGTTTATGGCCACCCCTTACAGGATTATAGCATCTGGCAATATAGATAGATAGATGGGGAGGGGTTATAATGTTTAATCCTGCACTTAAGCCGCGTCAGAAATCCACCCATGAGAAAAATACATGTCCCTTTACCTTTTAGGTCAGTCCAGGGAATCTAACCATACTGTCATATGTAACTATAGCCTTGTTCTCATTACGCAGGATACTACATTCGGTCTTGCATTTCAGGTTGACACTGCTCACATCCCCTTTGTGGCATAAAACGTTTTGTTGCATAAAACGTTTTGCTGCGTACAACGTTTTGCAGTAGCAAAAAAAAAAAAAAACACACACATATAGAAGGCGTCACTGTACGAAGCAGAATGAAAAAGAAAATGTAAGTGTTACTGAGCCTCTCATTTCAAAGACAGCTTTTTATGTGTAGTTCTCGTTAATTTCAGGAGAATATGCTCATATCAGGAGGGACGTTATAAACTGAAGGGCCTGGGAAAAGACTTCATTGACTACATTATTACTAGAAGTTCTTCCCAGCTTGAACAAAATCAGCTGGTGGTTGTAAGAGTCTAATGAGATGTCCTCGGGCTGAAAGACTTAAGTCCATACTCTCATCGGTTAAGGAAGCTCCTGAACATCTCTTACTTAGCAGTATATTTCTGCATGACTTGTTAAAACTAACTTTTGTGTTATTTTTGTGATCTGTCTTGGAAATGATAAGCTATCATCAATATACCAGAGAGTAGCAAGGTGTAGGAGGCAAAATAAATCGCCAAGGAAATCGCTAGGGTTCCTCCTTAACCGAAGAGAATACGGGGCTTAATTTTTCAAATGCTTAATGATATTATAATTTTGGACGATGATCCTTGATACAATTGTGAGACTGTAACAACAATCTAAATAACACAAACAAAAATGCAGACAATGTCCAGCAAAATTTAGCTTTTGTGCAAAAGGAGCATATTTCAAACCTCTTTATGCACAGAAACTAAATTGTGCTCGACATTTTCTGAGTTTTGAAAGGTTTTAGAAAACGTTTAAAGACAGGCAGAAACAATGACAAAAAGAAAAACTATTAAATTCGTTCATACTCCACCTCGTCCCAGTTCCTTGAAGGTAAAATATAGACCGTGAAATTGAGTGCCCTGGCCAGATACATCAGCTGGTTGTAGTCCATGCCGAAGTGTGTGGTGTTGTCGCCCTCCCCTGATGTGACCCAAAAGGGTTCATATGGAAGAGCTGTAGCGTTCATCCTCATACCGTGAAAACTGAAACAGTATACTTTTTTTTTTCTTTCAGTCTCTCATGGGCTTTTTTGTTTTTCAACATTTGCTCGTATTTTCGTCGGCTAAGGAGGCTGTCTAACACCACTTCCCTAGCAATTTTACTTTTGGATATGGGTGGTTAATAACCTATTTTACATTATTTCTGCATAGTATGGTGATGTTGGAAGGATTTGTATGATAGAAGAGAACAGTAAGGTGTAATAAACAAAATATATCGCTAAGAAAATGGTGTTGGGGAACCTCCTCAACGCTAGAGAATGCGGACAATTTTGTCATTGATGGATAAATATCAAAATTTTTCACATTCTGGTGCCGGGAAAACATCGCATTAGAAGCATTACTCGGCTTTGCTCTAGTAATCTTCGTTCGGGTCAATTGGTGTAATCACAGAACCATACCGTGATCTGGCTGGGAGGATTTGTTTTGGTTCTCACTTTCATTCGTGTGGTTTACACGAATTATCCAAAACATCCATCCCTGTTCCATATACCTCATGTTTAACCTGGATTTTCAGGTCGCGTTTAGGAATGCTGTTAATTATACTTGCATAAAATTATATTATTACAAAATTGGATAGACTCAGTGCACTGATGGTAACCACCAGGCCAGACTTTGAACAACACAATGAAACACACTCCCTACTCTATAAACAACACATTAGATCAGTGGTGCCCTGTGCCTCTCCGGCGTGAGCTCCCATCCTACCTAGTACCCACTAAACTCTTTACAGCTCATACAGAACGACGTTCCACACATCAACACTGGCTGCACCAAAGCTACTCTCGCAGGCCCACTTTCACTTCTAAGCTTAAGTTCTCTCTGCACAACACAGCTAAGCACATGAAACAGCCACCACACATAGGTTATCAAAACCTATCACGAGGTGGGATATTGTTGCAGAGGTTCAACGCCAATATCCAACACTAGCAATGAAAAAACGCCTATATACTCATTTCACACACACGGCTATACAACACACGGCATTACTACCCCGTGGAGAGCGACCATGCTTCCGTAGGTACCTGGCGCCAGGCGACGACCTGGCTGAAATTTCGAGTCTTACAGAACTGAATGAAACACACATCATCGTCTTGGACATGTTCGCACACACCAGGCAATATATATATATATATATATATATATATATATATATATATATAATACCACATAAAGTCACGTGGTGGTGAGATAAAATGGCCAGAATGTGAACAGCCTGTGGCGCGAGCAACCCACCACCAGCGGTGAGTGAGGTGAGCAAGGGCACTGTCCAGCAGCCTATATTTATTACCATGGCCTCGGGCAACGCTCTCTGTTTGTCTGTCTGTCTGTGTCTGTCTGTCTGTCTGTCTCTCTCTCTCTCTCTCTCACAGACACAACGTCGAAGGTATGTGGAATCTATGGGGCAACTCTATAGGGGCAGTTGTTCACCTGTGGTTGACAGGTCTGTTCCATCAGACGGGTCGAAGTTGAGCAACAACAACAAAAACAATAGTGCCTTGGCGAGAATTTTCCTCATTTTTCAGTACCTTTTCCATAGCGCATAGAATATGACAGTACGACTAAACTACAGCACATATTTTTCCTGTAGTACATAGTACTGACTATTACCACATTCTAATGTCTTTCCACTGTTACAGATTAGCAGTAACGAAACAAAGATGACAAATTTTGAGAGAGAGAGAGAGAGAGAGAGAGAGAGAGAGAGAGAAAAAAAAAGACAGTATAGTGACAGCTTCAGAGGTATAATAGTGAGGGGTGTGTGAAGTGGAGCGAGAGCAGCCTGATAGCAAAAAGACACGTTATGTGGAGGCAAATTGTTGGTGGCCACTTCATCCGGTATATATTAAGGCGTTTGGCTGTAGACGACAGACAGACTGGTCACTTTACAAACTTGTGGAATTTATCAGGAAACATGCTTCGATACTTGAAGTGGATGAAACCTCGAATGTGGGTCCACGAAGCCACCTGCACTACCCGAGCGCCAGTGGGGGTGTACGGCAGGTGTGCAAATACTCCACATCTGTAATACACAATAAATGTCAAATGAAGGAACATTAAAGATATACTTCACATCTGTAATACACAATACGTGTCAAATAAATATTAACGATATCCTTTCTTCCTTACAATGTAACCAGTAATTCAAGTTATCATACAGCTTTTGGCCCATATTTTCGTTCTTTGGCGGTTTATTTTAGAAAGGTGAGTGGGATAGAAGAATTATGCTAAATCTCGAAAGAATTTCCATAGCACTTCTTCGTGACTAGCAACGTGTTCCGGTGGTCATTTGTTGCTGCAGCTCAGCATTCAAGGATAGAATGATGGCAGTTTCAGGCTAAGCTATTGTAAAAAGTGATGACCATTCTTCTAAAACTTTGCCTAAACACGCCAAACCAGAATATTCCAAGTGACAATGGTGATTTCGTAACATGTTAACGTTAACGACTTGGTTTCCATGTTGCACCCTAGCATTCTCTTCTGCGACTTTTGTGGCGCTTTAATATCAACTTAATTTACAGAATATGATTAACATAAAAAGGAGGACCACGCAATCTCCAAAGCAACTGAGAATATTTCGGTATTAAAGCGTATAAAAACAAGGAATCTTAAAGAAACTACTCCTTTATTATAAAGTAGGTGTTGATTCAGTAAATTAAAGATAACCTATAGTGTAATATTTATCCAAGGAACATTGTTCATTTCAAATGCTGCATGCTCAATTTACAAGGGTCACTAACAATATGCGAATAAGCGTTGTCTGTGTGTGTCTGTCCACATTTGACCCCCTAGGGTTTTTGGCGTGCCATACATCATAAGACGCCGAAAGAAGAACTGACAAAGATGGTGTAAATTATACCTGCGTGCGGTCAGTTCAGCATGAGTCATACGCACGTTTTGTGATCGATTTTTGCAAGATATTGGAAACCCTCTACAGGCCATACCGCTGGGAGGAATGAGTTGAAATTTCGCCTGGGCATGCCTGGTACAGTACGTCAGAGCAGGTCCATATCAAATTTGGTGGAAGTACGTGTCTCGGGGGCATGTGCTTATCGGCCTTATTCGCTAAACACTTGTTTAGACTATCCAAAGCTCTACTCAGCGTCAAGTACACATATAAAACTGCATTCACTTTGCTGGTATCTACATAACCTATTAAAACAACCTATTCTCCAAGATGTTCATTCATTCATTCATTCATCATCCAGTCCTACGTTGCCTTATGAGAAGCGTAGGACCCCTGGGCTGGGCAAGTTGGTCCTGACATTTAAGATGAGCGTGACCAGCCTCACTCATCCCTGGGTGGCATTACGTGAGCAATAAACCCCAACCATCCCTTGGATATAAACCTTCACCGGCTCAATCCGATTGGAGCACCTTAATTACCCACTAAACCACTGGGTGCCAAAATTTGGTTATATGGTTACCACACAGCATAGTAAATGGTTTCCTGGTGTAGTGGAAATCATTTGGCTTGTCACTTTGTATAGAGTCACCCACAGGCAGAAGGAGAAAGAATGAAGGAAAGAAAGACAGAAGAGGAAGTGTTAAGTCACCCGTGGGCAAAAGGACGAGGAAAGAATGAAGGAAAGAAAGAAGAGGATGGAAGACGGATGGAGGAGAGGAAAGGGCAGACATTCGAGACCAACACTACAACGAATGAGTGGATGGTGAGTGCCCCGACCTACCACAAGAAAATGAAAATACCTCTGATATCTGCCCACTTTGAAGAAACAGTTAAAAGAGATGTCAGGGCAATCTACTGGTTCACTTCTCATTAGTTACCTATGTGACTTCTATTCCATATAGATCTCTGTTAGACATTAACATACTACTTCTATACTTGATCTTCAGTTTCTAACTAAGACCTAGGTGTGATGCTCCTAATGGCATCTCCCCGTCTGTATCCTTTTCTTTTCCGTACAGTTCTTTAAACTCCATACCTGAGTGTTGCATATATTTGGAAAGACTATGCATGTTCTTGTGTTCCCAAACTTCCTATGCTCCCTGTCCCAACAAAGATACATGAAAACATATTTGCAAAATTATTTCGCACAAGTTGCTGTCGCTCAATATCCTTCTTACAAATTTAATGTAAGCTAATGTTTACTAATCAATTACTTTTGGTGGTGACTAGAATCAATACGATCTCTAGCATTTACTGCTCTGGTCAGATTACATATATGTTTTTTTTTTTTCTATCTTACCATTGCAGTTATGAAACTGGGTTGTGTAACTTTCGGTATAAACTTACACGGGTGTTCGTGCAGACATATCGATGTTGATGGCCATGGTGTTCATCATGGAGAATGTCCAGTGAGAGGCGAGCAGAGCCCCGAGGTCGTCCATGGGCAGGCGAGTGAGCACCAGGAGCCTGGTGGACCACACCAGGAGGCGGCCCTTGAGGGACCAGTGGGCGAAGGCTGCGAGGAAGGCTGGGTCGTCACTCACCACCACCACCGTCAGGCACCATGACACCTGCCGCAGCTGATGATATTCCAATGGTACAAGTTACCTGAGTCAATTACCCACCTCAGCAGTGATGTAACAATGACTTACCCACCCCAGCAATAAAATAACAGTGATGTAACAGTGACCTACCCCCTTCAATAATAAAATAACAGTGACCTACCCGCCTCAGCAGTAACGAAACAGTGACCAACTCCCCTCAGCAGTAATCAAACAGTGACCTACCTACCTCAGCAATAATGAAACAACGACCTACCTGACGAGCCTGGCTGACCACCAGGGAGAGCTGCTGCTGCGTCAAGTTAGCGTCCTGGCCGCCCACACCCACACTAAACACACCCACACCCAGCCACTCTCCATCATCACCCATGTACTGAAACACAACATAAAGTCATTACACTCCACAAATGCTGAACAAGAATAAAGAGTACTCCCATACACTGGAACACATACATTTAATTTGGGTTTAAAGAACATGGAATTCAACCATAAGGGCTGAAAACATGAAGATCAGGGTATAAATTTTGTGTTCAACTGTTTTTAACAACTACACTACTTTTATGAGAGAGAGAGAGAGAGAGAGAGAGAGAGAGAATTAACTGGATAGTGACTCTATGAGATACTTTATTTCTGTTGACAAGATTGGGTACTGATGTGACGCCATCTGTCAGAAAGAGTGGGAAACACTTGTCCAGTTCTGTTTCCTTGAGCGTTGCCTCCATTGCCTGACCTGCGTACTCTGCCACAGCCCACTTGTCTGTTAAGAAAAAATAAGAATCACGACTGTGATGACTTTTTTAAATGTCGCCCTTTATCCATAATAAATTAATAAAAAAATATACTGAAAACAAAAATAGGAATGGCTGTTAATTATATGAATGAAATGTTGTGGAAGACAATGTGGCCATCATAACCTAAAACTGTGAATTACTGGTACTCTCAAGCTCATTCTCCAGACAGCTACGAGTGGAGCTCATGTACTAAACGTAGTAGTAACGAAGCATTCCCATACTAGACGTTCCTGTCCATTCCAAATCCTCGTAATCATAGCGTTAAACAGAAATGTTATTTAAGTGGAAAGGATACTGAAGATGGCTAAAAGGATAATAGCAAGCTAGAGGGAAATATCTTTATGGAGCGAGAGAGGAAAAACTGAAATTATGCACCCTAAGTGTGACAAGGGAGAGAGGAGCTTGGATTATTCTTATATTTGAAGAAAGTGGAGAGAGAATATATGTTTGTGAATGACAATGGAAGGACAAGAGGACAAGAGTATTAGGTAAGGAAAAATTAATGCCTAAACAGTACATATGTATGTACACACACACACACACACACACACACACACACACACATATATATATATATATATATATATATATATATATATATATATATATTAATCTGTCATTCACAAACATATGTTCTCTCTCTACTTTTTTCAAATATAAGATTAAACCAAGCTCGTCTCTCTTTTGTCACATTTAGTGTGCAGAATTTCAGTTTTTCCTCTCTCTCTCTCTCTCTCTCTCTCTCTCTCTCTCTCTCTAGCTTGCTATTATCCTTGTGGCCATCTTCAGTATCGTTTACACTTAAATAACATTTTTGTTTAACGCTATGATTCCTGGGATTTGGAATGGACAGGATCGTCTAGTATGGGAATGCTTTGGTTACAATTACTTTTAGTACATGAGATCCACTCGTAGCTGTCTGGAGAACGAGCTTGAGAGTACCAGTAATTCATAGTTTTAGGTTATGATGGCCATATGATTGTCTTCCAAAACATTTCGTTCATATAATTAAGAGCCACTCCTTTGTTGGTTTTTAGTTTATTTTTTTATTAAATTATTTCGGATAAAGGGCGACATATCTAGTAACAGGACCATGAGGCCAAGTATTACGTGCAGAGAAACTCGTGTCTCGCAGGGGACGCTGTTTTGTTACACACACACACACACAGACACACACACACACACACACACACACACACACACACACACACACAAACACACATATATATATATATATATATATATATATATATATATATAGATATATAGATATATAGATATAGATATATATAGATTGTTACATAGCCTATGATTTCATCATCCTTTGTTTAATTTTAACGCACAGTATGCTGCATGTTTGATCACGAGCGTGTTCTGCCTCAGTCCCCCCCTTCTACCGTTATAGTAGAGTAAGTCGTTCTCTCTGTTATTCAAAGCGGGATTTTCAGCTCTTTGTCCCCATGGCTTCATTTGCGCGTCCTTCTTACAAGTTGTATCAAGCTCTCCTGGCCCCTATATAATGAGCTCAGTCTCTGCATCATTGCCACTTAGATCTGCTCCTCATTTTGTTCACACATCTGTCCTCCCCTGTACAGATATTATTATTGTGAGTGCTCAAGAAATCTCCAAACATCTAACAGCTGTGTGTAATTTGAGTATAACCGTTGTTGCATTTTGTTCTTGTACTGTATAGAATAAGTTTAATTTGTAGGCTTAGTGAAGTTTGTAATTTATGTAGGGTTCTTTGTCAGTCATTTTTGATAATAGTTTGTATCTGTAATAATTTATCTGGCATTCACTGAGTATTATCTGGTATCTCATTTCATCAGGGCTGACTTAGATAAATTTACTCTTGCTAATTTCGTGTTAATAGAGGCTATTGCAGTTAACCATATATTTAACCTGTTTATTTGCCATTACATTATCCTTATGAGTCCTGAATGTTTTGTTGTTAGTTTGAGCATTAAACTTTAACTTGTAATTTTACCTAACTCTTTTGTTTTGAACCTGGAACTTTACGGGACAGTAGTGACTCTTCGTATTCTCATTTAAAGTGTACATTATCTTTCTCTGTTCCGTAACATAAATTTGGCGACCTCATATCAGGATATTCAGGATATTATCATAAGGATATTGCTTGATATTTTGTGACTGTTACTTATTAATTATGTCTACTATTACTACACTTGATGAAGCCAAAGATTTTTTGTCAAATGTGCAAACAGTGTGTGATATAGAAAACAGAACAAAGAATGAACTTAAGCTTGTTGCTCAACAATTGGGAATTGCTGTTCGCTCTCATCATTCTAAAGATCAAATTGTTGACATGATTAATGAAAGCTTGTTTAATGTAACTCCTCCAAATGAGCAATCGCAGATTGAATTAGCTAAGTTACAGCTAGCCCTGCAGGAGGCAAAAGCTAAGGAGGTTGAATTTCAGGCAAATGCTCGTATCCAAGAGGCACAGGTACAGGCTCAGGCATAAATTGAAAATGCTAGGATTCAGGCAGACCATGAGTATCGCATGAAACAAGGTGGAACTGGATCATCTAGCTCTGATGATTTTGATGTGGCTAAAAATGTTAAACTTGTCCCTCCTTTTAATGAATCTGATTTAACTAAGTATTTTCAGTTGTTTGAGAGGGTAGCTACAGGTTTTAATTGGCCAAAAAGGTATTGGCCAGTACTCCTTCAAACTGTTCTCACCGGTAAAGCTCAAGTAACTTATGCATCTTTGCCTCAGGATCAATGTGATAATTATGATGTAGTTAAGAGCTTGATTCTTAAGGCCTATAAGCTTGTTCCTGAAGCTTATAGAGTAAAATTTAGGACAACTTACAAGCAAGATAAGCAATCCCATGTTGAGTATGCAAAAATCAAAGAAGATCTGTTAGAGCAGTGGTTAAATTCTAAGAATGTGGATTCTGATTTCGGTAAATTTAAGCAGATGATTTTGCTGGAGGACTTCAAAAGGTGTATTTATAAAGATGTAAGCCTATATCTTGATGAGAAAAGAATAGATAATTTGTCTGATGCTGCAGTTTTAGCTGATGAGTATGTTCTCACTCACAAGAGATATTCTAAAGAAAAAGGGAAAGCTGAGAGTAAGTACGTTGCCTCTACTCAGAGTACAGGTAACAGGAAAGAGAATAAAGATGATGTTTCTCAGGAAGTAAATACCAGCTTCACCTCTAGATTTCAGAAAAGTAAATGTACTTATTGTAGTAAGCTTGGTCATACTACGGAGAGATGTTTCAGGAGACAGCGTGATGTGAACAAAAAGGAGTCTTTAAATATTCAGTCAATTGGTCTAGTGTCCACCCTTGAGAGTTCCCAGAATTCTTTAACTGAGTTAACTGAACCTGCTTTGAGGGGTAACTTAAATTCTCATGATGGAGCTCCTCTTTTGAGCAGTAACGTGGGTGACACTCTCAAGAGTTCATGTGCTAATTTCCTGTCTGATGGTTTTGTCAGTCCTCTGGACAGTAATGACAGGAAATCAGTTAAAATATATCGTGACACAGGTGCTTGCCAATCTCTTATGCTGACCAGTGTTCTAGGCTCTAATGTTAATTCCTCTGATGAAACTGTAATCTTACAAGGTGTCGGGAATAATTACTTCTCTGTCCCTCTGTGCAGAGTGAATTTAGAGTCTGGTTTTGTTAATGGTTCCGTTATGGTTGGGTTGGTTGAGACACTCCCAATGTCAGGCGTAACTTTCTTACTTGGAAATGATATTGGTGGAAGTCAAGTGTGTCCAGCTCCTCAGTTGTCTAGTGAGCCAGTGGCTGCGGCCCAGGCTTGTGATGTCCCTGATGTGTTCCCTGCATGTGCTGTCACTAGGGCTAAGTCTAAAGTTACTGGTGATTTAGAGGATAATGATGATGATGATGTTATCCTAGCTGACACTTTTCTTGCTAATTTGGACCACTCACCAGATGAGGCAGTACCCCGTAGTGTTGATAATTTGTCTCGTCAAGAGTTGGTTGAGTTGCAGGTTGCTGACCCTGAGTTGAAAGGTCTAGCTAACTCTGCTTACAGTGAAGAAGAGTCAGCCGGTGCTTCTACTTGTTATTATGTAAAGTCAGGAGTACTTATGAGGAAGTGGAGACCCCCAACAGCATCAGCCGACTGTGAATGGGAGGTTGTACATCAAGTTGTCATCCCTCGTGTTTGTAGGCAGGATATCATTCGAGTGGCTCATGATACCAGTTTGGCAGGACACCTTGGAGTGAGGAAGACTGTGGCACGCATTTTGAAACACTTCTACTGGCCAGGTATCTTCAGGGATGTTTCCTGGTATTGTAAGTCTTGTCACACCTGTCAAGTTGTGGGGAAGTGTAATCAGACCGAAAAGGTTGCACCTCTAGTTCCCATTCCCCCTTTTGAGGCGCCTTTCACCCGTGTGTTGGTGGATATTGTGGGCCCTCTTCCTAAGACTTCTTCAGGATTTTCTTATGTGTTGACCATGATTGATATGGATACTCGTTATCCTGAAGCCATTCCACTTAGAAACATCTCAGCAAAGAACGTGGTTAAGGAAATGCTAGGGTTCTTCACAAAGTTTGGTCTGCCCAAGGAGGTACAGTCCGACCGGGAAGTATTTTCATGTAAAACGTTTTCAAGCAGTCTCTGAAAGAGTTGGGCATCACCCAGATCACGTCTTCAGCTTACCATCCCCAGACCCAAGGAGCGTTGGAGAGATATCATCAAACACTCAAATCGATGCTCAAGAAATACTGTTTGGAACATCAGAAAGACTGGGATAAAGGTCTTCCATTCGTTGTGTTTGCCGCAAGAGAATCTCCAAATGAATCACTGGGCTTCTCACCTTTTGAACTACTGTTTGGCCATGAAGTAAGAGGACCCCTTAAGCTACTCAAGGAATGCTGGCTGTCGGAGGAAGATGACGTCAACCTGCTGGAGTATGTGATGAAGTTCAAAGAACGGCTGTCCACTGCTTTACAGCTGGTGAGAGAGAATTTAGGAGCTGCTCAGGAGAAGATGAAGACTTGGTATGATAAGAAGTCCAGGTTACGCCACTTTCAGCCAGGAGATCAGGTTTTGATTCTGCTACCAGTTCATGGGCAACCTCTTCAAGCCAAGTTTAGTGGTCCTTATTTCGTGGAGAAGAAACTCAGTGATGTCAACTATGTCATCGCCACACCAGATCGTAGAAAGAGCAAGCAACTATGTCACATCAACATGCTAAAGTTATATCACAGGCGGGACGAAAATAATCCAGTCTGCACTGTAGCTGTTCCACCCGAGTCTGCAAGTGAAGCTCTCCCATGCAGTATGAGCCTGAGTGATAGTTTGGGGAAGAATCCTGATATCATGAATGATCTCCAGACTAAGCTTTCTCATCTACCTCCCAAGGAAAGGCAGGAGTTTTCGGCATTACTGCAGGAGTACCCGCAAGTGTTCCGTGCTACTCCAGGAAGAACCACTGTGTTGATGCATGATGTCGATGTTGGAGACGCAAAGCCAATTAAATTGCCTCCTTACCGTGTGAACCCGGTGAAAGTTCCTCTCATCCAGAAGGAGCTTGTCTACCTGTTGGACCACATGATGATTGAGCCCTGTCAGAGCGAGTGGAGTTCTCCTGTCACTCTAGTCCCTAAGCCAGGTGGGTCACAGCGGCTTTGCATCGACTACAGACGTGTTAATCAGATAACTAAAACAGACACCCTCTCCCTCGTGTGGAAGATTGCATAGACAAGATCGGAAAGGCTAGGTACATAAGTAAGTTTGATTTGTTAAAGGGATACTGGCAAGTACCTATGACTGAACGTGCTAGGGAGATCTCATGTTTTGTAACATTAGGAAAGACATTTGCATGTTCTGTAATGCCATGTACAGATTGTTTTAGAGTAATAAGAAATTTCCTTTGTAAATTTCTTTTTTCTTTGTGGGGAGGTGTTACATAGCCTATGATTTCATCATCCTTTGTGTAATTTTAACGCACAGTATGCTGCATGTTTGATCACGAGCGTGTTCTGCCTCAGTCCCCCCCTTCTACCGTTATAGTAGAGTAAGTCGTTCTCTCTGTTATTCAAAGCGGGATTTTCAGCTCTTTGTCCCCATGGCTTCATTTGCGCGTCCTTCTTACAAGTTGTATCAAGCTCTCCTGGCCCCTATATAATGAGCTCAGTCTCTGCATCATTGCCACTTAGATCTGCTCCTCATTTTGTTCACATCTCTGTCCTCCCCTGTACAGATATTATTATTGTGAGTGCTCAAGAAATCTCCAAACATCTAGCAGCTGTGTGTAATTTGAGTATAACCGTTGTTGCATTTTGTTCTTGTACTGTATAGCATAAGTTTAATTTGTAGGCTTAGTGAAGTTTGTAATTTATGTAGGGTTCTTTGTCAGTCATTTTTGATAATAGTTTGTATCTGTAATAATTTATCTGGCATTCACTGAGTATTATCTGGTATCTCATTTCATCAGGGCTGACTTAGATAAATTTACTCTTGCTAATTTCGTGTTAATAGAGACTATTGCAGTTAACCATATATTTAACCTGTTTATTTGCCATTACATTATCCTTATGAGTCCTGAATGTTTTGTTGTTAGTTTGAGCATTAAACTGTAGCTTGTAATTTTACCTAACTCTTTTTTTTTTTTTTTTTTTTTTTTTTTTTTTTATATAACAGAACGGAGGAAGGAAAAACAAATGGAGAAAAAAAAATAATCCATACACCAGATTACTGGTGTCCTCTGTTCATAAAATATCTGTAACAGTTAGACTTGAAGAGTTGTAGGTTGAAATTTGGAGGAAAACAACTCTGGGGAAGCGAGTTCCAGAGATGCAGTTCGGGGAATGAAAGAATTCTGATAGGCAGAAGTTCTGCAATATGGTTGAGTGACATTCCAGTCATGAGCGCTACCAGATGCCCGTGTAGCACGAGGGAAGGCATGGAGAGGTGGCACCATGGACGCAACTTCGTCTGAGCATTTGCCAAAAAATATCTGTAAAATAATGCAAGGGAGGCAACATTCCTTCTTACTTGCAGGGGAGGTAGTTTATATGTAATGGCAGGGTTGTTAATGATTCTAACAGCTTTATTCTGAATTTTGTCTAGTTGCCTTAATGCAACCTCTCCACAACCATTCCACAAGGGTGAGCAATATTCAAGCTGAGAGCGCACTTATGACTCTTATAAATTATAGCTAACTGCTCATCGGCGAAGAAGTTACGGACTCTGTACAATAATCCAAGTTTCTTTGAGGCGGTTTTAGCAAGTGATCTGACATGAGAGGTCCAGCTGAGGGCACTGTTAAGTGAGACACCAAGAACTTCAATACTTTTGGAGATGGGAATATTAGTAGCACTGAAGGTAATGTACGAGTCTGGCAATATCTGTCTATTGGTAAACTGTATATATTTAGTTTTACTAGCATTAAAAGAGACAAGGTTGTTTTGTCCCCATTCACTGATTGTAGATAGATCTTCATTTATGGAGATGGCTGTATTGAGTTGAGAGGTAGAGATATTAGACTTTGTAAATGGATGTCTGAGTGTGAATGAACTATGTAGTGTTGAGTCATCTGCATATGAGTGAATGGGATTGTGAGTGACAGATAAGAGATCATTAATATGAACCAGAAATAGGGTTGGCGCCAGAACTGATCCCTGCGGCACGCCGGCGTTAATTGAGTGGAAATTCAGAATATACATCATCTACTTTTACTCTTATTTTCCTGTCACTAAGATAAGAAGAAATCAAAGGAACAAAAGACGTTAGTCCATAGCAAGGGAGTTTGGACAGCAGGGAACGGTGCCATACTCTGTCGAAAGCTTTAGAGATATCAAGAGCTACTGCATGAGTTTCTCCAAAAAGATCTATTGATTGATGGATGGTATGAGTTAAGAGATTGAGTATGTCAATGGTGGATCTTTCGTGGCGAAACCGTATTGTCTATCATTAATTAAGTTGTTGGATTCAAGATGTTTAACAATATGCTTATTAATTAAAGTTTCAAATACCTTACCAAGAGAAGATGTGATAGCTATTGGTCTGTAATTGGAGGGGTCAGACGAACTTCCTTTCTTCGGAACTGGGTGGATATTGGCTTCTTTCCATGAATTTGGGAATAAAGAAGTACGTGTGCATAGTCTGAATAATTTAGCTAGGACAGAGGCAAGTTCAGGGGAACACTTTTTCAAAACAATTGGCGGAATTCCATCTGGACCTGGAGCTTTGTTGATAGGTAAATTGTCTAGGACGGATTATACAAAACTTGTCAGTATTTTAAGTGGGGCAATTTCTGGAGAATCAAGTTCCAGTACTGAGACATTCTGGCTGGTATCATCTATGGTAGAGTTTCTTGCAAAGATACTAGCAAAGATATCTGCTTTCCCACGTGGGTCATTTGTAATATTGCCATCTGAAGATTTTAGTGGGGGAATGGAAGATGACTTGTTAAAGTTATTATTGAAAGAATTAAGAGTTGACCAGAATATTCTATTGTCATTAGGGTTGTTAAGTAGTTTTGATGCTTGCTTTTGAAGAAAGTTTGATTTAGATAGATTTAATACAGCTTTTGCATGATTTCTAGCAATTTTAAATTGGGAGAGTGATTCAGGTGTTTTTGATTTTAAGTAAGAGTTATATGCTAATGACTTTTGGGCTGTTGCTCTGGCACAATTGCCATCAAACCATTTTGGAGAGTTTGATCTTTTAGTGAATTGTTGACTTGGTATGAATAAATCCATACCAGCTAGTATTAAGTCACAAATGTGGGACTGGGTAGAATTGGGATCACTAGAGAAGAAAGACTGCCATGGAACATCAGCAAGATAATTTCTAAATCCATCCCAGTCTGCCCTGTCAAAGTGCCATCGGGTCACCCTGACAGGTTCGGAATGGGGAGGTGTAGGAGGGTTAACTAATGAGGCTTTGATGAGATTGTGGTCAGAGGATCCAAGTGGTGACAGTACCTCTATCCTGTATTGATCTGGATTATTTGTCAAGAATAAATCCAAGAGATGGGCATTATGGTCAGGGTTATCAGGTATTCTGGTTGGTTGCTTTACCAACTGGGTGAGATTAAACGATTCCGCAAATAGCTCGCATTCTAGACCAGCGTCGTCAGTCCGGGCAGAATGCAATAGCCATTCAACATTGTGTATGTTAAAATCACCCAAAATGGTAATTTCATTGCCAAGGGCAAGGTCAAGGTTACTCAACTGAGTGGATATGGAATCAAATACACTGGGTTCCGAAGAAGCATTGGGGGAACGATAAACTACACAGATATATTTGGTAATGTTTTGAACCTGGAACTTTACGGGACAGTAGTGACTCTTCGTATTCTCACTTAAAGTGTACATTATCTTTCTCTGTTCCGTAACAATATATACATATATATATATATATATATATATATATATATATATATATATATATATATATATATATATATATATATATTCCAGTTTACGATACAGGAGTTAGCATCCACCAAAGTGAGGATGTCTCACGAAAATGATATCTAAATAACTGTCTTTGGATAGGTAATTACAGATATCAGTCAGGGACTGTCCCTGAGGCAGTAGGTCTATGACTGAGGGACACTCAAAACATTAACTCCTTCGTGACTGTTGATGTGTATAGCTGTCACGATTTTGGGCGCGGAGAAACACCAGTTGACGTGTATAACCACAAGCGTCTTCCCGCCACCCTTTGAACTTTAACTTAGTCTTACTCATCGATGGGACAACCTGGAGTCGTGTGGATACTTTCATTTGACAGAGGAAGATTTGTTGAGTCTAATGTATCTTAAATTTTTCCTCTAGCTGTTATACTTTGCGGATATTAGCGTTTCAACTAATGGTATTTCTTTCCAAAATCAAGGAAATCCCCCGTAGGGAGGAGCATGGGACATCGGAAAACCTCCGGCGTGTAGAGGTTAATGCTGAAGACTGTTGGCATTAGGACGTCACACAGTTTGAAGGAGGAAACGTGAGGCACATCTCCTACCTCAGAGACTTGCCAGACAGGGCGATATCCTGACCGAAGTCAAGCAGACACAATATTATGCCTGCAAACCATAATTCCATGTCAACGATACCTGGGAGGAGATAGACGAAGGGGTCAAGGTGTTGGATGGACACACTCCGAGTATGCTCACCATTCCTGTGATTGAGTGTTGGGAGAAGGGTGGCTGAATTTTTCTTCAGACGCAGGGTCGAAGTGGAGATCGAGATGCAGCAGGGTGAATTGAAGTTGTGATGACACGAGAATAATAAAGGGCAAGATGGGGAGAGTGAAGGCATTTGACGCTGAAGTAAGACACGCTGGCATATATTCCTTGAACATGGTGGGGGAAGATTGAGTTCAGTTTGCATGTTGACAATTCTGGTGGAGTTCTAAGGATGTCATCTGGAATTAACTGAAAGCAGAAGAGAGGTAATCGACAACTAGCCGTATGAATACAATGTAGAGTTTTTGCCACATGGATAGAGATTTCGGCGGCATTGTTGGTGAGCCACTCGAGGGGAACAAAGTGCTGCTGCAGCAGATCTAGGACGTCTCAGACAATGGGATGAACATGTCTTAAAAATATGGTTCTAGTAATCCTTACAGGTGCATCCAGGTACAGGTAGTGCTGCCCAGAGGAATGACACTATTTCCTACAGTTAATTCTGGAAGCATTCCTGGGTTGCAGGGAGCTAAGATTCTACTTTTTTGTAGGGAGAGGATCAACCCACAAGTGGAAGACGACTGATAGAATGGCTGAAGCAAGTGCTGAAGATCTGAAGAGCTGGAGTGAATGTAGATATCATCAGCATAACAGGTAACAGTGGTTCCGGGAATGTTGGGAAGAAGAGAAAATAACTGGTACATAAGGACATTAAAAAGAAATGGGCTTGGAATACCACCTTGTGTAGTACAGAATTCGAAGGCGGTGGAGGAGTTACATGTGCTCATAAAAAAGACACGTGAGGTTTTGTTATGGGGGTAACCCCATATCCATCTCAAGAGGTTTCTTTGGACACCAAATTCCACCAGCTGATCAAAGATAATAGCTATGAAACATCAAAGACACTTTTTATATCAATTAATGTTACATCACACTTGGCACAGAGGACGGTATAGAGTTCCATCAGACAGTGGTGTGTCCTTCTTTGTGGCAGAAAACCATTCAGTCTGGGTGAGAGTTTGTCCTCAAGCCAAAACACGAGACGGGTAAGGAAAATGCATTCGAGCATCTTGCTGAAGAGGAGGTGAGGGAAATTGGTCTGAATCTGTCAGTACTGGGTTTCGGAAAGGGCTCAATCGTGCAGGTGGTCCAGGCATTTGGCACATATCCCTTACAGAAGCATATCTCATACCTGATTGAGGTAAAAATATTCTTATTTTTAATGCATCAAAAACTCGGTTCTTTCATTTATTCACCCGACAACTTCTTCCACAGGAGTACCCTCTAAATTTAATATTATCCAGCTTAATCTTGCATCTTCATTATATACTTGTGATTTCATTCTCTCGGGATATTTCCTGCAGAGAACATATTACCTCTGTTGTGAAATCTGCTTCCAAGTGATTAGATGTGTTAAGCCTACTCTGTGCCTTCTTTACCAATGCAGAGTTGTTGACTTTATACATGGATTTTATTTTCCCCTATGTAGAGTAAAACTCTCATGTGTGGAGAGGCTCCCTACATACAGCTCTTCTCAACAAGGTGGAGTCAAAGGCTTTTCATCTCATTAACTCGCCTCCTCTTTCAACCTCTGTCTCTTCGCTACACTGTTGCATCTTTATCTCTTTTCTGTCACTACTTCAGTGGGCACTGCTCCTCTGAACTGTCTGCTTGTATCCCCCACCACTAGAAACAAAC
This sequence comes from Coenobita brevimanus, assembly GCF_032717465.1. Classification (NCBI taxonomy): domain Eukaryota; kingdom Metazoa; phylum Arthropoda; class Malacostraca; order Decapoda; family Coenobitidae; genus Coenobita; species Coenobita brevimanus. The sequence continues at coordinate 35,223,102 of NC_136978.1, forward strand.
TCTCATCCCGTTTCTGTCCAACTCTCTAATGCAAGAGTTAACCTTTACTCCCAGTCCTTCATATATGCAACAGGTCACCTCTGGAACTGTCTTCCTCTGTCTGTTTTTCCTATTACCTGTGATCTCCAGTCTTTCAAACACAGTGTGTCCAGGCATCTCGAAATGTATGGATCTTGACTTTGACTGTGTGTCATTTTCTTTTTCTTTTTTTTTTTTTCTTGGATGGAAAAATTTGCCTGCACCTGGCGAAGGGTTCCTTCTTCCATGCATTTAAAAAATTATTGTAGAGCTGTAGCAGAGAGTTTCCTGGGACCTTCAGGAGTTGGCAAAGGACAGGGTAAATCATGCCATCATTCCTAGGGGCTGTTGCCTTGCTCCTAAAGACAGCATGTCGCAATTAGTCCTCAGTTAATAGCACATCATCATCTGCAACTGCCTTCAGTAACGCAGCCTTCAAAGAATGCAGATATTTTGCTGGGAGAAGGGTGTATCTTTAATATGTGTGGGAAGGTTGTATGTTTGTGATTGTTCAGACCATGCATTAATAAGACCTTGTGCGTACTCACCTGGACTGTGGTGAAGAGCACCAGAGGACTTTTCCTGACAACCTTGTTTAATAGATGCCACATGGATCCAACACTCATCTGAGGGTTAATGGTATCTGTGAACTTCCACCAAGATTCAGTATGGATACATTGCTGGAGGGCATTTTTTTTTTTCTAATGTGTCCGACTCTGTGCAAAGGCTTCAGGGCCTATATCTCGGGAATAGTAGCCTATCCCAAGGCCCAGCAGTCCTCCTACACCTCCACATGTCACCACTTCGGTGCTAACACCCATCGTCCATATTGAATACATGTCTGTTGATGCCTGGTACTGGTGAAGATGCTCAGGTGTTGGTTGCCTCTGGATAGAGACCCCATCTTCCACCACCTTCCATTCTGCTTGAAGAATGCGCTAATCAAGTGTTCAAGTATGAGCATCAGGGCGACTTTTAATGTGCGGTCTTGTAACACAGCAGCTGTGGAAGTCATGGGTGGAGTTTACCAGGGAGGATTATATTTTATCAGGTGATTGTAAATCAAACATGGGGGTGAGGATAGAAATGTATGAGATGTACGTAGGGCAGTACTTAGGAGATATGGTAATGTGAATATGAGCGTGAGGAGGGGAAGGTCCAGCAGGAAGGGTACAGTGGAGGCTATGGACAATATGGTCCTAGAAGTGGGTAGGGATGCTAGAGCACCTGACGTGGGATGGCACCAGCCCTGATAATATGATGTGACAATGTGCTTCCATGAGTGTGAGTGGCACAATCAGTGTCCCAGTGAGTGAGTTGGTAGAGGCAGATGTATTCAAGGAGAGGAAGCCCATTGCAATTTGGAGCGGGAGAGAGGTCACCCAGAGCAGGATGTTGGGCATTAAAGTCACCCACTTAGGTCATGCCACTAATTGTAGGAGTAGGGAAGAGAGGGAGATTAATCCTTCCAGGGGCAGAATAGACATTACATAAGTGGATCCTACCACAGCTCACTGTTATCTAAAAAAGCTGAAAGGTCATATCATCATCTGCAAAGCAGTGGCAAAGTTGATACAGTTTTGAGGCATGAAGGCAACTAATGAGACTATCCCTGGTGAGGTGAACATTGGAAATATAGCCAGTAGTGAGGAAGCCTATTCCTTAGGTAGAGGATGACCAACAAAAGCTTCTTGAATAAATATAACATGCGGGTGATGGCAACATACATTGCTCTTGAGTGCTGCAGTTTTTGAATGACATCTGTTTCCATAGGCAGTCCAAGACTTGCATTCAGTAAGCAAACATTCATTTGGGTTTCCAGGAGTCAGGTGGGGATGAGGAGGCAGCATGGGCTCTGCTTTGTGGTGCAGCATGTGAGGAGTCCTTCGTCGATAGATCACTCGTCCTCTCAAGGTGAGAGGCGCTATCATTGAGCTGCTCTGTGAAAGTGGTGACAGTAGTGTTGATAACCTGATGAAACTCAACAAGAGATGCATGTGTCCTTCTGGTGGTGGTGCGCTGACTGACCAGGCCATTGATGCAGGCCTTAATGGCATCAAAATGTGCTGTATGCAGTGTGCATCAAGACATCAGAGAGGCAATGGCTTTACGGAGGGCAAGTGCCTGTGCGGAACAGGGAGTGGAAGAAGAGGCGAGTGAAGTGGCAGCGTCGGGTAGTGGTGGCAGAGGTGGTGGTGGTCGTGGTGGTGGAGGTGGTGAGTGTGGTAGCAAAGCTCTAGGAGTCATGGCAGGGCCTGACCGTTCGGTGCAGTCATGCCACACATAGACTCCAGGCCCATAACAATGAGGACATTTCCACTGTGAAGCGTTCAGTGCAGGTAAGGGTAGCAATTCCAAATTAGAAGTAGTAGCTGCCATGGTGTTGGTGAATGGGTGCAAAATTGACAAGTCCGCAAAACATGGTTGGCAGCACACCATCCACACTTCTCCAAGGCAGAGCAGTAACGTGATATATATCTGATTCCCCAGCATTTCAAGCACCATGGCTGTTCGTCCTTCAGTCTCCATAGCTTACAAGATGGAGACAAGGGAGGAAACTGAAGTTGACAGCTGGCAGAGGAAGATCGGGGAGGCTCCAGGGGACAACAAACCATTTGATGCACATCTCAATTTGATGGAAACGATGAGCAATGAAGATGCCGAGGAGTTCTTTGGCCAAGGAAGTGTCAATGCCAACAGCAAAGTGGGTGATAAGGTAGGGAACCTAGAGGGTCTGTTGACTGAGTCCTGAACATCCAAGGACAAGAACTTAACACCCGTGAAACTATCTATGATGCCCGTACTTCGTCTTGAGATATAGACAAAGCAGGAGGTGACAGCAAACATCTTGACCTCAGCTTGCTCCCGGTTGAAACATAACATTTTCTTGACCTCAGATAACCATCGAAGCTTCATATCAACAGTAGGGTGCTCTTTGAAAAGGAGTTTGACATACTCAGCCGGGGGAGCAAATACTGGTGGAGCTGATGCATGTAAGGAAGGTGTCTTCTGAAGAGTGAGGCACAGGAGGGAGTGATCAGGAACTTTGTGCAGAGAAGTCTCATTGTGCTTGGATGTTTTGCAGCAGGAGACAATGGTTCACTCTTGATATTAGATGGGTGTTGCATGAGGCATTTGGTGGGGGCAGGGCCCTGCATAACATGGTGGGAGGCTACAGGTTAAGGCAGTCTGGGAGTCACCACAACTGCAGTAGGTGTGGAGCCCTGGTGTCTATAAAGGTCAAATGGGGGCCTGGCTTCCTCAGCCAGGACGTTGTCATCACTGAGTGCTAGGTCGATCTCAAAATCAGCAAGGGTGGCAGGTCCAGAGTATTACACATGACCCAAATAGGGTCACGTGTAGAGCATTGGCAACACCTTCACCAGTGGAGTGGAGTCTGTGCTTGTCCTTGGGAAGAGTGACATGGCCATAACGATACTACACGTCACGCTCCTTGCACTGCACATGCACAGACACAGGTACTTCCAACTGAAAGGAACTGGCCAGGTGTATAGATTTTTATATAAAAAATACTGACAAAGTCCAGAAACCCTTCAATTTCCAGGTGACACTATAATGAATACTGTATCTTATGACACCTGTCTGCCAAGGCTGGAGGGTGGCAGCTTGCTAGATCCTTCAGAATTTCGTCAAAATCAGGAGAACTTTCTCACAGTTATGTTTACTTGCCGAGCACCACCTAGATCGCTTTTAGTGTACTGTATATGTGCCTCAGATGATCCTGTTTAAATACTTTGCTGCTGACAGGCAATTTAGCTTCTATCGTTACTCCCAAGTCGTTCTCTTCTTTCGCATAACTAATCCTTTTACTTTTCATTTCACATTCTTATGCCCATTCCAAGTACATGGCATCGTGTCTACACTGAAATACGTTTTCCAAGTTTGGCTTCAGGTACAGTCTGACCTAATCAAATTACAACTCTTTGTAGCTTTCATCATATTGGATATACTGGTCTATCACAACATTTGCGCTACCTGCAAACTTCCCCATTTAACCCTAGTTCAGAAGCGTCATCCAGGATTCCAAATTCAGGCCTACTTTGCGTTGTGGAGGAGACGCTGCAAGGCCTACGGCGCTCAGCTGCCATGACATTTCAGTTTGTACTTTGTCCTGTGTGTGTGAGGTGTGTTCGTGTTGCTGCCGTTTTTTTCTCATCTGCTGTAGCCAATTGTCCGGTATTCCGTACAATGCTATTAAAATAGGACCTTGTGAGTGTGCCTACGAAACATATACTGTAAAATTCGAATTTTGTCTAGGGAGGCTGGAGCATATCGGGGGACGTCTGGACTTCATGTGTGGCACAAGTCATCACCATCAGGCAACACTGTGGCTGGCAGTGGTGAAAAGATTACAAGGATGTATAGTCTCACCAATCTAAAACCAAGGTTTGGGTGGGGTCTGGCGCTGGGTGCAGCCATGCCATACTTCCTAAACGAGCGATGAGTAGATTCTGTTATATATGTAATAGGCATCACAGATAGGTACACACATACTAATACAATTTAAACGTAAGTATTCTAGCATATCAAAGGAAGGTAAACTTGTAATGCATATGGCTCTTGTACATCAATAAAGAAACGTGGCATACATATTTTACAGTGTTGCTGAAAAAAATGTACTTACTTTTACCGACTTTCACGGTAGTTCTAAGTTGGGTAAGTAATGTAACAATTACGTTTATAATATAATTTGAAGGAATCAGTAGAACATACGTTATTTTCTTAATAGAAATAAATATGTTAAAACACTTGTGAGCGGCAACATCCAGATCCATTGGAGGGAGATTTAAGCTTCTGTCACGTGCTTCCACTGGTCACTTTCTGATATATATATAACTTAAATTATATTTATAACTTAAATTAGTTTGTCTTTACACACACACACACACACACACACACACACACACACACACACAGAAGTGGGTGAAGTCATGTCAGGCCAGGTGGCGAGATGTGACCGGCGAACTATAACGGTGTCAGGTCAGCCACTAGCCAATCAGAGTATAGGAAACAAGGCACCGCTGTACGGCGGGAAATCCCCGGCTGGACTCCACCCAAACCTTGGTTTTAGATTGGTGAGACTATAGCATTGTTTGTCATTTTTACACATTTTTTGTTTTATTTTTTTTTATAATGTTGTTTTAGTTAAATACATTTAGTTCATAGTTCCTAGAGTTAAGATTAGCATCTAATTTAAGTGAAAATTTTTTGAAACAAGCTGTACCATTCCTATATGTATATTTCTACCCCCAAAAGTTGTCCAGGATTCCGGACATTGCTAGTAGGCATGTGATGCTGACAATGCTACTATTCCAGGGTTAACTATTTAAGTCCCACTGGCATGTGATTTACCAACACCAAAAACATACAAAGAGCGAATACTGAACCCTGATGCACCCCATTAACCCCATTCCCCCTCTGAGAATTATTGACCATTATAACTATTCTCACTCTTCTTCCCATCAAATAATTCTCCATCCATTTCAAGAGTTTAACACCTGCAATAGTTTTTATTATCCACTGCAATCTTCTGTGTGGCACCCGATCAAATGCCTTCCTTAGATCCAGAAAGACACAGGCTACCCTGCTCTGCCTTTCTTGGTTGGTGGTTTAGATTCTTCCCCTCGGACATCAACTAGGGAGGACACGAGCAGACAAGGTCTGTCAGGGTGGAAGTCACTAAAGAAAAGCATTAAAAGCTAGTGAGGGGGTGGGTAGAAGATAACATCCAATAGAACAGTGGCAGATGCATGTGCAAGTATAACTGCAGCAGTTCCATAATCATGCACCTTCCTGAGTAGATGTCCGCCCAGGCTGGAGCGAACATGGGCAGTTGCAAGACAGTCAAGGACATAATGCAGCAATGGCCAGTCATAGTGGTCAAGGCAGTGAGAACACAGCTTAGGGTCTGTGCCAGTCAGTTGGCTGCAGCAAGGAAACCCCAGATGCAAGTAGTGAATCCGTACAGTAAGGTAGTTAGGCATACCCGATGGAAAGGAAAAGGGCATATATGAAGTTGCAGCAGCATACCAGGTGGTAGAACGGTAGCCTTTGCACACGAGGAGCTCATGCTCCCCCCAGTGAAAGACATATGATGGTGTTTGTAACCCTCTGCGTAAGTGGGAGAGGCTGGGTCTCAAGGGAAATATGACATAAAGGAGAGTTGAGGCAGTTTGAGCAGAAACATCTGCACACTTTCTACATGCAATGCCAATATGGCCAGGGAGCCCATGGAGATAGGTTTCACCCCCTCACTGAGTGACAGGGATAGCTACAGCAATAATGGAGGTAAGAAGGAGCACATTGTCAATGAAACGTTGCACCCTAAGACTGTGGAGAGACAAGAGTGAGTCTGTGTGGACAACAACACGCCAATGGAGGTGACGGTCACTGTGCCTAAGAACACCTAAAATGGCGACAAGCCCCGTCTCATAGGCAGAAATGCCAGACGTGACGCACCACGACTCAACGCACCTGTCACTGACAAAAACAGCACCAGCAAACCCATCAGCACTGACTGACCTGTCAGTGTGGCACACCGCAGCCCCAGGACTTTGGAAAGCAGCCACATGCAGTAGACCATCTTGGTGTAGAACAGAGGAAGAGAGGCCTAGGGACACACCGCAGCAGGTGCAACACACTGAATCACAGGTGGTGGCCAAGGAGGAGCAAGCGGATACCCAGGGCCAAGTAACTCAGGACCACCCCTGAGGGTATCAGTGCCATCAAGCCAACAAATAAAGTCAGCAGCAAGGAGCATCCAATCACCCCCAGGGTGTGGATTCAGGGGCCAGTCAAGGGTACAATGGAGTAGTGCAGACACATGAAGGTTGGGCCAGTGCCTGGAAAGCTGGACAATGACGGCTGTAGTTTATGCCCATATGTGGTGCTGCAGGATGGGAAAGCTGCTCTCAGCTGGGAGGTTGACTAAGTGCATCCAAGGTGCACCAAGCATCACACATAGAGCAGTATTCTGCAGGACCTCTGAAGAATGACGGAGTGACTCAGAGACCCCAATAAGGCATATAGTGAAATCAACTATAGAGTGGATAGAGTGCAAGTAGAACATCATTAGAACGCAGTACAAGGCACCCAAGTTGCGACTAGAAAGGGTTTTGAGGGGAGAGGTGAGGGTAGCAGCCCGATCTCATAAGTAATGGACATGGTTGGCAAACGTCAGATGGCCGTCGAGCCATACACCCAGGTATTGATGACAATGAACAAGGCCATGCTGGTGGCCTTCAAGTAGGAAGGGATGGTCAGGGTGGCGAAGACTGAAAGGCAGACATTTGGTCCTGTCAAAATTTATTTTAGGACCAAGTTCTCAACATTTGTCATAAAGGCAGGAGAGCACAGTTTGTGCCAGGTGTAGTGTTCCCTTCATGAAAAGACCAGTGCCAAGTCATCAGCATTGCAAGACGAAGTAACACAATGGCCATAGTCAATTGTAACCAGACTTTCAACCAGCATGTTAAATTGGAGAGGACTAAGCACACTGCCCTGTGGGATGCTGCTTATTTGAGGGTAAGCGGAGGATAGTCTACCCTAGTAATGGACACAAGCAGCATGGCCAAAGAAGAAGCCCTTCATCCACAAGAGGAGTCTACCACCCACCCCCTTCGCTGCAAGAGCCACAAGGACTGCATCAGGGTTGGCAAGCTGTAATCCCTTCTCGAGATCGAGGAAGATAGCCATGCCACGACCACTCCTCAGCTCACAAAGAAAGGAGGCCAGGCAATGCTGAGCACTTCTGCCAGGGAGGCAAACACAAAACCACGGGTGGAGCGGGCCCAACCTGTAGCAAGACGAGAGAGGACAAGCCTCTCAGCAGTCTTAACCATACAGCTGAAGAGGGAAGTCAGCCTCATGGTAGACTGATCACGTGGTTTAGGGATGGGGTGAATAATAGCGGTCTTCCACGACTCAGGGAGATGCCCTTCAAGCCAAGAATGATTCAAGAGGTCAAGGATACTAGCCTTGTTGCCCTGACGGGCGCAAGTCAGGAAGGAGTAGACAAGGCCATCAGAACCTACAGCTGTATCCTTCCTGTGGCTCAAAGCCCGATCAAGTTCTCACAGTGAAGAGGTGGTCAGCAACATCAGGACAAAAGCAAGCAGCCTCGACAGCATCCTTGCAGGGGCCCACAAGGTGAGCTTGCAAGTCACTGAGAAACTGTGGGAGGTTCGTGGATGCAGTACAGGGAGCAAATTAGGCAGCAAGGCAGTTTGCCTTGCCATCTGTGTCAGGATGGGAGAGTGGTCTGGCTGGTCAGGGAGAAGACACAGACTTTATCCTCACCGACATCTCCCTCCGACACCACTTTATCCAAGCCTCGCCCAGGATATGGCATTTTTCTCGAGAAGCATGTCGTGCCACTGCATCCAGGTAATTCTTGGTTGAAGAGGAAGGCCGCCAATGGTAGTTCTTGCGGGCCAAGTTCAGCCGATGATCCAGCTCTCGGACCCTCTCATCATAGTACCAATTGCCCATGAGGAAAACCATGGGGCACTTGGTGAGGGGAATTCTGGCAGCAGCAGTGCAATGTAAGGCATGGGCAACTTTCTCAGCATAGTCCTCAAGGGAAGGCAGGGGAATGACAGTGTTCAAGGCGACCTCAACAGCCTATGCATACTTAGGCCAGTGCACCTGCCATAAGTCCCAGCAGGGCAGAGGTGGTAGGGGAGGTGGAAGAGGAGCCACCGGTAGTTCTGTTACCACAGCAAAAGTGATCGGTGGTGAGGAATGGGTGCACGGGCCACATGGACACAGTGGCAAGACACATGGAGAAAAGGAGAGGTCAAGCCTGCCGCCACTGACATGAGTAGGCTCAGACAAGTCGTTTAATAAGAAGACCCCCACAGTTTCCTCGAAGGCAATGGTAACAAGCTGACTCAGGAGAGATGAGGAGAGGATAGGATGGTAGGCATTGAAGTCCCTCCCAGTGAGTGTAGACTCAGCTGCTGCATGGGCCAAAATCTCCCCCAGATCCAGGGTCCCACCTTGACTTTTGTTAAATGTTAAAAATAGTCAAGGAGGTTGAGGCAAGCTGCAGCACAACACCCTGCACCTCAACGCCCTCACCACAGTGGATCAGAGGGTCATATTCAGCTCAGGGGATGTGATCCCTCAGCAGGATGGCACACTCCCTCATATTACCCTGGACCCAGGGGAGAATATGGCCCCTGAAGCCTCGAGTCTAAAAGTGGAGCTGTGGGGAAGGAGAGTCTCCTGAAGGAGGAAGACATGCACATCCTCCTTAGCATTCACCTCCTAAAGGTGGGCGAGCTTGCTCCGTGCCCCTAAGCAGTTCCACTGCAAAACTTGGTGTGCAGTAGTCTGGGACTGATGAGGAAGACAGCATCCAGCTGGAGACCGAGAGCCTTCCGTTCCATTTTGATTGCAGCCGAGGCTGGTGTGAGCCCTGGACAGGCGATGGCTGGGCCGTGAGTGCAAGGCTGTACAAGCGGGGCAGAAGGCAGCTCGGTCATGGTGACAGGCACCAGAGATGATGTCCAAGGTGCTGAGGGAGAGGAGTGGGGTTGCTGCTTTACCTTGACCACCTTCACAACTATGGCATCCACAGCTTTCACCAGAGGCCCTGTGTCGAGGGTCTTGCCTGTATCCATCCCCAGCAATCCAGCCATGCTCAGGGTGATATCCGTGCCCAGAATCTGCAACTTCTCCATGGTGAAGGTATGCAGAGGAGAGCCTGGGGCATGGGGAGGAGCAGAAGCAGGCGTGTTGGTCAACCGTGGGGCCGAGGCTGGGCCTGGAGGAAGATGTCAGACCTTCACAGATATTGTTATGTGAGTCAGACCTGTCAGAAAAGGGTGGAACGCCCCTGCATCGAGGGCCAGAGAAGGAGATGCTTCTGCCTGGTGCTGGTGACCCCAGATGATGTTACTGGGGGGTGCAGGAGTGACGCTTGTGGCCTGCTGCTCTCTCACCCAGGCTACTTGGTGCTTGCGACCCGGGAGGACGTGCACCACTCTGGTGAGGCAGCTGGGGTGCCAAACATGATGGCCTGAGCAGCTGGGCCAGTGGGAGAAGACAGGCTCTTTTGCTTTGAATTTCACCAGGCAGATCTCGGTGGGGTGTGCTCCACTGCATTTACCGCACACAATTGGGCGGCAGCAGGTCACTTGGTGACTGTACTGCTGGCATCGAAAGCAGCAGAGAGGTTCCGATGTGAAGGGGTGGAGGTGGTAAACACCCCTGTTCCCCAGATCTGTTGTCAGGAACAGAGGACCACGGATGGTGATGAAAACCTGCAGGGTCTCCTCCCTGGTTTGGGCTCATTGGCACTGAGTTGCTTCCTCTACTTGAGGATGTCGCAGCAGGAGAGCTATTGGCATTATCATGGGTGTCACAAAATCGTGAGATTATTATGCCAAACCATGACACTGTATTATTATGGGAACTCTCAACATTGTATTATTGTGCGAGCCCATGAATGGAGTCAGAAATCCCAGGAAATTTCACTCAATAAGCTAACCATTCTGTGACGGCACTCTGACTGTAACTGTGTTTCAGAACATTCATTGCTGTTTCATAAGTGACTCTTCTTATGCACGATATTATTGCATCACTGAGCGATATTTTTAGTGTAATTATTGTTCCTCTGCCTTGCCTCTCTAGACATTAAGTTAAGCCACGCTTACTTCTAGTGACCATGTATTCAATTTGAGGCTGGCATGAGAACATTAGTCAGTTGGTGTACAGCTGTCACGGGTAGAGGACGTCATGAGCAGTGCAGAGAAGCAAGACCCTGTCGTAGCTGCTACAGCCTTTAGCGGTTCTACAATCCCCGGGTCTCCCCACCGAGTTGGTGATTGGCAGCAGTGGACGTCAGCAGTGCAAACTGCAGCATCTCAAGTAGCAAACAGAGACGCCCAGCGTCTTTGCAGCTACAGCTCAATTTTTCTCCACTGGCCAGTATTTTCTTTCCTTATTTTCTAGGCATAAGACTATTAGGTAGCTGTTTGAGTGCGTGAGTGTTGTATTTACTTTACTTGATATTTGGAATTTACTTAAGTTCCCTTGTGATGTAAATTTATCTGTTGTAAGTCATAAAATTACGGTTCTTCTTTTTGCGCTTGATTAAATGTAATAATCTTTTGATTTCTCTATGGTTCTTCTTTTTGAGCTTGATTAAATGTAATAATCTTTTGATTTCTCTACATTGCGCTTACTTTAGTTTTCTGCTCCGAGTTTGCACAAACTTCTTACTGGTAGTTAAGCCAGTTCTTTCATATAAATTGTTAAATCCGTTGTGCCAGCCAGGAGTTAGCACCAGCAAGAATCTGTTTATCATTAGTTGTATTAGGTATCGATTAACAGGGGTAAGGACACATTCTCAGAGCCCAACAGTATCAACAATTCAGCATTCTTGAGTGATTAGTCTCTGCTGTGTACTGTTGAGAAAGTTTATGAAATTCTTATTTTTAGAGAATCGGCAAAGTAAGCCAACTTAAAGTAAATACTTATTACTTGATTTCTTAAGTCGATTCCTTTGTGACAACCGACGATTTATTTGCAATTGATTCTTATTTCCACATCCTCCCTTGACATCAGGCGACCTCAGTCCCGGATATTAACTCCTAGCTTTAAAGTTTTTAACAAAATAATAAACTCCTTCACTCCTAGCTAGTTATTAGTTATCATTAAAGTTTATAGTCACTAGCTTACTAGTGGTTGTTGATTCTCCATTATTAATTTTATGTAAAAGCTTTCTCACTAGTTGCAATTTTTTATTTCACTTTCCTTACCACATTAAATAAAACTTGTCACCAGCAGCCTTTGTCTATATTCTTTTTTTTGCCATTATTGGCATTCTACTACGAAACAGCAGTCAGTACATCAGTCTTTAATTCACTGTCTTAGTCTAAGTTAACATTATGGCTTCTAGTTTATACATATAGGAAGCCAAGGATATTGGGCTTACCAATCCCCAGGAAATTAAAGACTATGTGCTCTCATGGAACACTTATAAACAGCAACGTGAGAGTGATGCCAGTGAAGAGAGTAGGAACGTGAGACTGAACGCAAACACAAGCGAGAACAACGTGAACACGAGCGAGAACAACACGAACACAAGCGAGAACAGCACGAGGGACGTGAGAGGGAACATGAACACGAGCATGCCAAGCACAAGGCATGTGAAAAACATGAGCTTGAGATGTTGAAGTTCAAGTGAGACTCCTAGGCTTTGGGGACATCTGGTGCTGATGACCTGAGCTCCACGAGAGCTTTCCCAGTGCCTGTTCTTGCGTCTCACACCACAAGCTTCCTTCATACAAGAAAGGGGAGCGAATTGAGCCATTCATAGCTCACATCGAGGACATGGTACAGCTGCACCACGGGATGAGGCAGCTAAGCAGATCCAGTTTCTTGGTTGTTTGAGGGCCCTGCCCTCCATATTCTCCACAGAATTCGCAGAGACAATCTCATTTATGAGATGATGAAGACACACTCATCAAAGTGACGGTCTCATGGTTGACGAAGCCAAGAGTCAGTTCATGAGGGCACATCTCCAAGAAACGGAGACTGCTGTCCAGTTCCTCGACCGTTTCACTGCTTACTTAGATGAGTGAATAGAGAAAGAAGAGACCCACCACACGTGAGAGGGGATAATTGACCTTATACTGTGTATGCAGCAAAAATAGTCATGGCCTGTTTAACTTATGGCTCTGCCAAAGATTTGTCTGGTAAAAGATGTCAGCCAAATGGTGGAAAAGGCTGACGCATTCTTCACTATGTACAAGTACCAAACTCGTAAGCAACTGTCCTGGAACAAGAAAGATACTGCCAAGTCTGGGAAGCCATCCCAGAGTGAACCCCAGGATCAAGGCTGTTTTCAGAATAATGGTCACGGTCCAAACAAACAACAGGCAAATGACCAAGGGCAGAATACGCAGAAACCCGACTGGAAGAGGTACCAGCAGTACCCCAACTAGCGGCAGTATCACAAGCACCAGCAGAACAAAAAAACAAACCATGTAACCATCAATCAGCTTTAGTGTTTCACACCAACAGCGGTGCTGTCCCTACCAGCACAGGTCCTTTACAAGTACAGCTAACTGGTCCTCCTCAGACACTGAGCACTCCTCTGCAGGTGATCAGTGCTCTAACTCCTGAGATGGTGAACACGACCCATTAGTCATCTAGTTCTCAGGCGCCAAGTTTGGTGCATCGTTCGTTCCACAGTCTCATTAATGATTGGCTACTACCTCCTCTTATCCTTCTATCGGCAACAGTGCCTTTCTTGTTCAGCCAGGGTTTGTGGCAGGTGTTTCTGTAAATGATCTGAGAGACAATGGTTCCTCAGGTTGCTCCCTCAGGCAGAGTCTAGTTTGGGCCGAGGAGTACACAGGTAGGTAGATCCAAGTTAGACTTATTGATGGATCAGTGAGATTGTTCCCTGAGGCATGTATCCAGGTGGCATTTCTTTTTTACATTGGCTTGGCGGTTGTGGCTGTCATGCCAGAACCTTTGTTTGACCTTATTATAGGTAACATACTAGGTGTCAAAAATAGTAGTGCTGTAGACATTGGAACTCAGACTTCGGCTGTCGCAGTAACACAAGCCATGGCTAAGGCTCTGAACAGTGTTACCGCATTGACCATTGCAACATCACAAGATCTGATTCATAGTCAAGATGTTATCCAAGAATAACAGTCTGACCCAATACTTGCCACAGTGCATAGGAAGCTGGAGGGTAATATGATGAAATATTCACGGAGAGATCAAGCTAGGTTCCTTCGTAAGCGAGTACGGCTGTACCATGAGTGACAAACACCCCAGGGAGAGACTCGACTGCAGTTTGTCATTCCCAAGAAGTATCGCCGAGCAGTGTTTGAATTGGGTCGTTGTTCAACGATGGGAAGTTACCAGGACCAAAAGAAAACCTCTAACTGCATCCATGCTGACTTTTTCTGGGCAGGAATGGGACAGGAATAAATAGGCCTATGCGCTCCTGCGATGTGTGTCAACATATCACAGACCAGGGGTGTGTCCATCCTGTGCTACTAAAACCAAAACCTGTAATCTCTGAACCATTTGAGAGTACCAGTTGACATTGTTGGGCCAGTCACTTCTAGGGCTAGTGATGGATCAAAGTATATCATCACTATTGTTGATCTCAGCACACAGTGACCTGAAGCCATGGCCCATAAGAGTATAGAGGCCATGACTGTTGAAGAGGCACTGATTGAGGTGTACTGCCACACAGGTATCCCCAAGGAGGTCTTAACCAACCGGGGTTCACAGTTCACCTCTGCAGTGATGAATGAAGCTTTCAAGTTGTTGTCTATCCGAGGCTTGAGAAACGCCCTACCATCCCATGTGTAATGGGTTGTGTGAGAGGTTCAGTGGGACTCTCAAGAAGATGCTAAAGCGCATGGCTGCCAAACAGCCAAAAGAATGGTTGTGGTTCATTGCCCCTATTCTTTTTGCTTATCAAGAAACCCCACAGCATTCCTTGAAGTTCTCACCTTTTAAACTGGTGTATAGAAGGTCAGTCAGTGGGCTACTTCAAGTCCTTCGTGAATTATGAGACGAAGAAGAACCTGATCCTGAAGTCAAGTCCACCTACACCTATGTCCTTGATTTAGCTGACCGCTTTCAGTCACTGTGCGAGTTATTGTAGCAGAGAACGAATTGATTAAGGCATGCGAAGTTCTGAAAGCTTATTATGATATGAAAGCAAAGCTTTGGAAGCTCAGTCCAGGTGATAAATGCTTGGTGTTACTCCCTAGAACACGTTCTTGGCACAGTGGAAGGGGTCGCCATGATGTAGTAGAGCGTATTTCAGACCTCAGCTACATACTGTAATTTAGATGGGGAATCTCCATAAACAGTTCCACATTAACATGTTGAAGGCCTATCATGAGTCAAACCCTGGGGAGACTGACCTACAAGTAGTCTGTGACAGTGACAAGCCCCCAGAAGAAACTGCAGCTGCGATGATCCCAGCTGATGACCATGATGACATGCCCTTAACCGTTCAGTCCTGTCAGGAGGAGACTGTCAGGGATGTCTTACTTAACACTGACTTAGTATTAGGTGACCAGAATGCCATAAGATCACTGCCTTCTTGGTATGCTGATGTCTTCTCTGACCAACGTAAACTTGCAAAGGTTGAGTGTCACAAAACTGAGTTGACCAGCAATACTCCCATAAAGATTAAGCAATATCCGATTCCCATGCTACTACTGGATGCAGTAGATAAGGAAATTGCCGACATGGAGGCTGCAGTTTTTAATGAAAAGTCCTCATCTCCTTACTGTAGTCCAATGGTAGTAGTCTGCGAGAAGGATGGCTGAGTCAGGAATTCTGGAGCCTATAGGAGACTAAATGCAATAATCAAAGTGGATCCTGATCCAGTGGGTGACCATACTGCCATTTTCTCCAAGCTGGGATCATCACGATATTTCATGAAGCTTGATTTAACAAAGGGATTCTTCCAGATTCCTCTCCATCCCATGTGTTGTCAGTTTACCGCCCTTGCTATTCATAGGGGGTTGTATCAGTATAAAATTCTTCTATTTGGACTTACCAATTCCACGGCAGTATTCAACTGAGCATGAGACAAGTGATTCATGGTATTGTAGGATTAGAAATGTTCATTGATGATGTCCTTGTTCATTCTGCCACATTGGAGGAGCACCTCAGACTTTTGGAAATTGTCTTCAGTAGACTCCAGAGTTTCAACATGACTGTGAAGCCCAGCAAGTGTAAAATTGTGCACAGTGAGGTGGAGTTCCTCGGGCATATTATGGGCAACAATTGCTGCAGGTGTCAGGATGATAAGATCAGGAAAGTTAGGGAAACCTCGAGACCCGTGACCAAGAAATGGGTTAGGGCATTTCTCGATTTAGCGGGGTATTATAAAAATTTTATCCCCAACTTTCCTCCCATTGCTCAGCCATTGTACAAGACACTTCGAAAACATGCTCCAAATACCATTGAGTGGGGAGAAGTGCAAGAGAAACTTTTGCCACTCTCAAGAATATGCTGTGTAAAGAGCCTATCTTGCAGCTACCTGATTCCAATAAGCCTTTCATACTGCGCACCAATGCTTCACAAGATGGAGCAGAGGACGTGCTTACGTAAGAATCGGAGGGTGGAATTTTCTCAGTGGCATACCACAGCCGTAAGCGAAAACCCCCCGAGTCAAATTACAGAGAAGGAACTCTTGGCTGTGGTTGATGACATTAAGAAATACTACTATTACAGTATTTAACTGGAGTACCATTCGCTTTGGAAACCGATCATATGCCACTCACTAGTCGCAGCACATCTAAGGCAGCTAATGCAAGACTGACATGGTAGACCTTGTATTTGCAGCAGTTTAACATTGTTGTGAGATACATCAAGGGAAGTGACAATGTAGGCACATATCTGATGTCTCCCCTGCTAACTGATGACTAAAACAGGCAACTGTTGTACACTGGGTCCCGTAGACAGGCGTCTTCAGCGAATTATGCAATCCAAGGACTAGCATGGTTCCCAGTTAACGGTATACCAGTAAGACCTGACGTCTCACCCATAGTTCCCAAAGGACACAGTATGACCAGAGCCTGTACATGCATATGTACTGTAGGTTAAGGGGGAAGTTCGAGACCCCTGCAGAGGCAATCCGAGGTTGTGTCTGTATTACCTTGTGGTGCATCTCGAACTGTGGGCCTTTCTGAGGATTCTTGGAGAACACATGCTATCCACATTAGTGTTCACACCTATGCTGGGTGTTAAAATGTGACCTGCCCGAGTTTGCATAGGGATTCTCAACTTACCGATGTTAGATGTAAGTGTAGGGAATTATAAGGGTGCCTTTAGGATGTCCGAGTGTGTAGGAACAAACACCACCGGACAGTACTTAGACTATGAGCATATGCACAGAGCCCTGAGTTAACGATCACTACTATTACTTTCGACCTGTGAAGGGCTGTGGGTCACTGAGGGCCATGTTAGTTAATCAGCATTTGTTGGGATTTTTTTAATGTACCAGGGGTCAATACTGCAAGAGGTGGATCAGCTGGAGTGAAGCATGGTCTCGCAGATGAGAGAAGGAACTGGTGCCTGATTGACTGCTGTCTTCCTCGAAAGCACCAGGCAAGGCTTTAGACCTCATCCCTTATATCCACACTGTGCTTATGTGTTAACCAGGAAAAACCTTGTTCTCGGGTTTATAAATATATAGGTTTAACCAGTAAACTACAGGCATCATCAGCGATTTATGCAATCCAAGGACTAACATGTCCTGGTTAATAATCTGCTCAACACGAAATTAATGGTGGCCTCAAATATATGAAGCTTTGGCTGTCGGTTGAATTTTCAGCTGAAGCATACTTTTCATTGTGTATGCATTGACTACTGGGCAGAGGGTAATTGTAATACAAATTGTTTGTCACATCGACACTTTTGATGCTCCACTCTGATTGATTTCACAGGTACAGTTGGCTGGTGGAGCAGTTTTGTTGTGCAGGTACAGCAATAGGTGTAGCAGTTTTGCCAGGCAGGTCAGCTGATTGTCTCTGCTGCACACTGCCGCCTCTTCTCCTCTGCCCTCATCATCTCCATTTACTATTAATTTGTATTATATGATTTTACATGTAGGTACAGTTACACTACAACTGTCACATGTACACCATTGTATCACATATGCCACACTATGTAACAATTACTTGTTAATGTAAATGTAGCAAACTTTCACTCATTTTGACCTGAATATAGGATTTTTCACCTTCATCACAGAGTTTTTCCGTCATTCTTGCTTCTGTTAATGTAAATACGAGATTTTTATGCTCACTAATGACAGTGTTCTTCTCTTGTAGCAAAATATTACACACACCACAGTGTGAATCTTGTGTGACTGAATTAGGATGTATATATTACCTACTGTTAAAATTTTCCCCGAAAAAGTTCATTTTGATGGGGCATAATGTCATGAATTTGTGAGATTGTTATTATGCCAATTCGTGACATTATATTATTATGGAAACTCACAACATTGTATTATTGTCCAAGCCTACGAACGCAGTGGGAAATCCCAGAAATTTTGTTCAGGCGGCTAACTGTCCTATGATGGCACTCTGACTGTAACTGTTTTTTCAGAACATTCGTCACTGCTTCATAAGTAGCTGTTCTTACTCACATCATTAGTGCTTCACTAAGCGATATTATTAGTGTAATTATCGTTCCTCTGCCTTGCCTCTCTAGCTGTTAAGTTTGGCCACGCCTATTTCCAGTGACCATGAGTTCACTTTAAGGCTGGCGTGAGAACATTAGTCAGTTGGTGCAGAGCTGTTAAGGGTAGAGGACGCTGTGAGCAGTGCAGAGAAGCAAGACCCCATCGTAGTGGCTACAGTCTCTAACTGTTCTACAATCCCTGCATCTCCCCACCAAGTTATGATCGGCAGCAGTGGTCATCAGCAATGCAAATTGCAGCACCTCTAGTAGCAAGCACAGACACCAAGCCTCTTCGCAGCTACAGAACCATTTTTCTCCACTGACCAGTAATTTCTTTCCTCATTTTCTAGGCGTAAGATTATTAGGTAGTTGTCTGAGTGCATGAGTGAGTGTATTTGCTTGATATATTGAATTTACCTAACTTCCTTTGTAATGGATTTTTTTTTTTTTTGTAATTAATAAATTTACAGTTCTTTTTGAGCTTGATTAAATGTAATAATCTTGTTTGATATCTCTGCATTGTGCTTACTTTAGTTTGCTACTCCGAGTTTGCACAAACTTCTTACATTAATCACGACTGGTAGTTAAGCCAGTTCTTTCATATCAATTCTTAAATCCATTGTGCCAGTCAGGAGATAGCACCAGCAAGGATCTGTTTAATATTATTAGTATTAGTTATCGATTGTCAGGGGTAAGGTCACTTTCTCAGAGGCCAACAGTATCAACAATTCAGCATCCGTGAGTGATTAGTCTCTGCTGTATTATGGTGAGAAAGTTTATGAAATTCTTGTCTTTACAGAATCAGTGAAGTAAGCCAGCATAAAGTAAAAGCTTATTACTTGATTTCCTAAGTCGTTTCCTTTGTGACAACCGATGATTTATTTGCATTTGATTCTTATTTCCACTTCCCCCCTTGACAATGGGGTACCCCATCATGGCTGCCTTCATGGTTCTCTTGCCCAGCGTCATTTCAATGACCCTGACAGGGAGGGCTTCTTTGAGAGCGATAGCCTTGAGGAGGTCGTATGAGGTCTCGTTCTTGGGGATGAGCACTGAGCTGCCATCCCTGTCAATGACGTTTGACGTCTGAAGCCCCAGCAGATGATGATCTAGGGCAGTCACAGCATCGTAGCTGGTCTCGTGCCTGTCCTGAATCGGAACCCGAAAAGCAGGGTAAGGTGAGCGAGGTGGAGATGTACAGCCACTGTCACAGAGGGCATAGCAGTGGGTGGAGGCCAGCTAGGAGCCACAGTGCATGGTGCCAGAGAGGGCTCGATTCCCTGCCCACAACGTTTAAGTCTTACAACGTTTAGGTCTCTTAGAAGGGATGAGAGTAAAGCCCTCGTCATCGACAGAGGCAGAAGGACCAGCAAACGATGCAAGAGGGGCAGAAGGTTCATCAACCATCCTCTCTTGGATACTGGCAGATTTAGCAGGCCGAGATGACATAGCGTGGCACATATCTGAGCAAGAGGAATGAGAGGAAGGGCCGTGAGCACGAGACTGAGACGAGGACAGAGGGGTGCAGGAAACATCTGGAACAGAGGAGTTAGAGCTTGAGGTGGGTGGGTGTCTCTCGTTTGGCAACCCTTAGTGCGAGAAGGTGGAGGAGGAACTAGCACATGAGACACACGTCAGGGGATGCGGGAGGGCCCGGAAGATCAGGTGCCCTTACGTGCCTGCATGGTATAAGAGCAAGCAGACACACAAACAGACTAAACACACCAACTACACACACACAGATGACATACACTGACAACATCCACACACACTCACTCACTCAAAGTACAGAGAAGCCGGCCAATTCCCTGCGGTGGGGGAAGGTCTACCCTCCGCACCCTTTAAAGGGCATCGTAGGAGACTCCGTCATTGTCCCGTAAGGGACTTCTCTAGTCTAGCAGTGCCTATCCTTATCATCTCCTTTAACCAGGCCTCTATGGCTCCCCTTCATGGAGGTACCCTATCGGTACTCCTTCAAGGTTCAGTGTCGTACTATGGCAGGGACACTAAGTGGCAGGTCGAAACACACACACACACACACACACACACACACAGGTCACCAACAGACAGAGCTCTTCATGGATCATGGGAAATAATTGCTGAATCTTCGGTGAAAAGGAGACCAGCCTACTGTGATTATGTGAATGAGTGCGTGACTGGTAGTCCCATCGGACAATAGTTAAAAAAAAAACACAGGTTTCGATCATAAAGAGATACAGTAGAAACAGAAAGTTTCCATATGGTTGCATCATGGTGGAGAGGGATGATGGTTTGTTTACAACTGGTGAGCGGGAATTTGCGGGCTTCTCCGAAGATGATGTGGGAAATGGAAGCACTAAGCTGAACCAAACAAGAGTAGCAGGAGTAGAGAAAAGAGCGGAGAGGAATGTCCAGGAGTTTAAAAAGGTATAGGCTGTAATTAGAGAGTTGCAGGAATGGACCTTAGAGCAGGAGAAAGAGATCAAAGTTCTACAGAATAAACTGGAAAAAGTTTGCACACGCAGTGATGAACAAGAAAGAGAAGTCACAGAATTAAAAGTGAGTAGTAAGTCTGCCTCAAATGAAATAAAACAGCTCAAGAGAGAGAGTAAGAGGTTGGAAGAAGAAAGGGACAGGATGAAAAATAAACTAGACGAGTATAAATCCAAATCAAGGATGCAAGATAAGCACAGTAAGGAAATCAAGGAGCAATATAAGGGGTGGAAGAAAATTCACGAGGAAGGATATGCAAATATGAAAGAGATTATAGAACAACAAAGCAAGGAAAAGGTGGAGAAGGAAATGGTTAGGGTACTAAGAAGTAGAGAATCTTTAGTCAGGGATGTAGCAGAGAAGAAAAAATGTGTACTAATATCAGGAGTAAAAAGAAAAATGTATAACAGTAAGATTAGAAAAAGTAAGAGAACTGAGTAAAGTAAAAGAAATAATATCAGTAATTATGGAGGGTAACAAGGAAGATGAGATTGAAGAAGTGTTTAGGTTAAGTACGAGGAAGGAGGGGCGAGGCCATTGAAGGTAAAGTTTAAGTCCCAGTTAATGGTAAACGAAATAATCAATAGATCATGGAAATTATCAGACAAAGAGGGGTTAAAAAATATTTGGATGAGGAAAGATGCAAATGAGGAAGAAAGAGCTAAAACAAAGGAGTTAGTAACGGAAGCAAAAGCAAAAAACGAACAGAGAATGGAGGAAGTGAAGACAGTGTTTTATTGAAGAGTTATGGGTCAGAAATTGAGGAAGTGGTACCGATGAAGAGCAGGAGAGAAGAGGGTATAAAAAAACAACAACAAAGGCTTGAAAGTGGCATATACTGATGTTGATAGTTTAATATCGGCAAGGTTAGAAATCAACGATTTCTTGAGGGTACATGAACCTGACATTATGTGTGTGTAGAGACCAAGTTAAGAGAGGATATTGATGTCCATATGGGAGATGGTAAATACAAACTGTGGAGAAGAGACAGAAGAAAAAGAAAATAACGGGAGGAGGAGTGATGATAGCAGTGAAGAACAACATAACTGTAGATACTGTGGAAATGGGAGAAGGAAGGGCTGGAGTAATAAATATGAAATTAGAAACTGGAGAGAATGGCAAGGGAGATATGGCAGTAGTGTTTGTTCCTCCTAAGACAAGAGCATGGAATGACGATGAATACCAGGAGATGTTGTCAGACAAGGCTAGTTATCTACAGAAAGTGATTGAGAAAAGCAACAATATAATTTTAATGTGTGACTTTAATTGTAAAGAGGTGAACTGGGAGGAATGGGACTCAGGAGGCAGTGAAGATTCGTGGGACATTATATTGTTTAATATAACAATGAAATAATGTGATGACACAGTGGGTCAAAGAAGAGACACGATTCCGAGGTGAGGACACACCAGCAAGATTATATATACTGCTAACCAAAGAACCGGACGTAATTGAATCTTTGAAATATCTGTGTCCTATAGGAAAAAGTGAACATGTGGTCGTTGAGTTCCAGATGACAATAGGGAACGTGGTGCCAAGAGACGAGCTTTATAGGCAGGGAAGATACAATTTTGGGAAAGCAGACTTTACAGGAATGAGAAAATTTTTCTCAAATGCAGATTGGAGAAAATTCAAAGAAGCAAGTGAGATATAGAGGAAGTGCGATATCTTTCTAGACCTGTATAATTCGGGAGTGGAAAAATATGTACCAAGAGTAAGGGGAAAAGAAAACAGGAAATAGGAGTAGTGTAATAGGTGTATGAAGCAAAAAAAGAGAGGGACATGGCGTAGAACAACTGGAGAAAGAGAGATAATAACTGAACAAAGGAAGAATGTAAAAGAACTAGAAATGAATATACAAGAATATGCAGAGAGGAAGAAAAGAACTTTGAAAAAGGTATAATAGACAAATATAAGGATGAACCCAAACTATTTTATAGATTTGTCAATGGCAAATTGAAACAAAAGGAAGGAATCACCAAACTGAAAGTAGAAGGAGAGGTCTATAAAGATGCGGCGATGCAAACTGAGATAATGAACAAATGTTTCCAATCGGTTTTCACTAATGAAAGAGGGTTTGTGGAGGGGGAGGGAGTGACTAGAAATGTAGTGATAAAAGATATAAAAGTGGAAGTACAGGAAGTGTATAAATTACTGGAAACTCAAGATGTATGGAAAGCCCGAGGACCAGATGAAATCTCTTGCTAGGTACTGAAGGAATGCAGAGAAGAACTCGAGGACAAGATTCACAGTTTGTGTGTTCTCTGGAAGAGGGGAAAGTGCCTCAGGCATGGAAGAGGGCAAATGTGGTACCATTTTATAAGGGGGGAAACAAGGAAGAACCCCTGAATTATAGACCAGTGTCCCTAACCAGCATGGTCGCAAAATTGTGCGAGAGAATCCTGAAAGATAAATGGATAAAGTATCTGGAGGAGATGAATATTTTGGCTGAAAGTCAGTTTGGATTCAGAAGTGGGAGGTCATGGGTTTCCAACTTGTTGAGCTTTTTCTCAAGAGCAATTGACGTGCTATAAGAGAGAGATGGTTGGGTAGATTGTGTGTATTTAGATTTCAAGAAGGCCTTCGACAAGGTACCAAAAAAAAAGAGAAACTAGAGCATATAGGAGGACTGAAGGGAAACCTCTTGGAATGGATGAGAGACTTTTGGAGAGACAGACAAATGAGGACAGTAATAAAGGACAGGAAGTCTGGATGGAGGGAAGTAACAAGTGAAGTCCCACAGGGCTCAGTGTTAACGCAAGTAATGTTCCTGATTTACGTAAATGATATGGTAGATGGAGTGAACAGTTATGCATGTCTGTCTGCCGATGATGCAAAGATCTTGAGGAAGGTAGAGGTTGAGGAGGACTATAAAATGCTGCAGGAGGATCTGGATAGGATACATGATTGGAGCCGGATGTGGGAAATTAAATTCAGCGCAAAGAAATGTAAAATATTGGAAATGGATAAAAGTACCAAGAGGCCATCACTGAATTATTTGATGGGTAGTGAACCAATCACAAAAGGAGAGAAGAGAAAGATTTGTGAGTGCTGGTCCAGGATAGTTTGTCACCTGAAAAACATATTAACAAGACAGTTAGAGGCACGTATAAACTCTCGACTAACATAAGAGCATTTCATTACATGGATGAGGAGATGAAAAAAATGATAGTAGCCATGATCCCTCCCAGGTTAGAATATGCAGCAGTAGTGTGGTCCCCACACAAAAAGGAAAGATATAAACAAGATTGAAAGAATACAAAGAACAACAACCAAGATGGTCCCCAGTCTGGCAGATCTGTCTTACAGAGAGAGGCTGGAAAAGCCGGATTTGTCTTCCTTAGAGGAAAGGAGAGAGAGGGGCGAATTGAGTGCAGTGTTCAGAACCGTGATGGGTGTAGAAAAAACTGACAGAGAAGATATGTTTGTATGGGATAAGAGAGTAACAAGAGGACACTGAATGAAACTGGAAAAGCGAAGCTGCTTGAAGGATATCAAGAAATATAGTTTTCCTTATAGATGCATAGACCTGTGGAATAGCCTGGACAAAGAGATCGTCCAGCCTTAAAACTTAAACGAGTTGAAAGCAAAATTTTACTTATTGAGAAACAGAGACCGGACCCCACGAGCGTAGCTCATTGCCTGTGTATCACAATTAGGTAAATACAACTAGGTAAATACAGTCAGACAGAAGTCTACCCTTTTGAGACACAGTCTAGCAAAAAGTCGGGAAAAAAACACACACACACACACACACACACACACACATAAGTAATTTCCTCTCAGTACCAGAAACTAAGTCCCAAAATTGGCAAAACTGGGGGGGGGGGGATGGAAAAGTCTCCCTCTATATCTGAGGCAAAGTCCAGAGCTAGGGAGAGAGGCTGGAGGTCTGTTACCGTCTGTACACCACACTGGCTGGTCTGCGAATGTGCCTTTCGTGTATGACGTCCACTATTCTGAGTAGATACCCACTGCAGGTAGGTTATTAAAACAAGATAAGCCTTTCCCGAATTTAAACTGCTGTGATGTTATTACGTTGTTGTTAAAAAAGATATCCATGTTTATCTCATAATTACTTTTATCAGAAATTTTGCAACTGATGCCAGTGAAGAATACCAGTCAATAAACACGAGTAGATAAATCTTCTGTAGCTTCTTTATAAGTACGAACATACACAATAATGCGCAGATTCTACATAACGTCAGAATTTTTAATTTCCGATATTATTTTACTATCAATGCAAAGTACTCACGTATGGATGCTTTTATTCATAATTATATTATGTACACATTTTTCTCCTTCATTTCAGGTGAGCCTCGCGCCTAAGAATGAGCTCACATAACACTATGTGATGTTCGAATGTACTGTGGTGTTGACGATATACGTCAAGGGATGAAGATTTGTCAGTTTTACACATATGTAAAAATATTTCTTGATTTATAGTTCTATTTAAATACTTCCAATGGTCACCATCAAAGGTATTAAAAGAAAAAAGTATAAGACTTTCATCAAAGAGGTTACGGTACCCAAGGACAGACAGCACAGAGGAAAAAGGAAAAACTCGACAAAGAAGGTCTATGATTCATCTCTCAACTCATATATGCAGAAACTTTTCACTGCCTGAGATGCAAACAATAGTTGATATATGTCTAAGTATTATTATATAGAGATAATAGGCGTAAAACTGCTTACATTTCACAAATACAGACCATTATAATCTTTGCAGGAATCTGTTATGTACAGAATAAATAACGATCAGTACGACTAAGCT
Source organism: Coenobita brevimanus (assembly GCF_032717465.1). NCBI lineage: Eukaryota > Metazoa > Arthropoda > Malacostraca > Decapoda > Coenobitidae > Coenobita > Coenobita brevimanus. The sequence goes on from NC_136978.1 coordinate 35,248,574, forward strand.
ATACTGGTATTCGTCTTTATATGAACTCACACCATCGTAAAGTCATGGATATTGCTGTCAAGTCAAATTAGCAGATTTATCTGCTGTGGAAAGACAAGGTCTTGGCTCCAAAGCTCGAAGGTGCCTGGCGTACGAACGTTTGTCAACAGACTTTGTCAGCATTCAGTATGATACACTTTATATGTGCAGTGGCCGACTGCAAATGGGACTCAAGGATGAAGATAACAAGAAAGAGAGTGCGAGATATACAAAATCTTGCCAGTGGGAGACACGAGAAACATGTGGGTATGTTTTTGATTTGTAGAGCATGTCGTACCACAGGCAGGGACTATCCGGTGAGAAAACTCTTTTCCTTTTAATACCTCTGCTGGTGACCACTGGGCATATGTGAGTAAATGTATAAATCAAGAAATATTCGTACAGTAGTGTAAAACCGATAAATCTTCATCCTTTGGAGTATATAGCCAACACCACAAAACATCTGAACATCACATTGTATTTTGTGATCTCATTATTAGGCACGGAATTCATCTTAAGTGAATGAGAAAAATGTGTACATAATATTACTACGAGAAAACACACGAACGTGAATACTCTGCATTGCCCGTAAAATAAAATCGGAAATTTAAAATTCTGGAGGTATGTAGTACCGGTGCCTTGTTTTTGGCTTAGTGCACTCTTATTGTCACTATATATTTCTTCCAGCATTCTCCAAATACTTCTCTGTCCAATGAGCATTCAATAATATCGTGCATTGGTTGCACCAACTGATCTACGCCTTTGTTCAGTATCTATCCATCCCCCATCTGGTCCCACTGTCTTTCATTCAGATTCTTCTTCATTTGTGGTATCTTGTTTCCCTCAGTTATTGTCATGGCCAGTTGCTGAGTCGACATCTCTTCATTCTGTTACATCGATTAACTTTTTTACTGTAAGTAATTATATTAGCGTATTGCTAATTACTTCATTAATGTCCTTGCTTTTCATAAATTACAATCCTTCAGTCTCGCTATGCTGGCCCTTACTTTCTAAACCTATAGGACAGTTTGATTTTCTTCTATTTTGCTTACTGTATCTTTCTCAGATTACATTTCTTCCTCTCTTGATATCCTTACAGTCTTTGCACCCTGTACTATGTGTGGTGTGATAACATCAAGCCGTGAAAGCATCCTCACTTGCATGGAGCTTGAACCTACCTCGTCACCTGTAGTGGCGACCTGAGTTCGAACTCCGTGCAAGTGAAGGTGCTTTCACGGCTCGATGATCTCACAACTTGTTATTTCTACATACTATGTGTGTGTTCATACCTAATTGTTCATACCTAATTGTATCTTTACAAGAATGAGTAAAGTTCGTACTGTCCCGTGTCTTAAACCATATTTATCGTACATATCCTTAAATTTGTGAATCGTTTTGGCACACACTGTTTCATTCGGTAGTGCATTCCACTGATCAGTTGCTCTATTTGGGAAACTAAATTTCCTTACGTCTTTATCACCTCTCTTTTTATGGAATTTTTTGCAGTGTCCTCTTGCTGATGCTTCCGCTTACGTTAAGTAATCATTTATGTCCATTTTCTCCTTCCCTGATATGCATTTATATAGCATAATCATGTCACCTCTTTTCCTTCTCTCCTGTAGTGTTGGTAGATTAAGTTTATTTAGTCTTTCTTCGTAGCTTAGATCCCTTAAGCTAGGTACCCATCTTGTAGCGGCCCTTTGAACTTTTACAATCTAGTTTATGTGTTTTTTGAGATGAGGACTCCAGACTACTGATGCATACTCCAGGGTTGGTGTGATGAATGATGTTATTATCTTTCTTAGCATGTCTTCATTTATGTATGTAAACGCTATTCTCCTATTGGCAAGCAGTGTATACATGTCCCGTACCTTCTCACTGATGTGGTCAGCCGGAGATAGTCTGTTATTGACAATCACTCCTAGGTCCTTCTCTCTTTCTGATGTGTGTAGGGTTTTATTTCCTAATGTATAATCCCAATCAGGTCTTTTTCCACTTTTACCAAACTTGATTACATGACACTTATCCACATTGAATTCCATTTGCCATGTGTTACTCCATTCATGAAGTTTATTTAATTCTTCTTGTAGTTCTTTACAAGAATCTGTGTTAGTAATTCTCCTTTGTATTTTTGCACCATCTGCAAACATATTTAGATAGCCTTCATTTCCAGTATTATTGTCTATATCATTTATATACACTAAGAACATGATTGGTGCCAGCACTGAGCCCTGTGGTACTCCACTAGTCACTTCTTTCCATGATGAGTAATTTCCCCTTAGTACTGTTCTCATTTTTCTTTTCATGAGAAAATCTTGCATCCAACAATACAGTTTGCCTCGAATTCCTCCTTGATGGTACAGTTTCCATAAAAGTCTTTGGCGTGGTACTGTGTCAAATGATTTCTAAATAGATACTGTCCACCCATCTTTTACTTTGGTTTTGCTTCTGATGTAGCTGTAAAATAGCTTTGGTTGATCACTACTTTTATTTATGATATCCTCCTCAAACTGTTTTTGGGTTTCCCTCATTATTCTTGTATAATCGTTTCTTGCCTGTTTGTAATTATTATATGCCCTTTCACTATTGTGTCTTCTGTATCTATTCCACAACAAATCTTTTTTCTTTTGATTTTTTACATTCTGTATTGAACCATATCTTTATTTTCTTTTCTGCTTCTTTGTGCTGTGGGATGTACTTCTGGACTCCTATTTCATAAAATTCACAGAATTTTTCATATATAGCATTTAAATCTTGTCCTCTAAGCTCCTTTTTCCAAGCAATTTCTAAGAAGTACTTCTATAGGTCATGATACTTTCCCTTTTTATAGTTTAGGCTCGTTTTGTAACTTTCATTGCTGTTATCTATGTCATATGCAATCCTGAAATTGCAATTTAGTACTGCATGGTCCCTTTTGCCGAATGGAGGGTGATATATTAACTTGTCAATATTGTTTTTTTGCCTAGTAAATATGAGATCTAGCATTGAGGGCACATCGAATCCTCTTTTTCTGGTGCTTTCCCTTACATGTTGCGTTAGGAAAAACTCTTGCACAAGATCCAGGAGCTTTTGGTCCCAACAGCTTTCTTGGCTTATTATATCTAGAGTATTCCAATTTATATTTGTATTAAAATCTCCAGTTAGTATAATTCTTTTCGATTTCTCTTCCATTTTATGCAGTAATGCTCTTAAACTCTGAATTGTACTCTCCGCCAGATCCTCATATTCGTCTCTTTCCCTTGTGTTTGATCTGGGTGGCATGTACAAATTGGCTACAGTTACTTTCCCTTCAGGTGTATTTATCTCTACTCCAATCAGTTCTACTTGTTAGGGTATATCTAATTCTATTTCTTTGACTTTTAGATTTTTCTTAGTTAATATTATAATTCCTCCTCTTTTTTTTTTAAGTTCATATCTCTTCTCCATATATTATATTCCTCTAAGTTTAGGATGTTATTCGATATCCTTGGTGTTAATTTTGTTTCATTTAGGCATATTATATGTGGTTCATTTTCTCTGACATAATCATTCATCTCTAATAATTTAGATACCATTCCATCCACATTTGAGTACATCAACTTAATCATCTTGTTTATATACTTGTCATTATTTTGGTTCTACTACCTTCCTCCTTTTTATTCCCTCCTGTTTATGTACCACCTTCGTACCTGCAATCCAATTACTTTGTAAAAAAAATGTATTCTTCTCCTCTGATCTTTCCTCATTTTTTGTTTTTGTGTCCTCCCTCTTCTATTTCAGTAATTCCAGTTCCTCTTGTGTTAGGCATCTTTTATCCATACATTTTTGAACTCCTCTTTTTCCATACGATTCTTTGCATTTTTTAGTATCTCCTCCACGGTGTTTACACTCTGGAAGGTTACCTTTAGGGGTCTTGAATGCTTTTCTCGTATTTCCCTAACCTTTTGTGTTCCTCTATGTCTTTACTACAGATTTCCCCTGATACTTCTTTCAATATGCCCATTACATTTGCCATCTCCTTTTTGTCTCCTGAGATCTTGTTTTTTACTCTTCCTCTTCTATACCAGTGATTACTATAGATTTGTTAATATCTACTGAATCTCTGACTAACTTAGGATTGCTTTGGATTATTTTTTTCACTTCCTTTTTAATGCTTTTTTCTTCCACCCTTGTTTCCAAGTCTTTCTTTACTTTCACCATTTCAGCACTTATGGTTTCCACATCATTTTTGTAGCTTTGCACAGCTTCATTCACCTGTGTTATCTTCTCAATATCACTGCTCTGATCTATCAGACTGCTTACTTGCCTAATTGTCTCTGTATAATTTTTTAACTCTTCCATAATAATCTTGTGGTTGACTACTGTACTTGCCATTTCACTAATTTTCCTCCTAAGTGTACCCACTTCAACTGTTAGCTCATCTATGGATGTGTCTTTCCTGTTGACTTCCTTTCCTAATTTTTGTATTTCTTCCTTTTGCAAGTGCATCTGTTTCTTAATTTCATCAATCTAATTTTGAAAAGCCGTCTCTAACCTGGGTACTCATTCAACCAGTTTATTGTGAGTCTCCATTTCAACCAGTTCTTGGTAGAAATCATCATCCTGCTTTCTACCTTTATCCCTTTTCTTTTCCAAATTTGCTTTACTAAAGTATTTGGTCATTTTGCAGTACTAAAAGCACATATAGTACTTACATTCCCTGGGGCAGATTGTAGACTAAACAATGATCAGCTGATTGTGCGCATTCTTGTGCTGCTTGTTTACTTTTCTGTTTGACCAAGTCTTACTTAAAACTTCTTTTTTTTTTTTTTATCAGAACACCATTTAGTCTAACCTTGTACAGAGCTTGACTCATATAAAGATACTTATTTAGGTAATGCCGCTGGCCAAGTTGTCCAGGTATAGAGCGGTGTCGACGTGCGCCTGCTCTCTCTCGGTGCCTCGATGTGTGTGTGTGTATGTCCTAACTCTTCAGTTAAATCATAAAGCTATCACACTCGAGATGTTCTGTATTTTCTTCGTGACTCCCTTAACTCCTCAGCACATGGCCAGGAACAGGCTGCACGCGGGAAGATATATGCGAACATTCGGAATTTTCTCGTCACTGTTTGTAGTCTGGTGTTCTTGTTTTGTCATGAACGGCACATACGTTCTCCCTTTTAAAGATTCCAAGCCCAGGTGTGGTACTTCAGTCAGCCATAAGTATATACATCAAGACTGACGATATGCACTCCTGCCTTTTCTGGCTCATTTGTTAACTACATTACCGGTACCCAGAGAACAAAAAATAAGGAATATACGAAAATTACTGAAGAAAAACATTTAAACAAGCACACACACACACACACACACACACACACACACACACACACACACACACACACAGAATAAAAAGGGTATAGTATTAATCAAGTATGGTGCTCTTTAGCTTCAATAACACTTTAATCTACATACACATAAAGCCCCAGCTCTAGATAATATAAGCGTTTTAATCTTGACAAAAAATAAATAAAAATAAAGAAAAGCTTTCTGGAGACGAATGCTAATCGCCCACCAGAATATTTACAGTATATTGTTGGTCAAGTCCTAGATTTAGGCCATATCTTGATACCCTGAAGGTTTCATGCTGATAACTGAATCCGTTCTTCAGATATAATTGTGTTAAAGGTCGGCAATGAAAACTAGTTGACCTTTGGCAGCGATTTTGATGACCTTGACCTCGAGTGCCCATTCTCAACCAAGATTTTGGCCATATACAGTACTGATACCCCAAGAGTTTCATGTTGATAGCTCAAGCCGTTCATGAGATATAATTGTGCTAAAGGTGGGCGACAAACACTAGTTGGCCTTTGGCAGCCACTTTGGCGACCTTGAGCTTGACCCCGAGTGCCCACTTTCGAACTCCTCCAAGATTTTGGGCATATCTTGATACCCTGAAGGTTTTATGTTGATAGCTCCAGCCGTTCATGAGATACAGTATAATGGGAACACACACACACACACACACACACACACACGTATGCATAACCACAGAGAGAGAGAGAGAGAGAGAGAGAGAGAGAGAGACAGACAGACAGACAGACAGAGGCAAAAACATTATTGCACCGCCTTCTACAGGTGTGCGATAATAAAAAAAATAAATGTGAGTGTGAACAGACCTGAGTGCTGGGTAAGGAAGATGGAAGTCTGGGATCCTTTTACAGCTGCCGCCACAACTCCCATCACAAGCAGAACAGGGCGAGCGACCATTGTTTTGCCTTCACCTTCCTGATAATATGAATTGACCTAGAACAGTAACTTATATTTTAATGTGCATTTTGAACACGCTATTCATTAGCAATAAACCCTTTTAGTGCAATGACTACTTGGTCACATGAAACGATTTTCTTTTCAATGCAGATGTCTTCCTAGCTGATACTGTGATCTTATGCTCCCCCTACCCCTCCCCTCCCCCCCCAAAAAAAAACGATAATCGAATACCTATACCTACGACAGCATCAGTTTTAACTGTTTTCTTTTTTCTTTTTTAATAGATGTACTTAAAAGGGTACCCTAAGAAGCCTTATGGTGATGAGTATTGAGTTTGACCACTGCAGTTCACAATCTATTATGCTATAATTCCAGTCGTGTATCTGTCTGTCTGTCGGTCTAGTGCAGCCGAAACTGGAATAGGATTGCGATGAAACTTGGCAGATCAGTTGTAGCTGGGTCACAGATGGGTTCATTTCAGTTTCATGTCATTGAAGTTTTCTAAAGGGGTCCCCATTGGCTTCAAAGTTTGCAGGACGTGTCAGTCGGGGGTTGTCCGGTGCAGAAGCAGCTATTCATCGGTTTCCTGCAGTGGGAGAGGCAGTTGAAAAACGGCCTTCATTTGAACAGTCAAATATCGCTCAAATGAGGCAAAAATTATTGCAAGGAACTGAATAGTTTTGAGCTTGTCGCATGTGAGTGAAACAACTCCTGGTGTGCAAGGGAAAACATGAATTGTTGAAAATTGGTCATCTTTAACCCGCGCCGTCCCAAGGACGTACTTCCACGTCCTCACGTTTTGTCACAGCTAATCCCGAGGACGTACTTCAATGTCCTGCAATTGCAAGGTTCATAATTTCCACAATTTTCAAAATTCGCGGGAGATTTTCGTTTCGCCCGGGTACCCAAGCCTCCCCTACCTGCCACCAGGCGGGCAGCGTCCTAGACCCCGCGTGACCCGCGCTCGCCCTTGTCTCGGTCACTCACCTGCCAGCAGTGACCCAGGTCAAACATGGCGCGGAAAGGTCTCTCAGACGAGCAAATTGCATCCGTCCTGGAAGCCTTCACTGGAGACAGTGATTCTCCACTCAATGATGATGTGGTGGATCGCGATTACGTCCAGCCAGAGGAAGAAATAAGTAGCAGTGATGAGGAGGTCCCTTCGCCCCGAAAAACGCGGTATGTGACATACCGTAAGGCAAGGGAAGGCCAGCCTGCTCCCCAACCACGTGCACAGCTATCTCTCCATCACGATTCTGATCAGGACGAGGATGAGGACGATGAGGATGACGGAGGCCTAGGACGTGATACCTCCGCGTGGTTGGGAAAGGAGAAAATATCACCACGTGGATCAGAAGGTGGGGTGAGACGACACCTAAGGTATGGTCAAAGTACTTTGTCTGGGGAAGTAGCAAGTGGTGTGGTGGGATTGCTGGGAGAAAGGGAAAGTGTTGTGGCGGCAGCGTGGGGTGAAAGTGAGAGTGGTGTGGGGGTAGTGCGGGGTGAAGGGGCCAGTGGTGTGAGGGAGGCAGCACGAACACGTGGTGCTCGTAGGCCTAGGGGAGAGGAGGTCGAGTCACTCCCCAGCACTTCTTTCGCCCCTGAATATTCACAAACTTCCTCCCCACAGCCCCAGGATGTGGGGAAAGGAAAGAAAGGGAAGGGAAAGGGTAAAGGAAAAGGGAGAGGGAAGAGAAGTGCGAGTGATGAGAGGCGCCGCTCTCCACCTCCCCAACCTCCCCCACCACCCTCACCTCCCCACCCTGACGAAGGGGACGATGGTGACGTGGCTGGAGACGGTGGTGTCACGTGGAACTGGGAGGATGGGAGTAATTTTACTCCCATCATTCACCCTTTCACTGAGGAGTGGCGGTCAGGTTGCACGGCTCCAGGTGTAAATGCTGGGTCGTCACAGTTAGATTTTTTCAACTTGTTTTTTGGTGAGGCGTTTGTTGGGCGCATAGTAGAACAGACAAATATATTTTCACAATCCCAGCGCCTTGAAAGTGAACGCTTAGGAACCACAAGCAGGCATGCAGAACAGTATGACTATCCCGTGACTATATCAGAGATATTCCTATTTTTTGCCTTGGTAATCTTGATGGGTGTGGTGAGGAAAAACCAAATTCCTGCCTACTGGACAACGGACCCAATCATCCTAACACCTTTCTTTGGAAAGGTGATGGGTCGTAATAGATTTCAGTTTATTCTCGGCCGCCTCCACTTTTTTGATGCAGATGATCAAGCCAATGCAAATAACACCGATAAAATGAGGAGAATTAGGCTGGTATTTGATCATTTACAGGAAATGTTCCGCTCCTCATTTTATCCCTACAGAGACCTCGTCATAGACGAGAGTCTTGTGTTGTGGAGAGGCAATATTTCCTTTAGGCAGTACATACCCAGCAAGAGACACCGTTTCGGGTTCAAGATCTTTGTTATGTGTGACTGTAAGACTGGTTATGTGCAAGACATAGTCTTGTACACGGGCGCACAGACAGATATAATAGAAGATCGGAGTATAGGACTCTCTGGGGCCGTGGTGAAGACAATGATAGAAGAGTACCTTCATCGTGGTCATGTGTTGTACCTGGACAACTGGTACACTAGCCCTCTTCTCGCTAGGTTCCTCCACCAACACGACACCGGAGTCTGTGGTACAGTCAAGAGAAACCGTCGCCATATGGTCAAGATAGGGAGGAAACTTGACAAGAATGAGGTGGTTTTCTTCCAGGCCAATAACATCCTTGCAACCCTGTGGAACCACAACAGGGAAGTTTGCCTCCTATCAACTGTTCACAGCCCCCTGATGCACCGCACAGACTCCGTGGATCACTGTAGCGAGAGGAGGCGCAACGTATGGAAACCAGAGTCTGTACTTGCCTATAATCTGAACATGAGGCAAGTTGATCAGTCAGACTCGATGATTTCAAGTGTTGACTGTGCCAGGACCACGATGAAGTGGTACAAGAAACTCTTTTTCCACTTGCTCGACATCACGGTCCTGAACGCCCACTACCTGCACGCAATGACCACCTGAGTATCCGAGACCTTTGAGGGGTTTGTGAGGGAGCTGGCACGTGAAATAATCGCCAAGCATGCAAGCATGCCCAGGAAGGACCCCCACACCGCCCCCGCGCCCCCCGTGCTGCTCAGACTCCCCTACGTCTTGCAGGCCGCCACTACCCCAGCACAATCCCTTCCGAACCAAACCGTCGTAAACCCCAGCGTCGCTGCCATGTATGTAAGCACTCGACAGTCAGACCATCCACGCAGAGAAAAGACACAAGATACGAGTGTGTCGAGTGCAATGTTGCGTTGTGCCTTCAGCCTTGTTTCAAGGAATATCATAATTTCCTACACTTTTGAAACTGTGTGGGAAGGCGAAATGACGCTCATGATAATGGTAAGGCCAGTCAGTAGGTGCTAAGTCAAATATAAAGTTGAAACGGGTGTTATTTTTTCAGAAAAGTAATGTATAAGATGAGAATTAGTGTAAGTGGAAAGAATTGTTATCAAAACTACACCCACTGTGTAAATCTGGTCAGTAAATATGTGATAGCAAGGAAATAAAGTGGAAACGGGTGTAATGTTAGCATGAATAAAACGTATAAGTTGAACATTACTGTAAGTTGTCATAATTGATGTCACGAGTACACCCACATTCTGGTCAGTAAGTATGTGATAGGAATTATATACAGTGGATGATGTTGTAATGTTAGTAGTAAGGTATTTTATAAGTTGATTACTAGTGTAAGATGAAACAAATGATATCGCGATAACACTCCCTGTGTAAGTACGCGCAAATATGACGCTAAGTTCCATCGTACGTTCAGAAATGATGTAATATCAATTATATCAAGTGTTTACATGTGCAATGTTAGTGTAGAATTATTATATAAGTACAAAAATAGGTTGTAAGTTGAATTAGTTGTCATAGCGACTTCACCGTGTGTGTTACTATGCGCTATTATTACGCTATATATTTACGTAAGGCCTGAAATAATCTCAAAACAGTTCTATAAAGTTGAAAAGTGTATAATAATATTAGAAAGGTATTATGTAAGTAGAAAAAGCACAATACGAGTTGAAACAACAGTCACAGCGAGTTCACTCACTACATAAATAAGCGCTAACATTACGGTAAATGTTATCAAAAGGCCTGTGAATACGTAAAAACAGTTCAATAAAATGTAAAATGGTATAATGTTATTGTAGAAGTATTATGTAAGTAAAAAAATGATATGTATCATGATTTTAGAATGTTAGCGATTCATCGTGACCAAGTTGCCCGATTTTGCTCGTTTCACACGATGGTACAATGCTTATTTCTGCTCTATTTTTGTATAAAATCCAATATACTCTTTTATCACATGTTTTTATGTTTGTAATAAATTCATTTCTACTTACTTTCATTGGTTTCCCAAACTTATAATACCATAGAAAACGTTTGATGCTCACACCGCATAGGGAGAACACGGGGCCAGGTGGGACCAAGGCATACCTGGTTAAGCTAATTAGGGACCCCGGGGACCACTTTCTTTGCCACCGGCCATTGTTTCTGACCAAAAGCGAAAGTTTAAGCAAAAAAAAAAAAGGGTCGAAAAATTCCCGGGATTGGGGGATACCAGTGGTCGAAAAGTGGCCGGGACGGGGCGGGTTAATACAATTCAGACATCCCCCTTGCGCACGCATAAGATTCAGTAAGTTCCCGGCACACGATTTTACTCGACTGACCGCCCGCCCAGCCCGCCCGCATGCCGCTGAAAACACGTATTCTTGCCTTATTTTCGACACCCAAACCTCAGTATACTGCCATGAAACTTACATGATCTTATTCGTTGATATTTGTTCTAGCTGATAAGCACAAAAAAAAAAAAAAAAAAAAATCCAGGAAAACATGAATAAAACTACATTAGGCAGCCCTGAATAAGCATTCTGCAACATCAATTTCATTTCCCAACATCACCATTCGAATGCTTTCCATTATTCAGGAAAATGTTATCAGAAGTTTTGCTAGAGAACTTCATCAGCTTTCTAATGAGACATATGCGGTTGTGATACAGTTTGCAGTTTTCGAGAAAATAGCCAAAAACTGAAAGCCATGAAAAAAGAACTTGTACAGGGAGTTTTCCTGCAAAAGTTTTCTCGCACACCTAATGTCCTTATTTCATAATATGTGTAGAATTTCATATGCTTTCTCATGGTCCAACCAGATTCTCGATACACCTCATAGTTTCCGAGTAAATCGCAAAAAAAGACTGGGTACTCATGGCCGGCATCACTTACGTCATGCGTGCACAGCAAATGCTATATTCCCGTCTACGTAACAACGACTTTTTGTCAGAGATATCACATTGGTAAGTCCTGCACATACGTAGAATTTACTGCTCTTTATCGTGGTTCTTACAGGAAATCGATATGTCCAATAGTTTTCGAGTAATTGGCCGACAAAGTGAGAATTCTCCACCAAGCTATTTCGACTATTACCGCAAGTGAGAAAAAACACACACACACACACACTCTGTTCTCCCGCCTTTCCCTACAAAATATGCTGCCAAAGGCTTATATTTTGGTAATGAACATACGGGAAATTACTGCTCTTTATCATGGTTCTTACAGGAAATCGATACATCCAATAGTTTTTGAGTGATAAGACGACAAAGCTAGATTACTTTCCCGATCGCTACCTAGTTTTACTGCAAAAAAAAAAAAAAAAAAAAAAATTGTCTTCCCCCCTTTGCCTGAAGACTATGCTCCCAAAGCTTTTATCCTTTTTTTTTTCCTATTATGTACAGACTGTAAAATCTCCTAGGGTTGATCTTTTAGTGTTATAACCTAGTAGAAGCTAGTTACTGCTAGTGAAGCTGTATTTTCTCTCATATGTGTAATATGTAGGAGAAATTTGTTATTTGTGTGAAAAGTATAGGGGTATTAATAATAGGTCAATATACATTTCAACAAAATTCGGAAAAATCACTTCCTCCAGGAGTGTTGAGGGGCCTGCCAGTTCCAGTACTTCACAAAGCAAGCCACTATAGCTTTCACACACTATACATTTTAGGCATTGTCTTTTCTATATGCATATGTGTAGTCACAGCATAGGGCCCTGGGGAGGCAGAGTGGCGAAACCCCACTACAGTGAACATGCATCTTGCCCCTAGGCCTAAAGACTGATAACGGGCACTATTTCTTTTCAAGATATATATCTATGTTCCATCAACAAACTCACTTCAAATTATGCTCAGAAATAATATATTATCACACTCAGTCCATTGGGGTTTTTTATTCGGGCGGGAGGGGGAGAATTAGGATGGTTTAACCCCTACCCACCGGCTCACGTGTATGCACGACAGATTCAGGGCGCGGAGAGCCACCGGTTGACTTGATATACCGCACGCACCTTCCCGCCACTGTTTGGGCACGGGACCATTTTCTGTGATACCTACGGGGTAGGTAGGACCCCCAGGTACCCCATGGTTGAGCGGTTCAGTTTGTATTCGGGAGTGGTAGCGAGAGGAGCCATGTCATCTTCCTTGACATCGTCCAATTTCATCCCACCGCATGAAGGGCCGATTGACTCATCAACCCCCGTGAAAGTTCAGCCTTTAGTGCCAGGTAAAGGGCTTAGTGATAGTGACATAGGACGTGCCCTTAACAATACTGTCTCCTCTCATACACTCAGCAAGAGTACGTCTTCTGAGGAGAAAAAAGCTACCATGTGGAGAGCGAGCCCTCGCCCTCCAACCCCTACTCGCCCTCCGACGCCAGAGAAGGCTCTCTGACTTCTCCAGGAGGAAGGGACAGTCTATGAGAGTGATGATTTCGGCGATGAGGAGGCGCAAAATGACCCAGGACATCGGGAAAGTGACCGTGGACCTGGTGGTCATCTGCGGAAAAAAAAAACTGCAGACGCATTTCCCCCACACCTTTGCTGCTTGCTTGCCGACGTATCTTCCTTCAGCGCTCTCCCACACCTCAGCCTACCACTTCAAGGGCAGATTCTCCACAACCAGGCCCTTCGGGAGTGGTATGAGTACTGAGCAGGTGTGTGGGGATGTGTAAATAGTGTACAGCACTGCAGAAGTTTGTGTATTTTCATAAATGAGTGAAATATGTGATATTATAAGTGAATTATAGAAAGTGCTAAGATATAAGTCTTTAATAAGTTCTGCAAGTGCATATACGTGATTTATAGTAAGTGCAATATAGGAGTTAATGCTGTTTATTGGATATTGGTTAGATAATTAATGGATATATCTTGAGTTTGCCTACCTGTTACCTGAAAGAAAACTACTTGTGAATGGGCCAAAATGAACGATACCTGCTTCGCTATACCTAAATTATTTCACTCAGTACTCAGGGGGATTGTGCCAAATAAGAGCATCAGTGTATCTGTGATGTGAAGCACAAATAATGTTAGTTGTGTAAAACATTTATATGATTTTCACTATAACCCTGAATAGTACAAAGCAGTCTGAGTTACAGTACAAATAATTACCTCATACTCTACGATCATGCGTGAAACGGCAACAGCATTTACTTGTCAAAGTGCAATTACCCGTAATCATGATGTAAAGTGCTGTTCGAAGTGTCTTAGTAAAGAAGAAAAATGATTATTTGCTGAAGAAGTGAGTACAGAAAAACGACGAGATATTTCCTTTCCAACACCCCTACGGGACATAGTGGCATTGTGGTGTGGGTGGTAAATCCTTGGATGAGCCACATGAAATGGGTGATGACTCATTTTCACAGCGGTGAGTAAGGAGTAGAAAAAACAAGTGGAATATTCAGCATTCCAAGGACGCACGGGCAGTGTTACAATCACCATTCCAGTCAGTGCTGCCAACGCTAGCCAGCCGGGCCAAGGCCATGGCCAGTGGCGCACGCTTCGGAGCTGCGTGCCAAAACGTGAAAAACCACTCGTCTTCAACTCATCCTTACTCATTGACGGGACCATCTAGAGACCTCGGGATACCTTCATTGGAAAGAGGAAGAGTTGATGAGTCTTATGAACTTATATATAATTCTCTAGCTTTTACAGTTTGGCAGATATAAGGGTTTGAAGTAAGGGTATTTTTTCCAAAATCTCGGAAATCGCCCGTAGGGAGGAGTGAGCTGCGGCCGGGAACCCCCCAGCGGCTAAGGGTTAACCCGTCACGTCCCGAGGTTTTCCGCACCTCCGACATCCCCCAGTCCCGAGGTATTTTCGATTTTTTTTTTTTTTGGCTAAAACCTTCGCTTTTGGTGAGAAACATCGAAAATTCATAGAGAAATCGCTCACCTGAGGTTTAAAGTGCCCAATCCAGGTAGGAGTTCCTCTTTACCTGAGTGGGTTTTCTAACATGCTGGCACCAAAGAAAACGAGTTCTATGGGAGGGTAACTATTTTATCCACTCATAAACGGTATTTATTTATTTACTTGGTACGAATGTATATGTAGTATGAGAGTATATTGGTTTTCAAGCAGTAATAAAGGCATTATAAGCATTGTTTCACTCACTAACTAATCACCATACCTGACCTATTTTTGCCACACTACCTGATCATTATTTCTGGCTGTTTCTTCTTCTAATGCTATGTAAACATTGTCCTCCACATTGTCATCGATTGGGGAATCACTCTGGCCCTGAATAACTTTACTAGCCAGGTCACTGGTAACAGGTCCTTTGCCAAGACAATGGCGTGAGGGGGGGAGGGGGGAGGTTATGCAGTGTAAGGCATTGTCCCTGCTTGGTATCTTGTACAGGAATAGAGGAAGGTGTCCCGTGTATACATACGAAAAATCACGTGCGAAAATTGAAAATTGTGCAAATTAGGTACCTTGCAATTGCACGACGTACTGGTACGTCGCCGGGACTGGCAAATGCAAATCGTGGTGACGTACCCATACGTCGTCGGGACGGGGCGGGTTAAAGGGACAGCACACGTGATGCAGCCTCACAGCCTGGCTCCTTGTGATCGACTGAGGTTTCTCACTACGGGCAGCCTCCTGGGAGGCTCTACAGTGTTGCCAAGTGTTTACCTTGGAAGAGGAATGCGCCTGCTAGAACATATCCAAATTTGATGCATATTGGCAGAAAATTTTTGTTTTTAAGGTGTTTTTTTCTGCATTTTCACGTGATTCGTGTCAACGTGCGTTTATGTGCCAAACCACAAAGAACACGATTCATGTGAATGTGCCTGGGAGGGTTAACTTTTAAATATAAGAATATAATTTATGACTGTTGGCACTTCTGCCATGTTTCACATTCGGCTGTGTAAACAGATTCCCCAACATTCAGCCAGTCTAGTGCAATTGTGAGATGATTGAAACCCAACCCGTGTAGATGCAAAAGACTGAAATTTGAGGGTGACAACAGAGAGGCTTCCACGTAGGAGGGCCGATGGTAAGACTGGAGGAGTCAGAAGGCAGAGGTGAGAAGGTGGAGGCGGCTGGATTGCGACAGCGGATCCAGGAATTTGGGAGTAAGGAGATGGTGACTTGTTTTCTTAACAGGTATTTCAAATCAATCACGATGACCTGATTTTGTTATGGTAGTCAAGCCATGGAAAACAATTTCAACTTTTGTTCATATATCATATTAATAATGTCTCACAACAGACATCAAGGTATTCTTGATCAGCGATTATATGTTGACCAACGAGCAAACTACTGCAAAGACACCGGAAGAAACAAGACAGAATTTTTAATTGTCTGTGATAATATGACATTAATATCCTTGCATGGCTAATTAGGTAAATTATATTAGCAACAATATTTAACTGAATACCAGTTGTTAAGTCGGTGCTTCATTCATCATGTTTGTTTGATAGATTATTGTTGCAAGTCCCAGGGCACCTTTGAATCAAGTAGCTTTTGACCATGATTACAATGGGTATGGTTTCCTCTCGCCAGGCAGGCGTGTATTATAACAGACCAACTTCTCACTAAGAGTTCTCACCCAATATTAGATGACTTCATTAAACTTGAGGGGCCAGCCATGTCAACACCTTGCTTAATGGTGGGAATGATCACTGATGTGTACACACAATTACAGTATAATAAGTCCACATCCTTATAAAATATCCCACATTCAATACACACAATATGCTATATATTGTTTCAACTGATAAACAGAATAATTCCTGGTACAGACCATCACACTAGAGACGGGCGATACCACTGATTTTTTTTTTTTTTTTTTCAATACGGTTCCGAGTATTTTCCAGTCTAATATTGAAGTATCGAGTACCGATACCGAGTACTTCATTATTCAGCATCGATTATATCGAGTACTTTACAGGAAAATAATTTCCCATATAGAGTACATTATACAGTCAGCTATCCTATACATAGGCCAGGGTGAAGCGACAGGATTATTGGAGATACGATAGTCTAGAGTAGCTTTAGTTCTACTCGGCTCTCTCTCTCTCTCTCTTGGCCCCGCGGCAGAGTGCTAGAGTGTCTGACTGACAATAACATGGTCTCAAGTTCAATACCTGGCAGGAGCAAACATCTTCTGGACACAAGTGTTCTATCACAAGTTCGTCTCTGTTCACCTAGCAGAAATATAGGTCCCTTGTTGTCAATCAGCTCTGTGAATCACAAGGAGAGACTGAGTAAAAGAGAGACTTATACGAATGCTCAGAATTACGAGAGAAGGCCTCAACGAGGTAATCCTCCACCCTCAGGGTTCCTGCATGGATAATTTCCCTTCCTCACGGTGAAAACCATTCATCAGATCTTCAACATATATTCTCTCTCACATTCCCTCCAGCCCTTGTTTCATCTGCCCCCCCCCCCCATTCATTTTGTTACGTCTGGAATCAATGTGGCATTCATATTAAGAAAGGAAATTAATAAGTATATACATTCTCGAAAATAATAAATAGTGTATTTCCTTGCAGTATAACAGCACAAACCAAATTTGACTATTTTCATTTGACACAAGCTTAATGCAGCAAATACTTTCATGAAAAAAAAAGTGTATTTCCTTGCAGTATAACTACAAACCAAATTAAAATATTTCCATTTAACACAGGTATCTCATCCAAAGTATTTTGCGTTTCTTACTTAGGCCAATATACCAAACATTAGTATTACACTACTCATTTTCAGTAAAAGACATTTATAATAACCCCTCTCACTCACAGTGACAAACAAGGTAAAATTTTAATTACTAGGCACTAGACACTCAGTGGACTGGACGTGATAAAAAACAATTGGGAATTCGAGTCTGCTAATAAATAATTTTCCTTGCCAAAGTAAATTACCGGTAGACTTTATTATATCACTAATAATGGGACATAATATACCTCTTAAAATAACTGTCATTATTCTCAATATGAAAAATGTTATTAAATTTCTGCTATGAAAGCTACTCCCCTCCTCCGATGCACCTAACTATCCGAGACCCCGTAATAATGCAATGCCAGACGCACAGTATGACGACCACAATACAAGGAGAAAATGGGAGTAAAATAATTAATCAGATTTAATAATTTGTTTATAAAGTACTAATAGTACTCGATACTTCACGATTTGTATCTATATTTTCGATAAATCGATACGCCCACCACTACATCACACCACCCCGCAATCATCCACTCTGCTCCACAAAGGTACTCCAGGCACGGGGTTCCAGCACAAACCCTGGGTTCGTATTCTCTTTGGTTAAGGGAGTTCTCTTACACCTTTCCCTAACCAATTCAATTTTGGACATGGCTGGTCAGTATCTTTTTGAACGTTATTTATATAGAGTATGGTTATACTAGAATGATTTAAGTAACACATAAAAGTATGGCAACTTGTAATAAGCAAAATAAATTGCTTTAGAAGAGGTGTTAAGGAGCTTCCTTAATTGCCGAGAATACTGACCTTGGTCAAGGAAGGGCATGAAACGCATTGCTTGTACAAATAAGTGACCTTCTGTGGCACCGTCTGTGGTGACGTCCCGTAGTCATAAAAGGAAAAATTCTGTCTCGTTACAAACCATGCCTAACAGTCTACCTAACAGTTATAAAGGACATTGAATAAACCGGAAAGTGTTGGCGCAATTGGTATGTATGACGGTTATACGAAGGTTTACCCTAACAAGGTTTACACAGCCAACACATCACTATGTAGATGATCCATTGCCACAAGTGGCCATGTTGGCTGGGAGAGAGACACAGGCTACAACTTGAATTCTTTATTTTCTCTAACGTTTCTGGCTCTGACGATGGGTTCTCCGTAGCAAAAAAGAAAAAAAAAAAAAAAAAAAATGTAGTGAAGGGATTACAGACGGTTGCTTCTCACACCTTCATTACGAGAAGGTGTCCTTAGGCTCAATAAAATCGTCTGGAGATTGTATTGGATGGGTTAATAAGGAATATATATTATGATGCCGTTTATATGTGAAATAGGATGCCGCAAAATAGGCTAGCCCCCCCCTAACAAAAAAAAAAAAAAAAAAAAGATAACAGCATGTGTAAAATCCGACAATAATATAAATGTTTACTGGTATGTTTTTACCAATATATGAGAGAGATGTAAGGAAATATTATTCACCTCTTTTTGCCCATATTCTCATCTGTTGAGGAGGCCCCATACACATCTTTCTTGGCAACTTATTTTGTCATGTGGCTGGTTAATATCGTTTTTACGTTATTTATGCGTAGTATGGCAATATACGAAGGATTTATGTAGCACAGAAAAGGACATTAAGTTGTAACAAGTTAAATATATCGCTTGGGAAAAGATGTTATGGATCTTCGCCACATGACGAGAATTCCGGCCTATATTTAAGCTCATTTACCTGATGCATGTAAGCCGTTGATCCAGGATGCACTCAAAGCAAAAGAATAACTACAACGATTCTTGTATTTATTTCGCTGCCAACCAAATTAACATAGGTAAATTAGAGCAATTTTTACATATATTTTGGTAGAAATACTAGATATTGAGGATCTGGTTTACTGGATCCTACTTCACCCCATCCCAGGGTAAGAAAGAGGCAGGATGCTGCTGCTGCTGCTTCTGCTTCTGATGATGATGATGATGATGGATATGAAAAATTCAGTCAGTCTGCAAGAGTTCGTTCACATTAATATGACCCTGATTCTTTTTTTTAACATATCGCAACGTATTTCTTGTAGCTCGGTAGCAGCAAAAGACAACAATAAGGATCTACATTCTTTCCATAAGAGTCGTCGTGACTGGCATCATATTCTAGTGTTAATCTTTTCTCACAAAGCAGTATTCAGAACAGAGATGGTAATTTTAGGTCAAGTTAAAGTTAACAAAGTATAGCACCATTTTAACCCCTACTGTCCTAAACGGCCCTGTGGGGGTTTTCGTTACTTTGACACCCCCGGCCTAAAAAGCCTAGTAGAGCAATTGCAATAAAAAAATGCATTCTAATTTTCCCACTTGATCTAACCTACCCCAAGATCATCGCAGTTACGAGCTGAGAGGGAGGGAGGAGGGCAACAGAGGGAGGGGTGAGCCTCCCTCCCCTGTCTCTCCCTCTTCCTACGCCTTTAGTCGATGCCTTATGTGACTTATCCCACTCTTTCTACCCTTCCTACTGCCACTAGAGCATAGAGGTGAGGTTTGTAGCAGTGATTCCCCCTACCCCCCCTCCACACACATAACCTCCCCCCCCCCCGGCTTGGCTGCCGAGAGACGTATCCCTCACCACTTCTCCTTCCTACTCAAATGTGCAGATAAAGGTGATATTTCCACACTCTACACTCCCCTCCTCTGGAAATTCCCCACCCTCCATCCACTTTCCTCCTTCCCTCCACTGTGTTACTCCCCTACACCCAGTGTTGCCAGATCTACCGAAATATCGTGAGATCTACTGAATTTCTGATGGATCTCAAGAAATACCGAATTATTGCTCTAATCTACTGAATTTTGAAAAATTCTCCAGAAAATCTACAGAAATTTTGCTTCCCGGCAGTTGAAAATCCATAAAAGCTAAATATAAGAGAGAGAGAGAGAGAGAGAGAGAAAGAGGGAGGATGGGAGGACCAGGGGAGGGGTTAGGGAGGACTGGATGCTCGGTGTTGTGACGTTTTCTGTACGTGTGCCACTGCCGACTGCCACCCGTTCGTATTAAACACTGGTGTGTACAGTAAGGCGACGAGACTGAACGCTCGGGGATGAGTTGCAGACAATGAGGAACACACATCCACGAGACCTAATATAATAGCCTAAAGGCTCAAAATATTTTGTTGATTTACTTGGATGTTAAGTTTGTAAGGTTAACTAGTTAGTAATTCTGCCAATATCGAATCCAGCGCTTTTCTATTGCTTTTTATTTGTAAATATAGTGCCTTGACATTACAATATTTGGCAGACCTGCTTTTCCTAATCAGTCAGAAATTCGGCACAGCAGTTGGCAGTTGCCCTGAGGACGAGATGAGGTGCAGGAAGATAGACATTAGTGCAGGAAATCTTACGAGTTCCCAGTTGTGCCTGGCCATAATTGAAAGGTGAGAAGTTTTATTAGATCATAATATGTTTGGGGGATATTTTAAAGTAAACAGTGGCCTATACTGACTTACTTTATCAGTTCATTTTTGCTGAAAAAAACATCTAGATGTCAGAATTACTGTCATTCACGGTCGTTAAAAAGCTACTCGATAATCATTATATTCATTTTCGTAGGGAACACGGGGGTCCTGCTGATTTGCATATAAAAGAATGATTTTGTAATTTTTAGTTTGTGAAGAAAATTATATTTTCTGTAATATTTCACCAACTATTGTAATAAGATATTAAATATATAAAAAGCTTCTCCTTAATTTCATTAAATTGATTCCAGAAATATATATGTTAAGTACCAATATGGTGCATATATATACTGGTGTTGTCTACCGAATTTTTACCTGTATCTACTGAATTTTTTGGCAATTTTCTCCTGAAATTTCCTCTGCACCATCTGGCAACACTGCCTACACCCTCGCGTGACGCATCGAATGAGGATGCATTTCCCAACTTTACTGCACTTCATAAACCTAATATAAGACTTTGCTTTTATTGTAGCAGTATCTAGCGTACCGTATGTATAGTAGTATGCTTGCATGTTTTTAGCCCAATGCAATGTACTGAATATTACTGGAAATTTACCACGCATTACCGTAACTTTCTGTGGGTTAGTCTGTATGCCACTGCTTTCTACACCTTTGGAGTTGTAATTATTTGTTTTCCTACGGTAAGTGAAACAATTTTGCACATATGAAGCCGTGTTATACCTTTGTGTTACAGATATATCATATTTTATCATATGATCATGTTTGTTGTATTGAGTTCATTGATGAATACATCATTTCTATTTTTTGCATGAAATTTTTCTCTAGGAAGTTTTTATTTCCAGGATATGATATTTTTTGTTCAGGTTTCGTTAGGCAACGTTCATTCATGTCTAGGAACATTATTCACCTTGAATATTATTATCTTTGCCGCGCTGCTGTGCGATAACTACTCGGTCAGTCTGGACGAGACTTACATCTTCGGGCGTCTAATTCTTGCTCTTAAAATATATGCCATAAATTTTGACATTTACAATACTTGAAAAAACACTCCTTTTTTTGCGGTTCAGGGTGAGGGGGGGGGGCGGTTGAGCGAATTGCGGACTTTAGGAGTTAAAATTATAAGTACCTTTGATTTCCCTGTAATATTTACCGGTGATCAAATTATTCGTAGCATAATACACACTCATTTTCTTGGCTTTAATATAGTTCAGGAGCGGCAGTGTTTTTTCACACTACATTACGTGTAAATTATATTGCTGAAAACCATAAATAAGAAATAACTGGTAAAATCACCAAGAGTGTGTTGGGATATCATTATAATCCGGACCTGCCAATTTAACGAGGCTTTCTCCGTTTACATGCACGAATGTAAACTGAAGGATGAACTGCTAAGGAAAATATCCTTAATCTTATAGAACGTTTTTCACAAACAACCTTCCGCTTCCACACTCCTCCACATTATAATTGATCAAAGGAGGCAAAGCTTAAAGATAATTAACACGAAACTTGCAGTCCTAGCAGATCTTACAAAAGACGAAAAGATCCAGCTCCTTGAACCCCCCACTTTTAGTCACCTCCCATGATACGCTGGGAATACGTGGGTAGTTTTGTATCTTCTCTATCCATGACATAGGGATGGATCCACTTCTCACACCCACTGACCGTAGTGGAAACCGAGTAAAAAAATATACGGTTTCCAACCACTCACTACGCCACCCAGGATCCAGGCAAATTATAATTTAAGCCCGTATTCTGATCGGTTAAGGAAGCACTCAAACACCTTTTCTAAAACGATTTAATTTGGTTATTACATTTTACTTTCTTCATGCGTTTCATGTAAATCCTCCTAATATCTCCCCACTTCACATAAACAGCGTAGAACAGAGTATTAAGCAGCTATATCAAACAATAAATAGCTAAAGAAGATGTGTTAAACGATAAGAATACAGACCTAAGACTCGATGGTGTGGTGGAGACGGAGTGCACATTGAAATACGTTTGTCTGTGAAGCAATGGCTGGCTGCAACAGTTATTAGACCCAAAGGTTGAAGTTCTTTTTCTGGTGAATATACATCTGCTTCAGCCCAAACTTGACCGTCTTTATGAAAAACTGTAGCTTCTTCACAACGAACCCAGTTACGGTATGTAGATATAATTCTTTCATTTTATCCATTTGATTGTGAAATGAGGGCTCAATGTCTGGATGGGGTACTGTCTCGCTTTGGTAGGAAGGACTGGATCGGGATACACAAGCGCACTTACGATCAATTACCTGTCGTAACCCAGGTTTGATATGCAGGAAGGACAAAGAGACTACAGAATCTTCTCTGTCTTGCTTTAATTTCTTAACTAAATCAAAGTTAACAGATGAAAATTAGAGCAGATTATAACTTTTGTGCAGGTGGATCAAGAAAGAGGGTAAAATCTTCCCTTGCCTTGTCTAGTTCTTCCTGTAAAACCATATTATGCAAGTTACGACAGTGAATCAGCCGTAAATATGTCTGAAAATCCCACTCCTGGGTCTATAAAACAGTGGTGATGGGAAAACTGTGGCCATATCAGTCTCGAGGTATATATCTCACCAGTTCTCGGGGAACTTGTCATACGCGGCTTGACGTGGATGTGTCTTGTAAAAGATGTTTGATCCTGCCATTGGTGTATCCAGCGGTAGATGGAGGACACGCTGGCTCCCGTCTTGAAAGAGATATACCGCACAGACACCCCACCCAGCCACAACAACACGAGCAACGAGCGATCACCCATAACCAAGCTGCTGTTGGACAGCCTTCGCTTCATTGTGATTCTCTGCCAGAGAATGATTTAAAAGGTGCGGTAATAATTACACAAACGTTTGAAAGGAGAAATAAGAACACCTTCCTAACTCTTAAACTACAGTGAACTGTCATGAACACGCTTCATTATGTAACTGAAAACTTCTTTCTTATTTAGAAGGAAAAAAGTCAGTTATTCAACTTATAAAATCCCATGGAAGGAGGTTAGGCTAAGAAAATTAGAAATTCAGGGCGATTTTTTTATTTTTATTCACTGCTGTCGCTCCAAGCCATGCCATCTGACGTCATGGTTTCCTCATCCCTCTAGATATGTGGTATACCTAATTCCCTTCACGCATAACACCTTTCTCTCTCTCTCTCTCTCTCTCTCTCTCCATGCATTCTGTACAGTAGAACTTCACCAAATTAGCCGTCTTCAGTATGTCTTATGGGCACTGTTTTTCTCACATTTCTTTTGAAGGACTGACCTCGAGGTTACACTATCTGAGCTTCAATCTCCAGTAAGCGATTACTGACAGGAAGGGAGACGAGCACTAACATATAAGCAAAATCCGAGTCAGAATGTAATGTCTGACACGAAAGATGGCAAATTAATAGCGGTCAGAGGAAGGGAATCAAATCAGAGCCCTGTGGTATCACAGTCCTTCACGTAGCCATTGAGTCAAGAAGAGTACTATTTGCGTCCTTCACTACACAGGCTTTTATTCATTTACTTTTTTCTAGCTCTTTACAAACATAACGACATTGAAATATTTCATAAGGTTGGCCGGTTTCTTGGGAACACTTTGCTCAGCGTTTTAATACACCACGTCTTAAATTTTAGATGGCATGTTGCTGCTGGCGTCAAAAATGAAACTACCTGATATTGTATCCATAGGGAAGAACCAGCCTGCTGCTCCTGACAATATTAAGTAGATTTATGAAGAAGAAACCTAGAGGCCAAAGTCTTCCCGCAACAGTAACATCACGCGCAGAGCAAAGGCATTTCACACCTGCATACAAGTGTTACCATAAGCCTGTCATAAGGAGGCCATCAGCTAAGGAGAAATAACAAACACAGATGTGACGATGTTACCTGCAGCATATTGTCGTGTCTGCATGAACCTGTCGCTGCATGCATCCTGACATTTTTATATTCGGTGACGAATGTAATATGATTTCTATAGGCAAACATTTTATTCCACTTCTGGATCTCCTTTCGTAGTGGATGAGGTAAACCAGAATCTGAAGCTAAAAAAATAAGATCTTGAAGATAAAATTCAATCAGTTCTTCTCAGTTCTACGACAAAACTCTGATTTTTAAAATGTTGGTAATAATAGTACCGTCACTGTTGTTGCAGTATGATGCCTGATTAGTAAATGTAGGTATATACTGTGATTTATTTATGCTGGATGATGCATTCACTCAGATTTCAGTACTGCCCTCGTAGAATCCAATCAACAATTTTTTATCTGATGAGGGCCGGTATGTTAATTATAATTATGATATTTCTTTTTGCTGATCCAGAGGATTTGATAAAGCTGAAGAATTTTCCTTTGTAGCGAAGGTGATGGTAAATGTTATTATAGTGCTCCAGGCCTTCACTAAAATTCGCGTTTATGGATAATTATATGGTTTTCTTTCACAGTGTCTTCTAAAAACAGCAAAAGTCTGTGGAGAATAGGAGTTCTTATTAAGGGTGAAGCTGTCTTTTTTCACTGTAGGCGTCAGACGAGTTTTTTTTTTTCCTGAGAGTTCCTTTAGTACTCACGAGATTAGTAAATTGCATCTAACCTCCCTAATTCTTGTAGTTCCTTCAAAGCTGAGCGAAGACGTAGAGGGATAACAGAAATAAATAAGATGTGCATTCAGTGAGCACATGTGTCCGACAAGAGCAATGTAATTTCCAAACCATTCTTCATAAAGGGTTAGGTTTCCTTATCAGTGATTAGGGTTTCACAAAAAAAAAAAAAAAAAAAAAATCGAGATCCAGAATCTGTAATATGGATCCGGATCAGTCCAAAAATTTAATCGATTGTTCCCTTGAATATGGGGTATTTACCCACCACATTTGGTCCAAATCTCTCTTTTCGTTTTTTTGAGTAATCCTGCTAACAGAGGAACAGACTAACTGTCACGAGTCGGCTAGTGACATTGGCTTTTGTGAGAAACCACGAACTATTAGTGGAAAACTCACTGTGTATCGCTCAGTTAACCGTTTCTCTCTCCATTTCGGTGGTATACTTTTCAAAACATTCGTCACTGTTTCAAAAGTGACCGATCTAATGCACGTCATAAGTGCTCTACTGAGCGATACTATTGTTTCTTTATTGTTCGCCCCTGCTTGCCTCAACCGTTAGCCAAGCCTTTTTCCGCTGGCCAGTCCATTACCCATACATCGTATTTGAATTCAGTCAAATGTCTGTTGTGATGGAGAGAGGTTCTGTGCTCCAGCAGTGTGAGAGTGAGAGGTCAGCTAGCACCCAGACTCCACTAGACTACAGTTCTCCAGGCTCCCACCCTTCGTTGGTGATACACAACTTTCATTGACCAGTATTTCATTTCGTTTTCCTAGAGTTAAGAGTTTAGTGAAGGTGCTTTTCCTAGGCGTAAGAATTTAGCTCTTGAGTGAGTGAGTGAGTGCAATCCCATTAATTTCATTTTGAAATGTAACGTTAAATTTATTTTTGTAATCAATTAATTTAACAGTTCTATTTCTTGAGCTTAATGTAATGTAAACTCGTGTTTCATTTCTCCTCAATTAAGCTTATTTCTCTTATAGCTTCTAGCTTGCATAAACGTTTGCCATTCATAACTGGTACTTAGGCCAGTCTTGTTGTATTAAGCTTATAATCCGTTGTGCCTTCTAGGAATTAAGCACCAGTAAGAACCTGATATCATTAATAGTATTAGTTATTTATTGTCAGGGGTGAAGTAACTTTCTCCAGAGGCTAACAGTACTAATAAACAGCAATTGAGTAATTAGTCTCTGCTGTTTACTGTTGAGAAAGTTTATAAATTCTCGTTCTTAGAGAATCGTGCGAAGCAAGCCAGCGTGAAGTAATCATTGCTTGATTTAGCAAGACAATCATTGTCCCTGCTCTTCAATATTATTGAACATTATTATCTTAATAATCGCTTTTATTTTAAAAACCCCGTGACAATTGGCGACCTCATTCCAGGATATTAACTCCTAGCTCTAAAGCTATTCACGAGATAATACTCACTCGTTCATATTTAGGTATTTATCATTAAAGTTTATAGGCACAAGTTTACTGGTGATTACCGTTAATTTAGCAAGTGAATTTTTGCTTTATTAATCCATAGAGTACTTAACACTATTTAGTACTTTATTTTTGGTAATGCCAGATGATTTTATTCGCTCCTGGGTAGCCGCCGTACCCATTGTGTTAATTATTGAGTCCTCTCAGTTATTTGCATTTTTGCTTTATTCTTTTCCAGTTAACTAGATAAGACTGGTCACCACTAGCTTGTGTCTGTATTCTTTACTTGTGTTATTAGCATTCATTTGCGAAGCAGTCAGTACTCAGTTTCGGTTTGCTTCGTAAATTAGCGCCATGGCAGCCAGTGTCTATGTACAGGAAGCTAAAGAAATAGGCCTCACTGACCCAGACAAAATACAAACCTACGTCCTCTCACGGTTTAATTATGAGCAGGAACGTGAGAAGGATGCCCGTGAAGAGCGTAAGATTCAGCGCGAATACGAGCTAGAACAGCGTGAGGAACGCGAAAAGGAGCGTGAATACGAGCAAGAACAACGCGAATACGAGCAGGAACAGCGTAAATATGAACGTGCCGAACGTGAGGCACGAAAAAAACATGAGCTTGAGGTTTTGAAGCTCAAGTGAGATTCCTTGGCTTCAGGCACATCTGCTGCAGCCAACCCAAGCTCCACGAGCGTTCTCCCTGCACATGTTCTGGCAACCCCACGCATCAAGCTTCCTTCATACAAGGAAGGCGAGCGAATCGAGCCGTACATAGCTCGTTTTGAGGACATGGCAGACATGTATCAACTGGATGAGGCAGCTAAGCGGCTCCAATTTCTTAGTTTATTTGAGGGCCCTGCCCTCGATATTCTCCACAGAATTCGTGGAGACATTCTCACATATGAGATGATGAAAGCTGCACTCATTAAGGCGTATGGTCTCACAGTAGACGACGCCAAAGTTCAGTTCATGCGTGCTCGTCTCCAAGACAAGGAGACAGCTGTTCAGTTCCTCGACCGTCTCACTGCTTACTTAAATGAATGGATGGAGAAATATGAAACTCCTTCCACGCGTGAGGGGATAATTGACCTTATGCTGCGTACACAGCTAGAGTGGTCGTGGCCTGCTGAGCTCATAGCACAGCTTAAGATCTGCCAGGTGAAAGATGCCAGACAAATGGCAGAGAAGGCTGACGCATTCTTTACTGCATACGGGTATCAAACTCGCAAGCGGCATACCTGGAACAGAAAACCTAAGTCTGGGAAATCGTCTCAGGCTGAACCCCAGCAACAAGGCTATTCTCAGAATAATGGCCAAGGTCCAAAACCACAGTGGAAGGACCAGGGGCAAAACACTCAGAAACCTGAGTAGAAGAGGTACAACAAGTACCCTAACCAGCAGCAGTATCAGCCACGCAACCGACCGTCGTGACAAACTTTTTCACCACCAGCTCAAAAGAGGTAGGAAGCGAATGCAGCCTTCATTCCTCAGCAGCAGCACGGTGGCCACGTCCCTACCAGTATGGGTACTCCCCCACAGTTCACTAGTCCCACAGTGACAGTGAACCCCCCTCCACAGATGGCCAATGTTCCATCTCCACAGGCAGTGAGTACGACCCCTCAAGTATATAATTCTCAAGGCACAATGTTTGCCGCATCAATTAAGCAGCCTCATGAGTGGCTAGCTGCTTCCTCCACAGGCCCTCCCACA
The DNA here is from genome assembly GCF_032717465.1 of Coenobita brevimanus. Taxonomy (NCBI): domain Eukaryota; kingdom Metazoa; phylum Arthropoda; class Malacostraca; order Decapoda; family Coenobitidae; genus Coenobita; species Coenobita brevimanus. The sequence continues at coordinate 35,277,034 of NC_136978.1, forward strand.
GGTGACAGTACCTTCCTTGTTCAGCCAGGGTTTGTGGGAGGCATCCCTGTGAAGGTCCTGAGAGACAATGGTTCCTCAGGTTGCTCTGTCAAGCAGAGTCTAGTTCAGCCTGAGCAGTATACAGGTCGACAGATCCATGCAAACCTTATTGATGGATCAGTGAGATTGTTCCCTGAGGCATGTATCCAGGTGGCATCTCCATTTTTTACTGGTACGACACTTGAGGTTGTCATGCCAGAACCTTATTTTTGACCTTATAATAGGCAATATTTTCGGTGTCAAGGATAGTTGCACTGAACATGACGCTACTCAGACTTCGGCTGCTGCGGTAACACGAGCCATGGCTGAGGCTCCAGACTGTCACCCCAGGGATCATTGAATCGCCGCAAGATCTGATGTGTAGCCAACTTGTTGTACAAGAACAACATTCTGACCCGACACTTGCTGCCGTGCGGAACAAACAAAAGGGTCGAGTGATTAAGTATTCACGGGGAGGTCGAGCCAAGTTCCTTCGCAAACAAGGACGGCTCAACCGTGAGTCACGAACACCTGGGGGCGAGGTTCGACTGCAGTTTGTCGTTCCCGCCAAGTACCGCCTAGCAGTGGTACAATGGGGTCATTGTTCAGCCTCAGGAGGTCACATGGGCAAAAGGAAGACCCAGGGCCGTATCCGAGCTGACTTTTTCTGGCCAGGGATGGGACGAGACATAGATAGTTTTGTGCGTTCCTGCAGTGTGAGTCAAAGTAACACCACTAATCAGGGACATGTCTTTCCTGTGCCGTTCATAACTACACCTGTAATCTCTGAGACAGTTGAGAGGCAGGGTAATGGTGAAGTGGTTGCAGACCTGACGTCTCGCCCATTGGCCCCACAGGACACATCATGTCCAGGGCCTGTACATACATATTATGTACCGTAAGTTAAGGGGGAAGTTCGAGAGAGAACTCCGCAGAGGCGACTCGAGGCTACGGAAGCCCGAGTTTGCACAAGGATTCTCAGCTCCCTGATATTAATATAAGTACTGTAGGTTAAGGGGGAAGTTCGAGAGAGAACTCCGCAGAGGCGACTCGAGGCTGCGGAAGCCCGAGTTTGCACAACGATTCTCAGCTCCCTGATATTAATATAAGTACTGTAGGTTTAGGGGGAAGTTCGAGAGAGAACTCCGCAGAGGCGACTCAAGGCTACGGAAGCCCGAGTTTGCACAAGGATTCTCAGCTCCCCAATATTAATACAGGCACAGGTTGAGGACTTGTGTGCAGTTCGAGGCTAGGTAAGCCCGAGTTTGCATAGGGATTCTCAACTTGCCGACACTAATTGTGTGCTGTAATTAATGGCGACCTTGAATGTACGAAGCTTAGGCTGTCACTTGTATTTTTCAACTAGAGCGTACTTTTCGTTGCATGTACTGATTGCAAGGCAGAGAGAGTAATTGTAACGTAATAAAAATTTTGTCTCATTGACACTTTTGATGCTCCACCTCAATTGATTTTGCAGGTACAGCAATGGGTGTAGCAGTTTTGCTGTGTGGGCCAGCTGATCGTCTGCCACACGCTGCCGCTTCTTCTCATCTGCCTTCATTGTCGGCATATTATTAATATTTACTGTGTCATTTTACACGTAGGTACAGTTATACTACAACTGTCACACCTACACCGTGTATTACATACACCACACTACATAACAATTAGTTGTCAGTGTAAATGTAGCGAACTTTTGCTCAGTTTGACCTGAGTACAGGATTTTCACCGTTGTCACGGAGTTTTTCCCTCAAGCTTGCTTCTATTAACGTAAATACGAGGTTTTTCACTCACTGGCGACTGCGACTTTTTCCTGTAGCAGGATAGCACACACACCACAGTGTGAATCTTGTGTGACTGAGTTAGGATTTATATGTATGTATATTGAAATCTTTTTTTCTGAAGAAAGATCTGATTTTCATGGGGCATAATGTCACGAGTCGGCTAGTGACATTGGCTTTTGTGAGAAACCACGAACTATTAGTGGAAAACTCACTGTGTATCGCTCAGTTAACCGTTTCTCTCTCCATTTTGGTGGTATACTTTTCAAAACATTCGTCACTGTTTCAAAAGTGACCGATCTAATGCACGTCATAAGTGCTCTACTGAGCGATACTATTGTTTCTTTATTGTTCGCCCCTGCTTGCCTCAACCGTTAGCCACGCCTTTTTCCGCTGGCCAGTCCATTACCCATACATCGTATTTGAATTCAATCAAGTGTCTGTTGTGACGGAGAGAGGTTCTGTGCTCCAGCAGTGTGAGAGTGAGAGGTCAGCTAGCACCCAGACTCCACTAGACTACAGTTCTCCAGGCTCCCACCCTTCGTTGGTGATGCACCACATTCATTGACCAGTATTTCTTTTCGTTTTCCTAGACTTAAGAGTTTAGTTAAGGTGCTTTTCCTAGGCGTAAGAATTTAGCTCTTGAGTGAGTGAGTGAGTGCAATCTCATTAATTTCATTTTGAAATGTAACGTTAAATTTATTTTTGTAATCAATAAATTTAACAGTTCTATTCCTTGAGCTTAGTGTAATGTAAACTCGTGTTTCATTTCTCCGCAATTAAGCTTATTTCTCTTATAGCTCCTAGCTTGCATAAACTTTTGCCATTCATATCTGGTACTTAGGCCAGTCTTGTTGTATTAAGCTTAAAATCCGTTGTGCCTTCTAGGAATTAAGCACCAGCAAGAACCTGATATCATTAATAGTATTAGTTATTTATTGTCAGGGGTGAAGTAACTTTCTCCAGAGGCTAACAGTACTAATAAACAGCAATTGAGTAATTAGTCTCTGCTGTTTACTGTTGAGAAAGTTTATAAATTCTCGTTCTTAGAGAATCGTGCGAAGCAAGCCAGCGTGAAGTAATCATTGCTTGATTTAGCAAGACAATCATTGTCCCTGTTCTTCAATATTATTGAACATTATTATCTTAATAATCGCTTTTATTTTAAAAACCCCGTGACACTAACAAACAAACAGGGGTGAATACATACTCTCCTTGTTGGAGAGAATAAAACGAACAAGGAAAAAAGGAAGGGAAAGGAAGCCTTCATATTAAAGAGGTTATCAAAGTGAATAGGTTTATGGCCGGTATCCTGGTTGGTTAAGGAAGCTCCCTAATGCGTTTTGCTAAGCGATTTAGTATATTACACCTTACTGCCTTCTTCTGGGAAACATAAATCCTTCCAGTATCGCCATGCTCTGCTTCAATAGCTTACAAAATTAGAATAACTCCACGCTTCGAAATATAAATCGCTAAGGGAGAGATGTCAGGAAGCTTCCTTAACTGACGAGAATACGGGCCTACGAGCTGTATTCTCGTCATCTTCGGAGGCTTTACAACATATGGCACATTGATGTTACCTTCCACGGTATTCATTATAATACCTACATTGACAAAAATAATAATAATAACATATGGGTAAATATGGACGAGTCACGTATTTAAATAAACTGAGAAGGAGTAAGTATGTAAGTGAGGTTAAGTAATGGCGCTTATTTGCTATATTCCTTTCATTTTAACTTGGACTAGGTTTTTAACTTTCGCAGAATATCTCACATAAGTCACCGTTAGAAAAGACATTAAAGATGCTATGCATCCTTTCTACAGCACTTCTTTGTTATTAACGCCATGTTTGTCATGTCAATCTTTTGTTGAAAAACAGCATTCAAGATGAAGGTACGGAATTATAGGTGACATTAAAATGAAGTATGTTCTTCTGTTTACATCAGCGTAATGACACACACACATACACACACACACACACACACACACACACACACATACCTTCCTAAGTGTCTCTACCAAACCCCGACTTTCCCCGCTGCAGCTGCTCCTGAGAGTGAGTCTGGCTGAGTGCGACCTGTTATTTATACAATAGGCAGCGACACGTGGTCTTCCCTCCCCTCCACCCAGTGACACACACACACACACACACACACACACACACACATCGATGTTATGCTGCGCCTGTCATTTTGCTAATGATAATGATGGTGATGATGATGCAGAGTCATTTTACTAGATTTACCTAGCTTGAATAAACATTTTTGAATATCCAGTGTCTGCAGAGAGAGAGAGAGAGAGAGAGAGTCAAAGTCCACGATTATAATCATTTTCTGTCTATTATGCGGTATTTTATAATCATCTCTGACGTACGTGTATTTCCCTATCCCCTGAAAGAAGACTGAATGAATACACAAGTGAAAATGAAGCTGCAGTCCACCGGGATCACTCTCAAGTGAACCTGGAACCGACATCAACAACAACGACAACGATAAAAACAATAACATCATCAACAATAACAACAGCAACAATAACATCAGCAGGAACATAAATTTTAACATCATCATCAACAATACAATCATCATCTCGAATAACATCACCAGCAACATAAACATCAACAACATTAACAATAACATCAGCAGGATCATAATCAGTAACATAAACATCAAGAACAATAAAATCATCAGCAACAGTAACATCATCAGTAACATAAATATCAACCTCAACAACATAAGCATTAACATCATCATCATCATCATCAACAGCAATAGCATCAAAAGCAACATAAGCATCAACATCATCATCATCATCATCAACAGCAATAGCATCAAAAGCAACAGAAGCATCAACAACATTAGCATCAAGAATAACAACAAGAAAAAAGAGCAACAAAGAAAAAACAATATACATTAGTTACACCTGCTAGACATTTTCATTCCATTAACATCTTTATCTCACCAATTTTATTTTGTAACCTTTATGGAAAGAGGTTTATTTTTGCTGCCTTCAGTCTATTTTATTCCATATGGCAAAGCTCTGTGGCATGTACGGATTAATGAAGGCTGTAACCAACCATTCGCGTCGAGAATGGTTTCCTAGGGTAAATAAAACCATGTGGATAGGGGGAAAATATGAAAAAAAAAAATCATGATAAAGACGGAATGACGTAATAGATCGTTTGTATTATTCCCTGATTTACTCCAGGGAAAGGACTAATGTTTATCTCCAAAAGGAATTAACTATACTTGAGCAATATATAATTTCGATCATTAATTTGTCTCTTATAAAAATAATAATGATGGTAAAACACGAGTACAATTCTCATTCATTTATTTTGCCTATTTTCATGCATCTTATTTTATTTGTTCTTCATACAAAATAGTAATTTAAATAACGTATGAACACATGTGAAGCGGTAACTGTCAGCTCAGCCGAACTTACTGACATGAAAGGTTGTGCTATAGTAGGAGTAGGCGACTCATTAGTACTCCTTCCCTACCAATATATCCACACATTTAACACCTCTATATTCACTTAACATTTATTATCCCAACCATATCAGCAATGAGAAAGAAATAAAAAACATTCAAGACAGTATTATGGTAAAATAGGTGGAATATCTTTTTATCTATCCACCTATCTATGTTTTTATGTGTATGTAATAATAATAATAATAATAATAATAATAATAATAACACTAATTGGATTATTTAGGCATGGCAGCCCTAATGCTGAAAATATACATTAAAGGGTAAAAAAGGAACATTAGTACTCGTAAAAGGCGAGCACCGCTTTAAAAGTAAGAGTAACAGCCAAATTTTCAGAAAAAAACAATAATAACTAACTTTACTCGCGAGAGAGAGAGAGATGTTGTTAGCTAGTGTTGGATAATCATTCGGACAATGGCTGGAACAGGGCTGTTCTTATAAGGATCAGTTCTTTCTCTAATCGGTAATAACTTGTTGTTGGTACGGGCGGCGTGAGGTGGTGTTGGGGCGGGGGGAGAGAGCAGGTTGCAGTGACGAGGGAGGTCCAGGACTTTGGGTCCAAACTATTCGTGAACCCTTCCTCATTATATACAACCGAATTAATCAGTTCCTCCCAACTTCAGAAGATGGTGTTACGTGATATATCTTTGGAGGAGTGCTACAGAAAACATAACCAACTTAAATCGTCTTTCAGTATGGAACAACCAACGAGAATTTTGAAGACACATCGAATCTGAAAATATAAGAATCTATGATGCTTCAGTTGCTAGTACCATAGAGAAGAGCTTCATGACTTCTTACGGAATTAGGTAAATGTACATTTTATTTTAAGCAGCAGAAGGACTTAATTAATTCAATTGCTAGTATCCCATTTTTTTTTTCTGTATTATTGCCCGTCCCAGACCCGCATGGGTTCGGGGACGGGTATTTTTTTTTCACTTGGCTTGTATGTTTCTTTGTATGTCTGTCTGTTAACAACTTTACGCGAAAAATACCAGTGCGAATTTGACTAAAATTACACGGATGATGGATTATGACCTTCTGATCACCTAATTAAAATTTCAGCCTAATTGGGCCAAGATGGGGACGGGTTATAATCGTTTCTTCGCCATAACTCCTTTCAAAATCATCATATCGACATCAAACCAAACCTAAAGGTGAATCTTTCATATCTTCATCCTATACCATGCCTCATTTACGTCAGGGGAGTCACCCCCCAGTTAGGAGTAAGGGGGTCAGTGTCAGGTGGGTCGGGCCTAAAATTCCAGATGAGCATAACAACGTAAATTTTAACATTATTTACTCCAAATTTGATATGTGACATCTTTGACAACTCTCCTGTTGTGTGTATACGGTAGCACTGAAATGACTGCTAGAGACAGGTTTGCTGTGCCTTGGCATTGCTTCTTCTATCTATCTATTCCCAGACGCCTTAATCCCATATGGGGCGGCCACAAACAAATCGCCTTCACGTCGCCCTGTCCCCCGCCATATTTGTCCTGCTCCGAACTCACCCCCCCCCTCTCTCATATACCTCTCCACTCCATCCCTCCATCTCATCCTTGGCCTCCCCCTCCCTCACTCCCCCTTCTACTCACTCACATACACTCTCCTCGTCAGTCTCTCACTCTCCGTCCTCTCCACATGGCCAAACCACGTCAATGTGTTTCTCCTAACGCTTCCTATCACATCCACATCCACACCACAACGCTCCTTCACATCCACATTTGTCAATCTGTCTCTCCATGTGACTCCACATGCTCCTCTCAAATAACTCATTTCCATAGCTCTCACTCTTGACTTGTGACCTTCCAGCAAAAGTCCAAGCATCACTACCATACGTTAGAGTTGGTATCACAATACTGTAATGTAGTAACTTTTTCACTCCCATGCTCACTTCCGTTTCCTATCACAGCTTTCAAAGAACCAGCAACCTTTCTTCCTTGCTGTACCCTTTCAAGCACTTCACCCTCCAAACTTCCATCCTTACTCATCACACTACCCAAGTACGTAAATGTACTCACATTTTCCATTTCCTCATCATCCAACCTCACTGTACATTCACTGACTTCACCTCTCACGAAGACGGTAACTTTACTCGTCCCTACACTCACCTTTAGATTCCGTTTCTTACACACTCTCCCAAACTCAACCACCAAGCGTTGTAGCGCCCCTTCGTCTTCACTTTACAACACAGTATCATCTGCAAATAACAGTACAGGGAGTTTCCAAACACTGTCCTCTCTCATTAGGGCCGCTACAAAATCCACTGCCCTACTTTGTATCTCTTTTATAACCCCATCCATGTACAGATTGAACAACCATGGAGACATGATACATCCCTATTTCGATCCAACATTCAAATAGAAAAATTCACTCAGTTCACTATCCACAAGCACTGCAGCCTTAGCATCCTCATACATACTCTTCACAGCATTCAACAACTTCCCATCTACTCCATATATTCTTAATACTTTCTGCAATCCTTGTCTATCTACCCTGACATATGCTTTCTCCAAATCCATGAAGGCCGTATTCAATTTCTTTCCCTTTCTTAGAAACTTTTCCATTAAAGATCTAAGAATGAATGTCTGATCTACACAACCTCTTCCCTTCCTAAAACCTCCCTGTTCTTCCCCAACTAATTCCTCTGCTATTTCCGTAACTCTCTCGATAAGTATCCTACCATATACTTTTCCTAGTACACTAAGAAGACAAATGCCCTTATGATTACCACACACTTCTTTTTCCCCTTTCCCTTTGTACAAGGGAATAATTATACCTGAATCCCAATCCTCCGGGACTCTTCCTTCTTCCCAGGCCAAACTGCACAACTTCCACATCCATTCTACTACTATCTCTCCCCCATGCTTCAGCATTTCATCACACACTCCATAAATTCCTGGGGTTTTACCCATTTTGACTTTCTTCATTGTTTCCACAGCTTCTATCCTATTGATTTCTTACTATCTTCTCACCTCCCTCATTCTCCTAGACATTCCCCAACCACTTCTACTCGCATTGCTTTCATTCTCTATTTTCAACGATTCCTTCAAGCTTTGTTATGTTGATTGTTAGCTGTATTGATTTTATTTACTGGCATTTGATAACTAATTATTGCTGAGACAATGATGTACGGAACAATGAGCTATGTAGGATTTTGTAAGGTACTTTTTAGACTGCTTTTAAAGTTATCTACACTATTTTTTTTTTTTTTTACTATGTCGTCTGGCAGGGAACTGAATATTTTTGCACCATGATATCTAATATCACCCTGAAATTGTAAAGATGACATAAAAGGTACAACTAAACGTTATTATTTCTATAATGGTATCTTGTATGTGGAGTGGGTGCAAAGAATGAGTTATTGTAAACAGGTCTATTAATGCATCTGTACACATATACTGCACATACCAGCTTATTGATTTTTTTTCATCTTAAGTATGTTATTATTATAAAATATAACATTTCTATGCTCATAGCGGCCTACCCGCTCGATTGTCCTCATGATTTACATCTGAGCTGTTTCTAAAGGTTTCAGAGCTGTTTTACTTGCCGCTCCCCACATTGCTTGATAATATGCTAAATGTGCATGCACTAATGAATAATATATCAAAATCAATGATTGTTTGTTTAATTAATTCCTTGTTTCATATATAATGCCACAGTACCGTAACACTTTATTTCAAATTTCAATGATATGGTTATTCCACAGTAATTTATTGTCTAATATTATACCCAAAAATTTGTTTTCTGTTACTTCTTTAATGCTATTATTATTGATAACTACTTGAACATTGTGATTTATTTTCTTATTGTATGTCATCCATTCACTATATGTTTTCTTCTTTTGTGCCACAGCCTGTCTCACCTCTTCATTCCACCATGCTGTTCCTTGCACCCCCTTTCGTCTTCTCTTCATCCCACACACCACCTCACATGCTGCACATATTTCTTTTGTGAATGCTGTGCACACACCTTCCACGTCTCCCATCTGTTCCAGTTCATATTTACTCAATCGTTCCTCCACTTCTCTCTTATAATCTGCCTTTTTCTCATCCTCTTGTAACCTTTCGACACTCCTTGCAACTACTCCATCCTCCTGTCCTTATCTTCTTCTATTTCTTCATTTTACTTGGGCCTTGGTTCTGACCATCACTTGGTGATGGTCAGAAAGTCAACACCCCCAACCTCTACATGCTCTTGCAACCATTACACACATTCGCATCTTTTCATCCACACACACATAATCAATCATTGCCTTCCTTTCATTCAGTTCACCACCTACCCTTTTCACCACTCGCCATGTATACCTGTGGATTATTTTGTGCCTGAAGAGGGTATTGGCTATCACCAACCCCCTCCCGGCACAAAAATCCACTAAAGCACTGCTATTCTCATCTTTTTCAGCAGGCACACCCCACTCACCAACTACTCCATCCACCTTCACATTCCCTACTTCATATCACCAATCAAAAACACTCTCTCAGTCCTTTCAAACTTTTCCTGCACACTTCCACATTTGTCCAGAACTCTTCTCTCATTCTGCTTGCACAATCTTTAGTGTTGGCTCATACACGCACACAATCACCCACATTTGTAGTCCAACTTTCAATCTTACCCACACAATCCTTGAGCCAACTGATCCATATTCTTATATTCTCCTTCCGTCTGTTACTCACAACAATGCATACTCCTTCTTTTGCCCTCTAATTCTCACCTATTCCTGCGCATATACCCTATCCACACTCCCATTTTCTCACAATCTCTCCTCTTCATTTGTTTCAGTTACTCCACATACATCCACTTTCGTACCCTCAAGCACCTGGACAATCTCTCTCTCTTTCACCTCATCATTTTCACCCCTCATATTCCACGTCGCCATCCGTGTCATGTCCTTTGTTCGGTCCTTAGTCGTCATCTTTTGGTCAGTCCTGGTCCGAGGCTTCTTCTTCGTGTTTTTAGTTATTTGTTTTCCGGGGAGGGGCACTAACCCTCCGCCAACCCACTTGCTGTCACGTAGGGAGCACGTGTCGGTTGTTATAAGGTTACCACTCAGCATGGTAAATGCTTTCCTGATTTACAGGAAATAATTTGGCTTCCCACTCGATGTAGAGCTACCCTAAAACAGAGTACCACTACACTAAGTGGGTGGATGATGCTCGCCCCCACCTACTGCTTCTTGCTCTATTTTCATGGTGGGAAACAATTATTTTCTGTTGATTTTTTCCCCTCGAATTTATCATGTTCCTTATTTTCTGTAGATTTTTTTCTCCTCGAATTTATCATGTTCCTTACGCCTCACTGACCGCGGACTTGCTAAAACTTACTCCAGTCTTGGTTAAGTTAGGTTGGGTTAAATTGCTAAGTTAGGTTAGCTTTGGTTTAGATTAAAATGAAAGGTTAGAAAGAGAGACAAAAAGGCGACCCAGACGTATGTTGGAAATATCCGCTGTTACACTCGAGAAATAGTTGAAACAGCGGAAGGAAGTAGGCTAAAATCAATGGGGAAAGAAATTTAACGTGAAACGTTCATTTGCCATTCTAAAAATAGCCAGAAAAATATCAAAGATTTTCGGGAAGAAGAAGTGATGTGGTCGGGTGCTTCTGCTGCTTAAAGTAAAACGTATGTTTACCTGGAATTACTTTCAAATGTTCCTCACAGTCAATAACAACCAACCCAGCAAGATAAAAACCATAGAGCTCAATGGGAAATCAGTGTTACCAAGCTGTTTTCATATATTTTCGGTACGTATATACGTGATTAAAAAAGTACGGGTGCAATCAGACGATGTTCATTGCAAAATGTTCAGTGATCCTCCCCAGCGTTGGTAAACCTGCTTTCATGTAGAGGTCATAACACATGATTGTTACATTTGCTATAGTTTTTTTTAACCTCAACCAGGCCTAGATTTTCGTCTTTTGTCCCATATTTCACACGGCTCATAAGCTGAAAAGGACAGTACTGAACTTCACGTTTTTCACAATACTTCTTCATGACTAACATTATATTCAAGTGCCTGTTGATTCTTACAAGTCAACACTGAAGATGACGGGATGGCAATTTTGCAGCAGGTTATAGTGAAATGATTACAGTCAGTATTATCATATGCGCATTCATAATGATAACAGATTGATCTACCTGTGACATCTCGAGTTATTCTGGTTATTTAGGATATCATCTGTCCCATCCTACGTGATGTTTTTATGATCCTGTGTATATTATGTTATAGGTAAATTGCAATATCAGCCGATCAGTTGCACTTTTATCTCATCAGTATCAGTATTTCATTGGTCACTGCTCTTCTGAACTGTCTACTTGTATCAATCCTCCATTACAGTGGACGCGCAGCACCAGCTCTCTAATGCAAGACTTACTGAGGCACGTATTCTCCTTGAGTCCTTCATTGCACCAGCTACTTTCCTTCGTTGCATCACTCTATTTTCCACTTCTTTTGCACATTTTCCTCTTTTCTATCACTGTATTTGAACTCTCTCACCAAGTCCAGTCTTTCTCTCCATTCATTGTAACATAGCACTGCGAGTCACCTTCTTTCTCAGTAACCGTCACTTTACTCTTTTCTAAATTTACTTTCAAGGAACGACACTCACAGACATCAGCAGAACTCTGCACTAGCCTGCCAAGTTCTTGTCCGGTATTTGCAAGCAGTACTGCATCATCAGCATACAGCAAATTTGAGATATTCCTTCCATCACCATTCATTACCAACGCCATTCCCCTCTCACTCGTGTTTTTATTTTTCTCATCATCCCATCCATATATATATATATATATATATATATATATATATATATATATATATATATATATATATATATATATATATATATATATATATATATATATTATAACAACCATGGGGATATCACACGACCTTTTCGCATGCTCACACCGATTGTGAACTATTCACTTAGATGCCCATTAACCCTTACACATGCTTCACTAGCATCATAAACACTCATGACGGCACCTATCAGCTTACCATCTACACCGTACATGCGCAAAACTTTCAATAATCCTTCTCCGTCCACTTTGTCATATGCTTTTTCCAGATCCATGAATGCCATAAACACCTTATGATCCTTCTCACAAGCCTTCTCTGCTATCTGTCTCACTGCAAATATTTGATCGACACATCCTCTGCCACTCCTAAAGCCACCCTGTTCATCACTCACTATGACTGATGATATCTCTCTTACTTTCACCATTATAATTCTTCCAAATACATTCCTAACAACAACTTATGCCACGATAATTCTTGCACTCACTTTGCTCACCTTTATTTTTGTATAGGGGTACAATCACAGCCTTTTTCCACTCTGCTGGCACAGTTTCACTCATCCATGCCCTGTTACAGATCTCCAACAAGCACTTCATTCCGCTCTCACAACTACAATAAATCATCTCTGCATACACCTCATCAGCCCCAGCTGCTTTCCAATTTTTCAGCCGCTTCACAGTGTTCTTCACCCGTGTGAGCATCACGTTTCCTGGCACTCCATTCCTTCTCCGCACACCCTCAAAACCAATCATGTTTACAGCGGGTCTGCACTCTCTATTCAAGTTCATCAGGCTTTCCAGATATTCTTTCTATCTGGTCCTAATTTCATCCCCATGGGTTTAATAATCTATCTCTTACATCATTTGCACTTTGACATTTCTTTCTGCTGTCACTTCGACATTTCCGCACCTTATCCGATAATAACTTCCTATTCTCAGAGTAATTTGCATTCATTTTTTCTTCCTAGATCATCATTTATCTCCTTTTTCCTCTTCACTAGTCACTTTTCGTGCTACTTGCTCTCAGTATATTCAGTTCTTACTTCAGTTGAACCCCTGTCCTGTAACCACTCTAGCCACTTCATCTTCATTTCCTCCGCTGCTCTCTTAACCTCTCATCCCACCATGCCGTACCTCTCTTCTCTGTTGTTACTTTTCCCACACCACACACCACTTTAGCATTCCTAACTAAGCAACCCCTATATGCATTCCACATGCTGTTCAAATCCATTTTATTCCAATTCACTGATTCCAACTCCTCCCTACTTTGGTTCGGTATTCATCTGCGATTTCTTTGATTCTCAGCTTCTCGACTTTCAGTCTTCCTCCCTGACTGCTCCTCATTCTCTTGGTCCACTTCACTCTTCTCAGCATGATTTTGTATACCACAATCATATGATGTGACAGACCTCCACGTCGTCCTCTCACGGTCCTCGTATCATTAACCGTTCCCAGCATCGACCTCTCTACGTGCACGTATTTAATCAGGCTCCTTTCAATATGATCCCTACTACACACCTTCTAAAATATTTTGGTGACACCCTGAGCGGTTGCGAAGTTATCATGGTAAGACACACAGACCTCGGCCTACTTTCACCAATTTTTGAAGTCGTGATCGCTTTTTTTTTTTTTTTTTTTTTTTTTCGTACTACACGCCTGTAAAATTTTTTGATGATATCTTCAGTGGTTGCGAAGTTATATCATGCTAACACACACACACACACACACACACACACACACACACACACACACACACACACACACACACACACACACACACACACACACACACACACACACACACACACACACACACACACACACACACATACACACATACACACACACATACACACATACACACACACACACACACACACACACACACACACACACACACACACACACACACACACACACACACACACACACACACACACACACACACACAGAAACTGAAAACAATACCAGCTTCGTTTCGCTGCTGGTAACTAGCACCAAGCCTGGAAAGGCTATGTGGCACTAGGGCAGCAAAGAACGAAGGACAATAAGATTAGATGTAGAACACATAGAGCAGAAAGAAAAGTAACAATATTGGAATTCGAGAAAGTAGGAGAATCACCAATGAACAGCAGGCAACGAGGGGCCGGGTGATAAGGAGAAGAAGGGGAAAGCAGAGCAACGGTCGGGAAGGGTAAACGGGCAGTCAAGAAAATTGTAGCTGATAGTCAAGGGCCTTGCGATCTTCTCACAAACCTTTCAGACTCCTGGTCATCCTCCTTTCGGGACTTTGGCGAAAGCTTTGCCATTGCACTTGACATCTCAAAGGCTTTCGATCGAGTCTGGCATATATCTTTAATTTCTAAACTGCCCTCTTACGGTTTCTATCCTTCTATATGTGCCTTCATCGCTAGCTTCCTTTCTGGTCGTTCTATAGCCGCTGTTGTAGACGGCCATCGTTCTTCTCCTAGATCTATCAACAGTGATGTTCCTCAGGGCTCTGTCTTATCATCAACTTTCTTCCTTTTATTCATCAATGTCCTTCTAAGCTGTACATCTAACCCTATCCACTCATATGCTGATGACTCCACCCTTCATCTTTCCATTTGGTTCCCTCAACGCCCATCTCAGCACTTACTTCAACAAACAAGGGATGAGACTATGGCACACCTAATGTCTGACTTGGCTCGTATCTCTGACTGGGATAAAAAATAATCTGGTTGTTTTTAATGCATCTAAGACTCAGTTCTTACAGTTCTTACACCTATCAACCCGACAAAATCTTCCACAGGTATATACACTAATGTTTAATAATACTCAGTTTAATCCTGCATCATCCTTGAACATGCCTGGGGTTTCATGTACTCGGGACTTATCCTGGAAAGATCATATTACATCAATTGTAAAATCTGCTCCCAAGAGATTAGGTGTGCTAAGCCAACTCCGTTCCTTCTATACCCCGGTACAATTGTTGACTCTATACAGGGGTTTTATCCGCCCCTGTGTTGAGTACATCTCTCATGTGTGGGGAGGCTCCCCACATGCAGCTCTTCTCAATAGGGTGGAGTCAAAGGCGTTTGGTCTCATTAACTCTCCTCCTCTTACTGACTCCCTTCAACCTCTGTCTCTTCGCCACACTGTTGCATCTTTATCTTTTCTATTGCTACTTGAGTGGTCACTGCTCCTCTGAACTGCCTGTATGCATTCCTCCACCCCTACGACGGGCGCGTAGCACCCGTCTAGCAGCAAACTTTCATCCCTTTTTTGTCCAACCCTCTAATGCAAAAGTTTACCGTTACTCCCAGTCCTTCATTTATGCAACGGGTCATCTCTGGAACTGTCTCCCTCTGTCTGTATTTCCTGCTTCCTGTGATCTCCAGTCTTTACAAACGCAGTGCGTCCAGGCATCTCGAAATGATTGGATCCTGAATTTGGCTCTCTCTTGTATTTTGTTTTTCTTTTGGAAGGAACTGTTATTGCGGGCTCATGGCCTTTGGTTCCTTCTTCCTCGCATTAAAAAAAGAAAAAAGTTACTGCATGAACTCATTAAGTGACCGTGAGTGAGGCAAAGACGAGCAAGGACAGTTTCCCATTGATGATTGGGGTGAGTTGAAGCAGACTAAGAAAGAACAGAAGGTTTAACGAGATGAAGCTTGTTGGTGACCTGGGACTCCCAGGAAGTTTGCCAGAGGTCACGGAAGAGGAGAGTACGAACAGGAAAACAATGAAGAGCAGAAATGAGTTGAGGAGAAGGCGTGAGGGACAGAGCAGCAGAATGAGACAGCGAGTCTGCACGCTCATTACCGGCAATCCCAACATGACCAGGGACCGAGCAGAATTGAATCGACTTCTTACGCGCAGAAAAACGGAAGTACCACTTTAGAATTTGGGTGACAGGGGGATGGGAGGAACGGTCCCGTAGAGAAGAAAGCCCATTGTGGGAATCGGAGATGATAACAAAAGAGGAGCAAAGGAGCGAAACAGACTTAAGAGCGAAAAGAACAGCATAAAGTTACTGAGAACGCTCGCAACAGAAGGAAGGGAACTGGAAAAAGAAGACTCAGGGGAGACGACACGAAAACCTCGCCATGAAGAGATTTGGAACCATCGGTAAAGATAGGAGTAGCAGAAGAGTGAGAAGACGTGTGTTCAAGAAAAAGAGGGCGGACAGCGACAGGAGAAAGAGAGCGAGAACAAGACAGAAATGAAGAACAGGCCACTGGAGGAGGTAGACGCCAAGGGGGGGAAAAGATAGAGAGGGAGATAAGGGACGTTTATGTAACCGTTCAGTGGAGTCGCCTGGTTATATCAGCTCCACCACTTGTAGGCGTCCCTCTCCACCACCACATCCCTCTATATCATCTCCACCACTTGTAGCTGTCCCTCTCCACCACCACATCCCTCTATATCAGTTCCACCACTTGTAGCTGTCCCTCTCCACCACCACATCCCTTTATATCAGTTCCACCACTTGTAGGCGTCCCTCTCCACCACCACAGCTCTTTATATCAGTTCCACCACTTGTAGGCGTCCCTCTCCACCACTACAGCTCTTTATATCAGTTCCACCACTTGTAGGCGTCCCTCTCCACCACTACAGCTCTTTATATCAGTTCCACCACTTGTAGGCGTCCCTCTCCACCACTACAGCTCTTTATATCAGTTCCACCACTTGTAGGCGTCCCTCTCCACCACCACATCCCTTTACATGAGTTCCACCACTTGTAGGCGTCCCTCTCCACCACCACATCCCTTTATATCAGTTCCACCACTTGTAGGCGTCCCTCTCCACCACCACATCCCTTTATATCAGTTCCACCACTGGTAGGGGTCCCTCTCCACCACCACATCCCTTTATATCAGTTCCACCACTGGTAGGGGTCCCTCTCCACCACCACATCCCTTTATATCAGTTCCACCACTTGTAGGCGTCCCTCTCCACCACCACATCCCTTTATATCAGTTCCACCACTTGTAGGCGTCCCTCTCCACCACCACATCCCTTTATATCAGTTCCACCACTTGTAGGCGTCCCTCTCCACCACCACATCCCTTTATATCAGTTCCACCACTTGTAGGCGTCCCTCTCCACCACCACAGCTCTTTGAGTGTAGTCATTGTACACCTCTGATGCTTCGTACTGGCAAAACGATATTTCGACCTGACCAGATCAGGAACTTCCCATCCAGTTTTGACACTTTTAGTTTCAAAGAAGCCTTGTTACTTATCTGAACGTGAACACAGTGGACTGCAGGCAGAAACTGCCCATATCCTGCATCCCATCAGCCTCCCTGAGAGAGAGAGAGAGAGAGAGAGAGAGAGAGTTGCGCTTATGCAGTGGGGCCATAGTGTAATATCGGTACCACCACTTAAAGGCGTCCCTCTCGAGCAAAATCAGTGTAATGATGAATAAATAAATGAATAAATACATAACCACAGTTGTACCTGCACTCATTCATTCACTTATCAGCATATCAAGCAATAAGTCATCTGCCCCAACAACTATATTTCTCTCTCTCTCTCTCTCTCTCTCTCTCTCTCTCTCTCTCTCTCTCTCTCTCTCTCTCTCTCTCTCTCTTACCTGTATTCACTTTTAGGCAATGCAGTTTACAAATATTCACATATCTCTAAATCAATCTATAACAGTTTTTCATAATGTCATGATATAGGACCATCGTTCTTTCCGTAAAATAAACAGTGGCAGGTACATTATTATATGTATATTAAAAAATATGAAGTTGCATAAGTAAAATAAGGAAAGTTGCGAATCTCTTATGATATTATATTTAAACGACATGCAGTCCCGTATTTCTGACAGCTGCCTATACTTCGATGTTTTGAAGAATGAGGTTTTGCTTGTATTCACGTCGGTTAAGGAAGCTCCCTAACATTTGTTACTAAGCGATTTATTTGTTTTATTACACCTTAATCCTCTCGTCTGCTGTGTTATATTAATCCTTCAGACATCGCCAAACTCTGCATAAATAACGTACAAAAGGATATTGACCTGCCATATCCAAAAATTAATCGAAAAGGAAGAGGCGTTAGGGAGCCTCCTTAACCAAGGAGAATACGAATCTTTATCTTCACTGTCATTCTCCTATCATTTCACGAAGCACTAGGCGGCGCTATGAACTTAGTGTTCACAAAAACTATCAATGAAAAAATCCCAGGATATGTAGAGATAATGATGCGCTGAGTAAGGTAATTTGAAAATAACAAATACGAAATAAAGACGTCTTTTTCCAGAAGCAATTCGTCATGCGAGTAAACTGACGATGGTTCTGTTTCTCTGTCACAAAGGCCAACACTATCTATCTATAACTATTTACCTAGGCCTCTTCCCCCAAGGAAAGGGAGGTAGCCGAGACAGGACGACACACTCCCCATTTACTCATCCATTCAAACACATTCATTCGCATCTTAACCCCAAAGGTGAGAAGGGACAGATCCTCACCGCACCACACCTCACAAGGGTCAACTGCGCAGTGCAATCAGTGACATCCTCAGCAGGGCCCGACAGCAGAGCTGGTTTACCCCTGCCACATCATGAGACCCATCCCCTTACGATAAAGCTCAGCACGACGAGATATATGGGAGCAGGGAGGTGTGTTGAGGAAGGTAGTCTGAAAGAAACTAATATGAGATATAAACGTCATTAGGTTTAGTCCATTAGTCATATGAGGAATTGGTGGACAGTGCTGTTATAGTCTCCATCACAAAGACCAACACAGCTATGATATGGCCCAGGAAGAGGAGAGATATGGGAGCTAGGAAATATGAAAAAAAAAAAAAAAAAACACAGCTAGGACAAAATCAATTTATTATCAGGCTACAAGAGTCAGTAATTAAAAAAAAAAAAAAAAAAAAAGCAGGAGAAAATGCATCTATCATCAGCCTACAAGGGTTAATAATAATAATCTATCACTATGTTACAAAAGTTAATAATTAAAAATGGCCAGGAGAACATCAATCTCTGATCAGGCTACAAAGGTTAGTAACAAAAAAATCTGGATAAAATCAGTCTGGTACATTATCAGGCTACAAGGGTTAAGAACACGAGAACCTGATCTACGGCACTACGCACTTCTCCATCCCAAAGGCAAGTCCAGCTGTGATAAATCCCAACAGAAGGAGAGATAGTGAACCTTGTAGATGCGTAATGGTGAGACTAACCCTACGACCACTGCCACCACCCTTGTCTGGCCCTTCACTGAGCTGCTCCTGCTCCTGCATTCGTTGCTGGTTCCGCTGTGTCGTCCTGCTGTTGTGGGCTACCTCCGCCAACGTTTCCTTCTCCCACTGCACGTACACCCCAGCCTAAGAACGTGGCGTCAGATTTAGTGTCGTATTCTAAATGTATTTTGGTACTGCTTAGAATATCTTCTATAGAAATGTTTGGTCTTTCTCAAGAATCGAACACTTACGAGATATATTTGTTTATCTATTGCCAGACGGCCTAATCCTGTAAGGGGCCTATCTATCTATTGCCAGTCACCATAATCCCGTAAGGAGTCTATCTATTGCCAGACGCCTTAATTCCATAAGGGGTGTCCACAAACAAATCGCGTCCATGTCGCCCTGTCCCCCGCCATTTCAGTGCCCTGCTCCCAGCTCACACACCACTCTCTTATATACCTCTCTGTTCAATCCCTCCATCTCTTCCTTGGCTTCCCCCTCCTTCTTCCCCCCCCCCCACTTTACTCACATAAACTTACCTTGTCAGTCTCTCGCTGTCCAACTTCTCCACATGGCTAAACCACCTCTGTGTGTTTCTCCTAATGTTTCCTGTCACATCCACATCCGCACCACAATGTGCCTTCACTTCCTCATTTCTCAGCCTGTCTCTCCATGTGACTCCACATGATCCTTTCAAATAACTGATTTCTACTGCTCTCATTCTTCATTTGTGTCTCTCCAACAAGGTCCAACCTCACTTCCATACGTTCGATTTGGTATCATAATACTGTCATGCAGTAACTTTTTCACTTCCATGCTCACTTCCCTGTTTCTTATCACTGTTTTCAAATTACTAGAACCTTTCTTCCTTGTTGCACTCTTTCAAAAACTTCACCCTCTAAACTTCCGTCCTTTCTCATCACACTACTCAGGCAGTTAAACGCACTCACATTTTCCATTTTCTCCTCATCCAACCTCACTGTACATTCACTGACTTCACATCTCTCGAAGATCCTACTTTCACTCTTCCCTACATTCACCTTTAGATTCCATTTCTTACAAACTCCTTCAAACTCATTCACCAAGCCATGCAGCTCCCCGTCGTCTTCACTTAACAACACAGTATCATCTGCAAACAACAGTTCAGGGAGTTTCCACACACTGCCCTCTTTCATTAGGTCCACTCCAACATCCATTGCCCCACCTTGTATCTCTTTTATAACTCCATCCATATACAGATTCAACAATCATAGAGACATAACACATCCCTGTTTCAATCCAACCATCAAATAGAAAAATTACTCTGTTCTCTGTCCACACGCACTGCAGCCTTAGCATCCTCATGTATACTTTTCACATTCAGCAACTTCCCATTTACTCCATATATTCTTAATACTTTTCACAATCCTTGTCTATCCACCCTTTCATATGCTTTCTCCAAATCCATGAAGGGCGTATACAACTTCTCTCCCTTCCCTAGAAACTTTTCCACTAAAGATCTAAGAATGAATATCTGATCTACACAACCTCTTCTCTTCCTAATACCTCCCTGTTCTTCTCCAGCTCAATCCTCTGTTATTTCCCTATCTCTGTCAAGAAGTATCTTACCATATACTTTTCCTATTACACTAAGAAGATAAATGCCCCAATGATTTCCACATGCCTCTTCTTTTCCTTTTCCTTTGTACAGGGGAGTAATTATCCCTGACATCCAATCATCTGGGACTTTACCTTCCTCTCAGGCCAATCTACACATCTTCCATATCCATTCTACTACTATCTCTCCCTCATGTTTCATCATTTTACCACACACTCCATCAATTCCTGGGGCTTTCCCCATTTTGACAATCTTTATTGCTTCCACAGCTTCCATCCCACTTATTTCTTCCTCTCTTCTCACATCTCTTCTTCTCCCAGCCATTCCCCAGCCATTTATACTCGCAATACTTTCATTTTATATGCTCAGTAACTCTTTAAAGTGTTCTTTCCATCTGCATACTTTTTCTCCCCTCTCCACCAGTAATCTACAATTTTCATCTATCACTCTCCGACTAACTTCTTTAACATCCTGTCTCTCTTCACCTCTTTCCAGAACATTTTCTTATGTTCCCTCCACTTTACACTCAAGTACCTTTAAAATTCCTCATCTACTATCGTCTTACTCTTTCATACTAATCTTTTCACTTCTCTCTTTCTCTCTACATGTAACTCTCTTTTCCATCTCTCAACTCTACACCCCTGTTTCCCATCCACTCACTATATGCATTCTTCTTTTGTGCAACAGCCTGTCTCACCTCTTTATTACACGATGCTGTTCCTTGCACCCACTTTTATTTTCTCTTCACCCAACACACTACCTCACATGTTGCACAGATTCCTTCTATTAATATCTTGTACACACCTTCCACGTCCCCGATCTGCTCCAAATCATACGAGTACTGTACTTACCCAGTCGCTCCTCAACCTATCTCTTATATTCTGCCTTTTCCTTCCATCCTCTTGTAACCTTTCCATCCTACTTGTATGAATTACTTCCTCTTGTCCTTCCATTCTTCTATTCCCTCGATTCGTTTGAACCTTGACTTTCACCACCACCACCAAATGGTGGTCAAAAAGTCCACTCTCCCAACCTCTAAATGCTCTTACATCCATTACACACCTTCTCATTCTACCTTCCACACAGGGATGGGTCGAATTCCTATGAACTTAGAGTTGCTAGTTTGAAACATGGTTGAAATGATGCTCCATCATGGTCACTACACCACTGCACAGTTATTATTTTATATTATGTACGCTCACTCCAGCAACGTTCACTCCAAAATCGAGGAAATGATGACAAAAATGAAAAATTTGAATTAAACGTGTTAGAGGGTTTCTCGCACTATTTAGCTTTGAACGAACCATAAAATCTCTGCTTGCCTGTATTCAACATGTACAAACAGTATTCAGTCAAAACAGACAAAAAACTACAAATCTCAGATGTATATGAAGAAACAAACAGTGACAAACAACATAATGCATATTCAATGTTTTTTATTATGAAACGTAATCACGAACCGGGCACGTATGTTTCAATCAGATGCCTTGTTTACTCACGTATTGGGAGTTCTCTGTGAGACCGTTTACATTGCAGAGGCATGGAATGGCGCGCTTGATGTCCTTAGACTTCTTGTGTGGTCGATGTTACATCTCTGACGCAATGCTCCACACCTTGAGAGTGACAAAGGTAGCGCTGATCCAAGATTATGGGTTGGCTGTCGTCCACTGTGATGTTCTTCAAAAGTGGAGGGATTGTGACAGACAATTTGTCTAGCTGCACCAGCTTGGTATAGTTGTAGGCCTTGAAATCTATCTTCAAAGAAGATTTGTCAATCACTCTGACATCGTTGCTGTCATTCTTCCATGCTCGCTGCATAAGTGCAATAGCCATGCAACGTACTTGTGGATCCTCATCAGCAACAGCCGACAGGAGGATATTTTCAGGGTGACAGAAGTAACTCTTATTGCTGAGTACTGGGCGAATGATACCCTGATCTTCTGGTGGCAATTCTTGCAATAGTTCCACCAAATAGAAGAAATTCTTGGCACCATCCTGACACGAACTGTTCGCTCTCACTTTGAACCAAGGTGGAATGTAAAAGTTAAGAATGAATGAAAGAAGTCATTTCAATACTGGAGATGGCTCTTCTGATGACATGTAGTGCCGCAATGTACGGTTGGCTTTAGTTAGCTAGCTGGCATGGTTCAGTGGCCCTGGCTGCGAAGATGGTTTCAAAAATACACCTCCAGCTCCTCCGACTTGCACTGCCAGACATGTGCGGTGCATGTATCACTGATCTTTGCTGAGATCCTTCTCAACTTCATCTGGAAGATGCAAGTTTTTCCACATACCCATTCATAGTATTGTCAGATCCTTTGAATCAAACTCAAGGAATCTACCCAACTCCCTTCTGGAGCCAGTTAGATCCATCGATGCACCGTCAATGGCTTCAAAATACCATCTGATAATTACTTCAGTGAGATGCAACAAAAAGACAAGCCACTGTAGTGGTCTCTCCAGCTGGGTTTCCAGCACACGAATTACCCCAATCTTCTTGCCAGTGTTTACATTCGCGCCATCACAAACAGTAGCTTGCAGTGATTTTGCTGAATCGGTCTCACGGACAACCGACATGATCTCGTTGGCGATATCCACTGCTTTACCACTTTCAGAGGAGACATGATCTATGTAAGCAGCATCAGGGAAGCCAATAACTAAGTAGTGGTCTTCCTTGATGACGACCCTCTCACCATGAGGGGTTTTACTCAGAGTCTTGTCAATTTTACCATCAAAACCAGGATCTTCTTTGACACCGAAGTTTGCTAGGATCAAGTTTGTTTTCCTCAGCAAGAATACCCATGTCCTTCAGTGCAGCACTCACTATGGAGCATATACTCGTATCTCAGTTGCTTATTTGACATCGGTCTGATGCACGACATAGTTCAGGATATGCCAATCTGTTCTTACCCTGCTTGCCTCTCTCTACTCCTTCAGTACCATCATCATCATACTGATCATCTGATACATCACATCTGGTATCATCAATATCATCCCCACATGCTCTTCCTGCATCTTCTTGATCATGAATGGCTTCCTGAACTGACTTTTCATTGAACTTTCTTTTCATTTGTCTGTTTGCGGCGAGTTCATTTATTGCTGTCTTTTGCTTGTCTACTTTGCCGACGTACATTTCCCCTCAACTGTTGTTAAGGTTGAAAATAAATACCAATAATATTTTTGCACCCTGAACTGTAATATCCCTTGTTTTTTAACATTTTTACCATGATGTGGGGTATTCTTTACATTGATTCAGTATTATTATTATTTTTTTTTTTTTTTTTCAGTTGAACGATGGCACTTGAGGTTACTCTATTTCCAATGAGTTCCAATATATTTTGTGATATTTATCCACACTTCTAAAAGAAAATATCGTAGGCAGTTAAAAAGTTCTTTTTATCATAAGGTTTCCTAAGGGGAGAGTTGGCAACACTGGAAATGGAAGACAATGGGATGTCTGAAGGCAATGCTCCCACTTTTAGGGAATTATCCCCAGATTCGGAACTTTTGAAGAACTTGGGAATAATCTGGGGATTTTGAAAAATTTAGGGAATTCTAGGGATTTTTTTTGTATACCCCAGGGATTATTTAGAGACTATGTCCACATGCACTTAAATCACACCGGCGCCAGTATAAAATACTTTACTCAAACATTAACTTTTCAAACATCTCTCCTAACCAGTCAATCGTCTAGCATCTACGTAGATGGTACTCACTGGCTGACAGAACCCCACTCCCCGATTTGAAATCTCAGCCCATGAACACGCAGGAGTCGCAATGGATCTGTTGTCAATGGTGAGTTGACCATCGGCTCACTTGCACTTATGTGGAAGTGAGCCGATGGGCTATGTAAAGCAAGTTCACCTTTAGTTACCGTAAAAATAATGAACTGGTTTTCATGTATGTTACCTTTATTTTTCTATGCATCAGGTTACATGACAAAAGCTTATGGTTATTTTTCACAAGAAAATCTTTCAATTTTGTCTATGAATACTTATATGTTTGAAAGTCTTTCTTCATGGCTACAGTAGCTACAGCTCAAGCTTCAGGCAGGTTGATATATATACATTTTTTTTTAAAGAAATAAATATGTTCTAGTACCTCAGTTTTTGAGGTAAACAGATTTCTAATGCAACTGTGCATATTCATAAACCTTTTTCTAGCATTATGCAGTGAAGAATCTGGTGAATATTATTTGGGGGATTTTGACCAAATCTAGAGAGATCTAAGCACCTTTCTGGGGAAATATGGCAACGGTAAAATGGGAGCCCTGCCTGAAGGGGATGCCTGTCTTTCTCTCTCTCTGTGTGTTTTGATTTCTCGGCGGCAGGATCACGGCCTTCTGCCTGGAGCTTTCTTTCTCCTAGCCTCACTATGAGCTAGTGCACCGACTTCTATTCCTCTAAAAGGTATAAGGATTGTATTGTGCCTATGTTAGTAAAGTTTTAAAAGTGAAATCTGCCCTGGAAATTGTTAGATATGAGAAGAGTACAGTGAAGCTGTGTGTGAGGAGAGGCAGAAACAGCTGTTGTCAGCAATTAGACTCCCTGAGATAAGGCCAGCCAGTCACGTACACCTATGTGATAGTAAAAACTGTTTTGTAATTATGAAATAAGGTGACGAATTCTTATCCTATGCAGTATCATCCTAACAGCAAGAGGGTAGGGTGATCAAAGGGCAGCTGCATGATCTAATTCCTTGAAATATTCCTATGCAACGTTTTATTTTTCACATTAAAGTATAACATTTTTATCATATTACTTGCCTGAAACTACCTGAAAGTTGTAACACTTTCAGGGGAACAAGTCTTGGAGCAAGTCTTGGAACAAGTCTTGGTGCAAGTCTGAATACAAATCTGGGAATGGACTTTAACCAAGTTCTGGCAGAGTATTTTACTTCTGACACTCGGTCCAGCATGGCCATTGTCTGTTCTCTAATCAGTTTTCAAGATTTGCCTAGACCTGGAACAAGTCCAATCTCCCTCTTAGCATCTAGCATGAATGGAAAAGAGTACATAAATAAAAGACCAACATCTACAGTTAGATGTTTCGTAGACCTTTTGCTTTACCCTATTCTCCTTCCCAGAGAATACAATAGAAAATTTTCAGAAGCCAGGAATTGGGATGTTTGAAGGGTCAACACTACCATGTATATCATATACCCTTCTTCAAGTCATAGAGTGGACGCCCCTTTATGTTAGGTCCATTTATTAGTCTGTTTTAAAATGTATTAGCCTACTAATAACAGTTCCTCAAATATTTTATAAATTCTTAAACTCCTTCAATTTAAATGTACTGGTCACTCATTATCAATTGTAAGTGACTTTTGTGTTTTATTTTCCATCAGTACATCATGGTGACCAGTATGCTGTTTTATTTCACCCAAAAGGGCCACTCTTCAGGAGGTATCTTGAAAACCCTGGCACACCAACACTTACACTTCCTTCAAGCATCAACATTTCTGTAGCATTTACAGCAGCAGATGTCAAATAGTACATCAAAGCCGGCCAACTTCTCCAAGTAGGTGCTTGAAGTCCTCTTGTTTGCAGAGTACTTTCTTACTTCCTGAGCTTCTGTTATCAAGCATTTCACACGGATTACAATGCTTTTGTAGTCGGTTATAGGAATCGATGCCTTCTCATATATCACTACCACTTGGTCAGCAATAGTTTCAGCATGGGCTTGCATGCTTGATAATGGATCTGTCATTTTGTGTTCCAAGTATTCTCTAATGACATCTTTGCAACTAGGTAGCTGATGCACTGGAAGACTACGAGGTAAACCAAATACGGAATCTTTGACCTTTTCTCTTGTGTTCCAGGTAGCCATCATTCCAACACAGCGTCTAAATGAATGCAAAAACTCAAAACTAACAACTGACAAGCACAGCTCATTTGTGTAACTGGTAACAAAGCTGTCAAAATCAGTATCATCACTGTCAAAGCTGCCAAAGTTCGTATTATTGCTCAATAATTGCTGCACTCATTCGGTGCAAGCATATATTAAAGTTGTTCGAAGACCATTGGCTAATTTTCAGTAATACAGTTATATTATGTGATTATGGTGTTTCGGGCATCAAATTATCCATGGTTGTTGAACTTAATTTTTTGACCCACCCTAATCCACACATATAGTACTGTACATAATCAGTCTTTGCCTTCCGTTCATTCAGTTCACCACCCACCCTTCTCATCACTTGCCACGTATACCTGTGGATCATTTTGTGTCTCAAGAGGGTATTGGCTATCACCAACTCCCTCCCAGTACAAATGTCCACTATAGCACTACCATTCTCATCCACTTCTGCAGGCACACCGCACTCACCAATTACTCCATCCACCTTCACATTCCCTACTTTTTCATTCATATCTCCAAACAAAACACTCCCTTATTCCTTTCAAACTATTCCATGCAAACTTCCACATTTGTCCAGAACTCTACTTTCACTCTGCTTACACGATCTTGCATTGGCACATACACACACACACAATCGCCCACATTTGTAGTCCAACTTTCAGTCTTACCCACTCAATCCTTGAGCCAACTGATCCATACTCACTTATTTTCTCCTACTATCTCTTGCAAGAGTTTTAGGTGGAGGTCTGAGTCTGGTGAATGTTGATGGTGGGGAGTGGAATCTGAAGCAGCTGCTGTTTGCAGATGATACTGCACTGGTGGCTGATCCAGAGGAGAGATTGAGACAGTTGGTAGAGAAGCTTGAAAGGGTGTGTGAAAGGAGGAAATTGAAAGTAAATGAGAATAAGAGTAAAGTGATGAAGTGTACGAGGTTGGTAGATGGTAAGGGGATGCATATAGTTTTGAATGGTGAGTTGTTTTTTTTATGTGAGGAAGAAGGAACCAAAGGTCATGAGCCCGCAGTAACAGTTCCCTCCAAGAGAAAAACAAAATACAATAGAGACCCAAATTCAAGATCCGATCATTTTGAGATGGCTGGACACACTGCGTTTGAAAGACTGGAGATCATAGGCAGCAGGAAATACAGACAGAGGGAGACAGTTTCAGAGATGTCCTGTTGCATAAATGAAAGACTGGAAGTAACGGTTAACTCTTGCATTAGAGAGTTGGACAGAAAAGGGATGAGAGTTTGCTGCCAGACGGGTGCTACGCGCCCGTCGTAGAGGTGGAGGAATGCAAGCAGACAGTTCAGAGGAGCAGTGACCATTAAAGTAGCGATAGAAAAGAGATAAAGATGCAACAGTGCGGCGAAGAGACAAAGGTTGAAGGGAGTCAGTAAGAGGAGGAGAGTTAATGAGACAAAAAGCATTTGACTCCACCCTATTGAGAAGAGCTGTATGTGGGGAGCCTCCCCACACATGAGAGTTGTACTCCACACAGGGGTGGATAAAACCCCTGTACAGTCAACAATTGTGCAGGGGTAAAGAAAGAGCGGAGTCGGCTTAGCACACCCAATCTCTTGGAAGCAGATTTTACAAGAGATGTAATATGATCTTTCCAAGATAAGTCCCGAGTAAATGAAACCCCACGCATGTTCAAGGATGATACATGATTAAGCTGAATATTATTAAACATTAGTGGGTATACCTGTGGAAGATTTTGTCGGGTTGATAGATGTAAGAACTGAGTCTTAGATGCATTAAAAACAACCATATTATTTTTACCCAGTCAGAGATACGAGCCAAGTCAGACAGGTGTGCCATAGCCTCATCCCTTGTTTGTTGAAGTAACTGTTGAGATGGCCGTTGCGGGAACCGAATGGAAAGATGAAGGGTGGAGTCATCAGTGTATGAGTGGATAGGGTTAGATGTACAGCTTAGAAGATCATTGATGAATAAAAGAAAGAGAGTTGGTGATAGGACAGAGCCCTGAGGAACACCACTGTCGATAGATCTAGGAGAAGAACGATGGCCGTCTACAACAGCGGCTATAGAACGACCAGAAAGGAAGCTAGCGATGAAGGCACAGATAGAAGGATAGAAACCGTAGGAGGGCAGTTTGGAAATTAAAGATTTATGCCAGACTCGATCGAAAGCCTTTGAGATGTGAAGTGCAATGGTAAAGCTTTCGCCAAAGTCCCGAAAGGAGGATGACCAGGAGTCTGAAAGGTAGGTGAGAAGATCGCCAGTGGAGCGTCCCTGACGGAACCCATACTGACGATCGGAAAGAAGGTTGTGATAGGAAAGATGCCTTAAAATTTTTCTATTGAGAATTGACTTGAAAACTTTTGAAATACAGGACGTTAAAGCAATTGGACAATAGTTGGAGGGTTGGGAGTGGTCACCCTTCTTTGGGACTGGCTGAATGAGAGCAAACTTCCAGCAAGAAGGAAAGGTACAAGTTGACAGACAAAGGCGAAAGAGTTTGCCTAGGCAGGGTGTAAGCACAGAAGCACAGTTCTTGAGAACAACAGGAGGGACCCCATCAGGTCCATATGCCTTGTTAGTACTGAGGCCAGTGATGGCAGAAAATACATCAACTGAAGAAATTTTAATGTCAGCCATGAGGAAGTCAGAGGGGAGAAGTGATGGAGGAACAGCACCGGAATCGTCTAAGGTGGAATTCGAGGAGAAAGTCTGTGCGAAGAGATCTGCTTTATCAGTAGAAGAAATAGCTACAGAACCATCAGAGTAGAAAAGAGGAGGGAAGGATGATGAGGTAAAGTTGTTAGAAAGATTTTTGGCAAGGTGCCAGAACGAGCGGGAAGCATTCGAGTTGGAGAGTTGAGAGCATTTAGTATGGATGAAATTATTTTTAGTAGAGCGAAGAACAGACTTAGCACGATTCCGGGCAGAAACGTAAAGATGATGTGATTCAGGGGTGGGTTGGCTCCGGTACCTTTTGTAGGCCCTCTCCTTGTTGCGGACAGCATTAGAAGATGCGTGATTAAACCAAGGCTTTCTTGTGTTTATCAAAGGATATGAGAAAGGAATGTATGCTTCCATGCCCGAGAGAATAACATCCGTAATGCGCAAGGCACACTCAGATGGCTCCCGGCCATGGAAGCAATAATCATTCCAGGGAAAATCAAAGAAGTACTGCCTGAGGGCCTCCCAGTCCGCGGCTCCAAAATGCCACAGACGACGTTTCCCTGGAGGGTCCACAGGCTGTACCGGAGTGATAGGACAGGTTAAGGTAATATGGCTGTGATCGAAGGAGCCCAACAGAGAGAAAAGATTAACAGAGTAAGCAGAAGGATTAGTTGTGAGGAAGAGGTCAAGTATGTTGGAGCTCTCTCCAAGACGGTCAGGGATACAGGTAGAGTGCTGTACAAGCTGCTCTAGGTCATTAAGGATAGAAAAGATGAAGGCTTGTTCACCAGGTGGATCTGTGAAAGGAGAGGAGAGCCAAAGGTGGTGGTGAACATTGAAATCTCCTAGAATGGAGATTTCAGAGAAAGGAGAAATGGATAGAATGTGTTCTATCGTAGAAGTAAAATAGTCGAAGAATTTTTGATAGTCAGTAGAATTAGGGGATAAGTAAACAGCACAGATATATTTAGTCAGAGAATGACAGGAAAGCCGAAGCCAGAGTGTAGAGAATTCAGGAGAATCGAGTTGAGGAACACGAGAGCAAGATAAGTCGTTGCGTATATATACACAACAGCCACCTTTGGCTTTGAAATGACTATAGAGAAAGTAGGATGATACAGAAAAGGGTTTGCTGTCAGTTGCCTCAGACAGCTGAGTCTCCATTAGAAAAAGGTGAGGTTTAGAGGAGGAGAGGTGGTGCTCAACAGAGCGAAAGTTAGAGGAAGGGCCGCGAATGTTGCAGAAATGAAGAAGAAGAGAGTCAGACAGTGGTTCCAGGCACCTCGAGTCGTCACCGGGAGAGGGACGGATGGTGGGGGCATTTATGGTCCCCCCCCTGGGGACTCCGGGGCTTGGTGAAGAGGCGCCATTTTTTTTTTTAAATTGAATAGGAAGTGTAGTGTGTACTGTGCATGTAGTTTGGTGTAGATAGTTAGAGAAATTTGTACTGGAGAGCATGCTGGCCTACTCTCTGTGTAACTGGGACACTGATAAAGTTCTGCAAAAGGGGATGGTCAGGAACTAGTCCTGAGGGCTGATGAAACGGGAGCTCCAGCACTCCCTGTCATCAGCTTTTCATCCACCCGGGAGTACTGCCCTGCTCGACTGGTGCTACAGTCTAGTTGAGGAGGTAGTGTGTTTTAAATATTTAGGGTCAAATGTTGCTGTGGAAGGAAGAATAGATGCAGAAGTGAAGTTTAGAATGAATGAAGTAGGTAAGGTGCTAGGAGGAACGAAAAAAGTGTTTAGATGTCATTCGCTTAGAATGGATGTAAAGAGAAGGCTGTATGAGGGTGTTGTGGTACCGACTGCGTTATATGGGGCTGAAACATGAAATATGGGTTTAGCAGAGAGGAAAAGTTTGAATGTAATGGAGATGAGGTGTCTGAGGAGTATGTGTGGAGTGATGCGTATATGTCGAGTGCGAAATGATGAAGTGCGAAGGAGAACTGGAGTTGTTTGGGAGATGGTTGGTAGAGTTGAGCAGAGGGTGTTTTGATGGTTTGGGCACATGGAGAGAATAGATAATGAGCAATTGGTGAAAAAGATAACTACATCTGATGTGAGAGGTGTAAGGCTGAGAGGGAGACCACGAATAGGATGGATGGACAGTGTGAAGAGAGCGCTGGATGCAAGAGGGATGTCTGTTGAGGAAGGAAGAGTGGCTGTGCGTGACAGAAATAAATGGAGAGAAACTGTGAATGAATAAATGATGACGCAGCCATGAGGGGTTATTCTCCCACATTTGGTATGATCAGCTAGTCAGGTCAGGTGAGGGTAAGGGGATGGGTCTAATATGATGTGGCAGGGGTAAACCAGCTCTGGTGTCAGACCCTGGTGCGGATGTCACTGATTACACTGCGCAGTTGACCCTTGTGTGGTGTGGTGCGGTGAGGATCTGTCCCTTCTCCCCTTTGGGGCTAAGATGCGAATGAATGTGTTTGAATGGATGAGTAAATGGGGAGTGTGTCGTCCTGTCTCGGCTACCTCCCTTTCCTTGGGGGAAGCAGCCTAGGTATATAGATAGATAGATAGACTCTCTCTTGCACACAATAATACACACTCCTTCTTTTGCCCTCTCATTCTCACCCACTCCCGCGCCTATACCCCATCCAAACTCCTATTCTCTCACACTCTTACATCCCCATTTAGTTTCAGTTCATTAGCATACATCCACTTATGCACCCACAAGCACCTGGGTAATCTATCTTTCACTTCATCATTGGCACCCCTTACATTCCATGTTGCAATCCGTACCATGTCCTGTGTTCGGGACTTAGTCATCACCTTTTGGTTAGTGCTGGTCTGAGGCTTCTTGTTCGTAATTTTAGTTAGGTGTTTTCTGGGGAGGGGCACAAACACTCCGGCAACCTAGTTGTTGTCATGTAAGGAACATGAGTTCATAAATTATAGGATTACCACTCAGCGTTGTCAACGATATCCTTCTTTACAGGAAATCATTCGGCTTGCCACTCAATGTACAGTAGAGCTACTCTAAAAATAGAGTACTGCTACACGAAGTGGGTGGATGGACATATATATATATATATATATATATATATATATATATATATATATATATATATATATATACACACACACATTTATATATATATATATATATATATATATATATATATATATAATCTATATATATATATATATATATATAATCTATATATATATATATATATATATATATATATATATATATATATTTATAAGTTAGCATATGGGCTCCTACCTGCCACACAGGTTTGTTTCCCAGGATTTAACCCCTAGGGTACGCAATTCTCCAGCCTCGACTGCCCCCCAGGATGCAAAAACAGGCCCATTTTTCGACTTACTCAATGGTTAAAAGTTTTATGCCCGATTTATAGAGCTTCAATTTACACACCTGAAAATGCAAACCCCACCCTCCTAGACCCAAGAGTTACTGAGTTATGGCCCGTCAAAGTTGATAATAGTTACCTGTCACGGCCCGGCGAGAAGAAAATACGCTGCTTGCACCTGTTTCCTTCACAAAAATACGTACAAAAATCACCGAAATCAATTTTTTTGGTGTGTATAGATGTTAAAAACCATTGTAATGTGCTTGGAAAAAAAAAATGGTGACAATCCCCCTCCCCAATAAATATGATAAATAGTAAAAATTATCCTCCCCTCCTCTCCCCTCCCCATACCTCCAATCCCCTCCCTCCTCTTCCCTTCCCTCCCCCCCTCTTCCCTCCCCTCGCCTAACTTCCCCCCCTCCCCTCCCCGCCGAGCTGTCAAATCTAGCTAGAGAAAATGGTCATGAGCCCCCTAATAAAAATATGATAAATAGTAAAAATTATCCTCCCCTCCTCTCCCCTCCCCATACCTCCAGTCCCCTCCCTCCACTTCCCTTCCCTCCTCTCCTCTTTCCTCCCTTCCCTTCCCTCCCCTCGCCTAATCTTCCCTCCCCCCTTTCCCCTCCCTCTTCCCCTCCCCTCCAAGCTGTCAAATCTAGCTAGTTTTTGTTTCATTTCTTTTCGTTTTTTAAGGCTCCAGCATGTTTGCACGCGCCAGCATAAAATAAAATATCTTTTTCGAGTGGGTTTCGAATAAACACAGCTAAAATAATTGTGGTGTGCATATGTGTATGCAAAGACACGAATAAATCACAGGAAATGATTCAAGAACATGCGCCATAAAGCATAAAAAATACGCAATGTTCGCGGCTGGGGCTGTAAAGATACTGTGTGCTAGGGGGTGGGGGTGAGGGTAGGGGCTTGGGGTGGTGGGTTGGGGATGATGGTGGGAGGTGGTAAGGCCAGGAGGGGGGAGTATGGGGTTGGAGGGATAGGAAGAGACCACCACAAGACACAAAGGAAGGGCCCCAGTGGAGTACAGGGACATGGAGGGAGAGTAGGGGGGAAATACCCTCCCCCAGTCATGGAGGAATCCACATGAGAGGGGGGGGATGCATGAGGAGGGTGTAGGAGTGGTGGTGGTGATGATAAGAACAGTGGGAGGTAGGGCAGCAACAAGGTAGTGAGGTAGAGGGACGTGGCGAGAGGGAGGTTGGAGTACATCCCCCACTGTCTGGGTACTGGCCTGGGTCCCCCCTCCGGTGTGTCCAACATTTAGTTCTGATTGGTTAGAATCCATCTGCACCACAGTTGGGGTGGAGCCAGCTGCCGCCAGTTTTTTGTAGATGTTGCACGATTGGTGTTGCTCGTCCTTTCAAGAAATTGTGCAAAAAGCCTGATCGATGAGATTAGTACGTTATGGGTTAACAGGCTGTCACTGGATTCCCCTCCTGCCTGAGAATGATGGTCTCTACCTACGTATTAGGGAGTGACCTTGTTTTTTTTTTTGGTTATTTAATGAACTGCACTGAACACTTGCCTTAAACAGACCTGGATGAGAGCCCGGAGACGTTAATGAAGGTCAGGTGGGGTGTCATCATACTACCTCCAAACCTTAATCTTTTAATGAACACCGATCTCCTGAGTGGATTAGGCGTGGCGGCATCCTTTATTCTATGCCACCAGATGTGCATGAGTCAGAAAGGTACAGCATCACTGATTCATGTAAGGCAGGGCTCTGTTAAACACTGCCCCTTAGACCTTGCCCATATAATCTGTGAGAGGTGAGGAAGAGCTCTCTCACTTCTCTTCGGGCTCAGACCACTCGTCATGTAGAGATGATCAAAGACTTCAATACGTTAAGGCCACTTAGAATGTAAGTACCCGCTTTTATGTATCTTGTCCCTCCACTTGCATTAGGATAGTATCTCGGGTTACATACCTGTTTCTTGTGCAGCAGTACCCTCTTTGTGTACCAGTATCTTGTTTGTTTACCAATATCTTGTTTGTGCACCTGTTATGTGTACATGCTCTTTGTAACATTCTAAACTCATAACTTCGATTGTGTACTTATTCCATGTAAATATTCAGAACCTATAGTATAAATTAGATGTATAGTAAAGTAAGGCTTTGGCTACGGAGTGCTTCACCAACCTAATTAACCATAATAGAACCCAATTTCCCATGGTCAGATAGACCAAGTAAGTAGTTGCAAATCCGTAATATATTATTTGGCGACCTAACCAGTCAAAGCCTAGTTAACTTGAGGTGGAAAGCCTCATAAGCCGAGCTCAAAATTGTGGCTCGATCTCTGTAGCTGAAATTCCATGGAAATGTCAGCAAGTCTATTTTCTTCAGTGCAGTTTTACAGACTATGTTTGGAGAACGAGATGAAGTTGACCTGGAGATGCTAGATTCTGTCCCCGTCTTAGAGAGCTCTGAACCACCAGTAATTTATAGTCCTGATGACGGTGCCCTAAATGTTGACCCTGAACCCTTAGATCAAGATTCTCTTGCTCACTGTAGTTTTTTGAGAGAGCCACCACTTCCCAATGTTGGTGACAACTTAAAGCTTGAATTAGCCAAGATTAAATTAAAGGAGTTGGAATTACACACCCATATGAGAGAGGAGGAAATTGACCATGAGTTTCACTTTAACCCCTTAACTGCGGGGCGTCACTTTCGTGACGCTTGGGAGCAAGGGATCACACCGCGGGGCGACACTTTTGTGATTCTGAGTTATTTTGAATTCGCCCGGGCTTTCAAGTGGTGGCTTGTATCATCTGTCAGTACTGTTAATGTCCAACATTAGTTAGCACTGCTAATCTCATCTGTACTCCCATCCATTGTTGACAATTTAGCCATTTCTCCCCGTTCTTGACTCCCCTCCCTACCTCTCCTCCATTACCCTATCCTCTCGCCTGCCCGGCCGTGCTATGCTAAGTAAATCTTCCCTGGAATTATTCACTGATTTCATCCATTGAAATAAGCCCTATACCCTATTCTTATACCAAATAATATATACAAGAAAGAAATAAGGTAAGTGAGAGTGCCGTACACCTAGAATTGGCTAATTATCACCTGACAACACCTCACATGCACTCGTTAGCTAATTTTCGCTGTTTATTTCCCCTTGAAATATGCCGTATAATCTATTTTCGTAATAAATATACATATAAGGAGGGAAGAGAGAAGCTTAAGTGATATTTACATTCACCTGGAACTACCTAATTTATTATGTATTGTCTTCGTTTCCTGCCAATCATTTCATTGCTATATATTAGCAGGTCTCACAGGGCTGAAGTTGGTAGTATTGCACTCACCCTAGCCAGGCAGCAGGAGGCCACTACTATCAGTTCACTGTCGTATTTGAAGGTGGGAGTATGTCTGATTAGCTCCTGCTAACTTCCGCCGCTTTTTATCCCCATGCAAAGGGCCCTGTGACCTTGTCATAAATGACTTTGTGTCATAAAAGTCTGTGTAGGTTCCTTTGTGGTTGAGTTGTATATATATTTTAGATTTATGGACAAGCGGTTTTTATATCTTGGAGTAGCTTCCCATTTGTCATGTAGTGACAGGAGAGGTAAAGAATAGTATGGGACTATTTTTATTTGTCTTGGAAATATTAATAAGTCTCTCACACGGAACGAAGTATAAGTCCCGGGTAGCTACCTCCCTGTCTCGCTATCTGTCTCTCTCTCTCAAAATTGCCAAGCCCTTCTCCCCGTGACCTGTCTCCTCTGAGGCCTGTCTCCTTCTCGACCTCTCTGTTCTATAGCTAACCTCCGTCTGAGCTCTCTTTCCTAAATTCTGGTGTAGCAGGGGTGTGTCACGTGTGTTCCTCGTGGATGGAAAGTTCGAGCAGCCTGTGTGTATGTGTGTGTATGGTCACTAGGCGCTGTCGTGTGCCTATCAAGCATTCCTTGCGTTAAGAGTGTGTAAGCATGTTTAGCATTGCTCAATTCTTGCAGACACAATACCTTCTCATCATCTGACTCCCTGCTTCTATCTGTCTCTCTATCTATCTATTTATCTATCTATCTATTATGATTTGCAATTATAATATGTAGTCCCACATACTGCTCGGCCGCGCGAAAATGGCGTACCATCGACAGTCAATAGTCCTAACATATTAATATATATTATATACACATTATAATGAACTTATAAGCTAATTAAGTGAAATACATAATATTGTAAAAGTAACATAATTGTATGAATATTGTATACATATATTATTCATAGTAAATAGTGATTATTTAGTAATATTACATTTTAAACAAGTTGTATACATATTTGAATAAATGCAATGGTTGTTGTATAACACTTTGTAAGACATGCATGTACAGCAGACGTACGGATATAATTGTGCAATGGTAATACTGCTAGGTTATACATTACATAGAGTTATCACTTTAGTAATGTCTAATATTTCACCTAACTTGTATGATGATACTGGTAATACAGAATTGTGCTATAATTGTATGACATAATATTGTACTAACATTGTGGTACTACATAATTGTAACATTTTATGAATTGTTACAAAATATTGTGTCAATGCATAATTGTGTTGGCCTTGTAATTGTAGTTACATTTTGTTAATGCAACTATTACATAAGTGTCTTGGCCTTATAATTGTAGTTAAAGTTACATAAAAGTTACATCTTGTTAATGCAACTGTTAATTGGCAAAGTGTAACATAATGCAATCGTTTGTCGTTACATAATTGTTACATATCGTTTGTAGTTACATTATTGTAGTTAAAGTTACATAAAAGTTACATCTTGTTAATGCAACTGTCACAGAAATGGTACATATTGTTTGTAGTATTGTTTGTAGTTACATAATTGTAGTTAAGGTTACATAAAAGTTACATCTTGTTAATGCAACTGTCACATAAATTGGTACATATTGTTTGTAGTTACATTATTGTAGTTAAAGTTACATAAAAGTTACTCGTACATCTTGTTAATGCAACTGTCACAGAAATGGTACATATTGTTTGTAGTATTGTTTGTAGTTACATAATTGTAGTTAAGGTTACATAAAAGTTACATCTTGTTAATGCAACTGTCACATAAATTGGTACATATTGTTTGTAGTTACATAATTGTAGCAAGTGTAACATAATGTAATCGTTTGTCGTTACATAATTATAATATGGAGTTACATAATTGTAATAATTGCAGTCCTAACATATGCTGCGGTCGATGATAGTGATGATGTGCCATGCCACTTGTTTGTGGAGACAACAATTAGCTTTTTTGTTTGTAGTTTATGTGGTATTTTGACATATGTAGTAACACTTACACTTATTTTCATTTGTTTGTTATGTGATCTTACTCTATTTCTCTTTTTTCTTTCTTACTTTTCTTTCTTTCTTTTTTTTTTTGTATGTATTGATTTTCTATAGTTTGTGTTTCTTCGCTTGTGTACGCTTTTTCTATGTTGTTCATGGTTGCATAATTACTGGCTAATTTCCTTGGGATACTTTTTTTTAAAGTTTAGTTTATATTGCACAGGTATTACTGAAAATGATATTATATAGTCCCATATTTTGTTATTTTATATAAAAAATATATACACTATATACAGTATTAACCATATACAATGACTTGTTCTTCACTTGTACCTATCGTGGGCAATATGTGTGTCAGCACTGTGTGGAAATCTTTGTCTGCACGGTTGTGTTGAAGATGTTCACTCTTGCTAACGTCATTTGTGTTGGCCATTTTTTTTTTTTCTAGTTTACCTTGTAACTTAATTTATATGTTTCCACTAGGTAGCATTAATTAATAAATGTTTAATACAGTTCTTTTAATTGCTCACTGAGTAACTGTGATGGTATATTTTCTTTATTACTTTGTAGATGTAATAATGTATAGTTGCATGTATGAAACACGTATTTTATGTAGGTATAAATGGTAACACTCGTTGGTAGTAAATAAATGTTATAATAAATGAATGAATATATACTGTGTAGAATATTTATTGTTGGTGATTATTTAGTGTTTGAGTTATGCAGATAACTGTAGTAAGTATGTGTGTTTAAGCTGTAACTATACAGCACGTTTTATATGTTTGTGCATAAGCTTATTGTCTATCACCGTGTATTGTATAAATGAAGTAACTATGTAACTCACTAATTTTTACCGTGGTGGAAATGGTGTGAGTGGTGTTGCACGTGGTGATAGCGTTGTCCTTCGCTGGTTGATTAACGTGTTGTCGTCTCAGCACATGGTGACGTCGGCTTCCCACACTGGTAGCTGTGGTGAATACTGAGTAGCGATGCTTAAGCTGGGTGGAGAAGGGTGAGTAAGTTGCGTTATAAATGTGGCTCTGGTGTTTTGCTGCGTGTCTTGACCTCTGCGTCAGGCGGGAGAGAGTGGTGTGCTTGTTGCTTTGGTCTTCCCTCTTCTTTACTCGCTTTGTTTTATATTCTTCTTGTTGCTGCTTGAAGTTACGTGAAGATTATAGAGTTGTTTTGTAGACTTGTAGACTATTTGCATTGTAGGCTGTATTTTGTCGGGATTCACTGTAGACTGAAGCTAATCTTGTAGAGTATCGCCTGCTTTTGTAGAAATTTGCTTTTAATTGGGAGACGATGTCCGTAGATTCGCTGGTTCGTCGTAGAAATTGCAAGATCGTATCAATGTTTTGTTAAACTACTTGCAAGGCGTCGTTTGATCTCTTGACCTCTTTCACCTCTGCATCAGCATGATGATCGGGGAGACGGAGGGGGCTGGTTGGAGAGAAGTGTCAGGAGCTGGTTGTAAGTTGTTGGTTGTGAGAGGTATTATTTTTGTTTTCAATCTTGATATTTTATAGGAATTCAATGTTGATTCGTAGACGAGGTTCGTATACGTTCGCTGCTACCAAATGTCATAAATGGAGCCTGTGTGTGAGTATGTGTGTATATGTCCGTGTGGTCACCAGGTCTTTGTTCACGAAAGGACTGCTGACAGCTAACTGCATCATCTCCTTACTGGCCGCTGTCGTCAGCTTTCCTCAGTGTAACTTTAAAAAAAAGTATCCCAAGGAAATTAGCCAGTAATTATGCAACCATGAACAACATAGAAAAAGCGTACACAAGCGAAGAAAAACAAACTATAGAAAATCAATACATACAACAAAAAAAGAAAAAGAAAGAAAGAAAGAAAAAGTAAGAAAGAAAAAAGAGAAATAGAGTAAGATCACATAACAAACAAATGAAAATAAGTGTAAGTGTTACTACATATGCCAAAATACCACATAAACTACAAACAAAAAAGCAAATTATTGTCTCCACAAACAAGTGGCATGGCACATCATCACTATCATCGACCGCAGCATATGTTAGGACTGCAATTATTACAATTATGTAACTCCATATTATAATTATGTAACGACAAACGATTACATTATGTTACACTTGCTACAATTATGTAACTACAAACAATATGTACCAATTTATGTAACAGTTGCATTAACAAGATGTAACTTTTATGTAACTTTAACTACAATTATAAGGCAGACACTTATGTAATAGTTGCATTAACAAAATGTAACTACAGTTATAAGGCCAACACAATTATGCATTAACACAATATAAGTCATTCAATTATAGCACAATTCTGTATTACCAGTATCATCATACAAGTTAGGTGAAATATTAGATATTACTAAAGTGATAACTCTATGTAATGTATAACCTAGCAGTATTACCATTGCACAATTATATGCGTACGTCTGTTGTACATGCATGTCTTACAAAGTGTTATACAACAACCATTGCATTTATTCAAATATGTATACAACTTGTTTAAAATGTAATATTACTGAATAATCACTATTTGCTATGAATAATATATGTATACAATATTCATACAATTGTTACTTTTACAATATTATGTTTTTCACTTAATTAGCTTATAAGTTCATTATAATGTGTATATAATATATATTAATATGTTAGGACTATTAACTGTCGATGGTACGCCATTTTCGCGCGGCCGAGCAATGTATTATAATTACAAATCATAATAGATAGATAGATAAATAGATAGATAGACAGCCCTCTGCGAGCCTGGGAAAAGGAAATGAGGTTGCAGGTTACACTGAGGAAAGCTGACGACAGCGGCCAGTAAGGAGATGATGCAGTTAGCTGTCAGCAGTCCTCTCGTGAACAAAGACCTGGTGACCACACGCACATATACACACATACTCACACACAGGCTTCTTAAACTTTCCATCCACGAGGAACACACGTGATACATCTCCTGTTTCACCAGAATTTAGGAAAGAGAGCTCAGAAGGAGACAAGCCATACAAGAGGCAGGTCGCAGTGAGAAGGGCTTGGCAGATAGAGAGAGAGATAGAGAGAGCGAGACAGAGAGATAGCTAGCGGGACTGGACTCTATACTCCGCTCTGTGTGAGAGACTTGTTAATATTTCCAAGACAAATAAAAATAGTCCCATACCATTCTTTACCTCTCCAAGATATAAAAACTGCTCGTCCACAAGTCTAATATATATATAACTCAACCACAAAGGAACCACAAAGTCTTTTATGACATTTAGTCTTTTTATGACATTTGGTAGCAGCGAAGGTATACGAACCTCGTCTATGAATCAACATTGAATTCCTACAAAATATCAAGATTGAAAACAAAAAGAACACCTCTCACAACCAACAACACAACCAGCTCCTGACAGTATTCTCTCCAACCAGCCCCCTCCATCTCCCCGATCATCATGCTGATGCAGAGGTGAAGAGATCACACGACGCCTTGCAAGTAGTTTAACAAAATATTGATACGATCTTGCAACTTCTACGACGAACCAGCGAATCTACGGACATCGTCTCCGAATTAAAAGCAAATTTCTACAAAAGCAGGTGAAACTCTACAAGATTAGCTTCAGTTCTACAGTGATTCCTACAAAATACAGCCTACAATGCAAGTAGCCTACAAGTTTACAAAACAACTCTATAATCTTCACGTAACTTCAAGCAGCAACAAGAATATAAAACAAAGCAAGTAAAGAAGAGGAAAGACCAAAGCAACAAGCACACAAGCCATCGCTGATGCAGAGGTCAAGACACACAGCAAAACACCAAGTCCATATTCACAACTCATCTTACTCACCTGTCTTCACTCAAGTTACTCATCGCTACTCATTCACTCACCACAGCTGCCAGTGTGGGAAGCCGACGTCACCATGTGCTGAGATGACATCACAACGCGAGTCTGCCATGCCAAGCAACGTGTGACTGACACCAGGCACTTCTCACCCACTACTCATTACTCATTATTCACATAGCTCCTACTCATACTCATTTATTTTCACAGTTAAGTTGGAAATTCGACGTTCTATGCTGAGGTTTGCCTGGGACAGCCGTTAACCACCACAAACACCAGGCCATGGAATTTCCTGAGTAATATCGTCCATCAACACACCACTAGAATTATCAAGAGATCTTCAATCAAACCTGTATTTTTCTTCCGAGATCGACTTTTGTATCGACACACCTCTACGATCTGTATCAAGTGGGTAAAATTATACTTACTCATTTCTTCTCAGTGCTAAAATTAGCTATATTCAACTTATTTACTCATCTATTTTACTTGGACATAAATAAACAAGAGGCATATTTCATAACACCATATCTTAATGAGAGGAATATTTTCGCCACCACCCACGTTAATACCAGATGACACACAATTTGCCACAACAACAGACTCACAATTAAGAGAGCCTCAAGGCAACACACCAGATGACACACAAATTGCCACAACATCAGTCTCACAATTAAGAGAGCCTCAAGGCAGCCCACCCCTTGTACAAACCTCACCACACACTAAATATCGAGAAACAAATACGGGAGTTTCAGATGATGAGTGGGAAACCCCCTCTGACATAGAGAGTGTGGACTTTGCCGCTGCCTTGCACACGTATGCCAATATACTTATCAGGGTTCACCGGTCCGGTAATACATATTCCGCCATTCCCTCACACAACGATAAACACGTCCAAGTTGAATTAACAGGGCAAACAGTAAAAATGGATCAAGAAACAAATACCGCGGATCTAACAACCACACCTCACGTGTTTGTGTATCACGAGGATAAAACTGCCCCAAAATTCTCTGGCACAGACAAAGATCGCATTGATGTCATTTCATTAGTCAGTCAGTGTGAACAAATGTTCATCAAGCGCCACATACTAGATGAACAAGAGAAAATTGCTATTTTTTCATCTTGCATAAGCCAGGAAAGATGTCCAGCAAGCAATTTATTGCGCTCAGATAAGCTCCATCGTGCTAGGACATATGATGAATTTAACCCGCCCCATCCCGTCGACATATGGGTACGTTGCAACGATTTGCATTTGCCAGTCCCGGTGATGTACCAGTACGTCGTGCAATTGCAATGTGCATAATTTCGACAATTTTCAAATTTCGCGCTTGATTTGCGGTACGTACCCTCGCCTGACCCTCCCCTACCTGCCACCAGGCGGGGACACTCGGCGACCCCGCGCGACCCGCGCTAGCCCGCCACTCGTCCACTCACCTGGTAGCCACGGTCCTGCTCAGACATGGCTAAGAGAGGTCTCTCAGACAGCGAGATTCAAGTCGCCCTGGACACCTTTACCGGCGACAGTGATTCCCCACTGGATGACGAGGAGATGGACAAAGATTATGTGCAGCCAGAGGAGGAAGAAACCACCAGCAGTGACGAGGAAGTTCCGTCACCCAGGAAGCGGCAGTACGTGACTTACCGTGCTGCTAGAGAGGGGCAGGAGGCAAAGAAGGCACGTGGTATATCCTATCCCTATCCCCAGCGTGATTTGGAAGGAGAATTCGAGGACGAGGACGAGGACGGAGCCGTGGGACGTGCTGCCACGTGGTATGGACGGGAGGTCATAACACATCTGGCCCAGAGCGCACACCACGTCGTATGAGCAGGTATGGGCCTAGCATTCTGTTTGGGGAGCTAGGAAGTCAAGTGGAGGGAGTGGGGAGTGAAATGGAAAGTGGGATTAGGGAAAGTGAGAGTGACGTGAGTGAGTCATTGCTCTCCCTACATAGTGTGAGGCAGCAGAGTGGATCACGTGGGCCAGTGCGGGTGCGTTCATTATCACGTGGGGTTGTGAGGGAGGGGGAAGGTGGGGAGGAACCACTCCAAAGCACGTCTTATGCTCCCCAATATCCCCTAACACGTGGTCGAGCTAGGTTGCGTGAGAGAGCACGTGGTGTGGTAATGGAGGGGGAAGGTGGGGAGGAACCACTCCTCAGCACGTCTTCTGCTCCCCAATATCCTACTATTTCATCCCCACAGCCCCCTAATGTTCCTCAAGGCCGTAAGGGTAAGGGAAAGGGAAAGGGTAAAGGCAGAGGGAAGAGGAGTGACAGTGGGGAAGCCCTCCGTACTCCTTCTCCACCACCTCCCCAACCAGGATCTCCTCCCCACTCAGACGAAGGCAGTGATGGGGACGAGGGATTTGTGTCGTGGGATTGGGAGGATGGGAGTGATTTTTCTCCCCTCATTCACCCCTTCACTGAGCAAGGGCGATCTGGCTGCATTGCACCAGGTATTCACAGTAATTCCACCAGGTTGGATTTTTTCCACCTGTTTTTCAGTGAGGCATTCATGGATCAGATCGTTTATCAAACAAACCTGTTTGCAAGCGCCCAGCGCCTAGAAAGTGCAAGATTGGGAACAAGGAGTAGGCATTCTATGATCTATGATTACCCTGTCTCCCTTCCAGAAATGTTTTTATTTTTTGCCCTGGTCCTTTTGATGGGTATTATAAGAAAGAATAGAATTCCTGCTTACTGGACTAGGGACCCTGTTATGTTTACCCCCATATTTGGTCAAGTGATGAGCCGTAATCGGTTTCAACAAATTCTAAGTCGCCTCCATTTTTATGATGCTCATGACCCTGCAAATGCAAACAACACTGACAAAATGAGGCGAATTCGGTTGGTCTTTGATCACCTCAGGCAAACCTTTCGTTCCTCATTCTATCCCTATAGAGATCTCGTCATAGACG
Organism: Coenobita brevimanus; assembly: GCF_032717465.1. NCBI lineage: Eukaryota > Metazoa > Arthropoda > Malacostraca > Decapoda > Coenobitidae > Coenobita > Coenobita brevimanus. Next base: position 35,321,775 of record NC_136978.1, read on the forward strand.
AGAGTCTCGTGTTGTGGAGAGGCAATATTTCATTCAGACAGTATATACCCAGCAAAAGGCACCGTTTTGGGTTCAAGATCTTTGTTATGTGTGACTGTAGGACTGGATACGTCCAAGACATAGTCTTGTACACCGGTGCACAGACAGACATAATAGAAGATCGAAGTATTGGACTGTCGGGAGCAGTGGTAAAGACGATGATACAAGACTACCTTCATCGTGGTCACGTTCTCTACCTCGACAACTGGTACACTAGCCCTCTTCTCGCTCGTTATCTTCACACACATGAAACGGGAGTCTGTGGAACCGTAAAGGTGAACCGGCGTCACATGGCCAAGGTAGGGCGGAAACTTGCAAAGAGTGAGGTTGTCTTCTTCAAAGCCAACAACATCCTTGCAACAATGTGGAACCACAACAGAGAAGTAAGCCTCTTGTCCACGGTTCACCGCCCCTTGATGCACCGTACTGATTCTGTAGATTACCGTAGCGAGGGCAGGCGTCGTGTTTGGAAACCTGAGTGTGTAATGGATTACAATATAAACATGCGCCTCGTGGACCAGTCAGACTCCATGATATCGATGGTAGAGTGTGCCAGGACAACGATGAAGTGGTATAAAAAACTGTTCTTTCACTTACTAGATATCACTGCTCTGAATTGCCACCACCTTCACGCCATGACCACAGGAGTTCAGGAAACATTTGAAGGGTTTGTGAGGGAGCTCACAAGAGAAATCTTTGCAAAGTATGCTGTTGAAAGGCCCCAACATCGCACCCGCACTGCCCCTACTGCCCAAACTCCCCAGAGAATATCCGGCCGCAATTTCCCCACTCCTATCCCTCCCCAGCCCAACAGACCTAGGCCCCAGCGCAGGTGTCACGTGTGCAGTAATCCCAGGTGAGACTCACGACACAGAGGAAGGACACCCGCTATGAGTGCGTGCAGTGTGACGTGGGTCTCTGTATTCACCCATGTTTTAGTGAATATCACACGTTGATGCAATTTTAGCATGGTGTGAATGCGAAAGGACGCTGAAATTATGAGGTAAATGCGACAGACAGACGCTCAGTGAAATTATCAGTCATGTGGATCTCCAAATATCAGTATAAAGTGCCTACGGGTAGAACATAAGTGAAAACATTGGGTGTAAGTATATAAATCTGTCCTAAGTTGAAACTTACATAGAGAGGGTTGTATGATGCGATATTCTGTCGCTCAGTGCAATAAATACGGCCGTAATTATATAATTATTATTATGTGACATTCTTACGGGTATAATATAAGTTCAAATTATTGTATGTGATGATATATATTCTAAATCAAATATTCAGAGCGTGTGTATAAAGATAAGATTTCCTGACGCTCAGTCGAATGAATAAGGCACGTATTAGTCAAAATAAAAGTCAGCAAGTGGTAAAGTGAATAATTAGTATATAAGTGTGTGAGTGAATTAGTATATAAGTGTGTGAGTATTATGTATGACGAAACATTCCTTGCGAGGGTATTTTCAGGCGATATTCTCACGCTCACTTGAATAAATAATGGCAGTAAGTATGTACAGTGCATTCTAGGGGTGTAAACGTGTGTAATGTAAGTGGGAAATTATAGTTGGAGTGAATAAATAAAGTAGATGATGAAACACGAGTGTTTGAGATCGTGGTTGCTACGTGAATATGCGCTAGCATATCGCTAAATGCCCTCGTAATGAATGAAAATAATTGAAAACCTTTACAGTGGTGGAGGAAAGGTTCTATGTAAAGGGGAAAATAATTGGAAAGTGATAAAACAATTTGGTATGTTGAAAGACGAGTCATAGCGAGTGCGCTTACTAAGCTGATGTGCGCTATACTTATGCTGCATGTCATCAAAATGAAAGAAAACATCTGGAAACACTTACAAACAGTTGTAATTGGTAAATTGTCATTGAAACATAAGTATACAAGTAGAAAAAATGATAGGTTGACTCATACCAGAAACTTAGCATATAGCATGTTACGACTCGGACCAAACTCGCTATGCTCGCGCGATGGTACAATGCTTATTTTTCATATATATGTGTCTGAAATCCATTATATTGTTACTGTTATTGTTTATTAGTTCAAATTCAATAAATGTAGAGGTGTTGTGTGTTGTTTCTCCCATTATTCCTTACCATAGAAAACGTAAATGCATATCCAGCCCATTACAAAATACGATACCTGCGGGGGGGAACCACACCTGTACAGACCACTTATAGACTGCAGGAATCACTTTCTTTATTATATTCCTTCGTTTCTCGACCTAAGTGGAAGTTTTAGCAAAAAAAAAAATTTTCCAAAAAGGCTCGGGACTGGGGGATGTCATAGGTGCAGAAAACCACGGGACGTGACGGGTTAAAACTGAATTTCTGAAGAAATTTTCTGGAGGTATGAACTTCTTGCCAGGTATAATTCGAGAATTACATAAAATTGTAGATCTTGTAAGGGAGCACACTACAAACCATGTGCTCAGTGAAATAACTGCTGATGTCTTCAGAATCAAGAGAACTTTATTAGCTACATTGGAGAATTCTAATTGGATAACAGATGATGGAAAGATGTCCCCAGACCTCGTCGTGGACATCATTGGTTATGTAGCTGCCTTGTGTAAATTACCTGATAGGACCCTTAAGATCGCCAAGACGATCGCGTACACCCCAGGAATGTGCTTGCTAGACTTAATGAACGAGGTAGAGATGCAGTGCAGTAAAGCAGGTGTGGTCGACACACATGCACATTCTGGTAGAATCAGGGTACCTGAGACAGTATCAGCTGTGAAAACATCTACACCGACCCCAAACAGAGAACAAAATCGATCGCGACCAGAAATCAGGCAGGACAAACAAACAAAAACGCCTAGACCTCTTTCCCAGACGCCTTCCTACAGGCAGTTTCATAAGTTTTCGCGCAGCTCGAGCAGGTCTCGCGCCATAAACAACACTTCTTATAGGAAATCACCTCGTAGGTCACAGTCAAGGGATAGGTCCATTCTATGTCATTATTGTGCAAAACCAGGACACACAAGGTATGAATGCTTTATCAAGGCAAAAGAGGACAAACAAAAGACACAAGGATTTGGTCCTTACTGTAGGCATCATAGATACCAAGGGCACTGGACTAGTGATTGCAAAACAGTAGAAAAAATTGTGTCTATGTTCAAATCGGGGGAAGACCAAGTCATGACAAAAAACGAACAAACGTAAAGAAGAACAAGGCTAAACTTCACATAGGAGGCATGTTGGGAAATGAGTGTATCTTGATACCAGCTGTATGTGAGGATCAAAACGTTTCCTTATTTTTAGATACAGGCTCTCCAGTGAACTTAATAACACATGAAGAACTAAATAAAATTCTTAAAAATAAAAAGAAAGTAACTTTTCTGGATGAAACTGATTTAGATTTATACACAGTAGATGGACAAGAGATTACAGTGAAAGGTATGATAAGATTAAATCTCAGTTTCACAGAAACTACAAGACCATTCTCTGCATTTTTCTATATCGTTGAAAACTTAGCAATTAAAGCTCATATGTTACTGGGCTTAAGATCCATGAGAGCTGAGAACATAACTATACTCCCACAAATGAATGGAATAGACTTTGATAATGAATTCATAGAGGAAATAACTTCAGAGCCCTCACCGATTGGTAGAAGAGAGCCAAAAAGAATTGGTAATATTAAAGGCTTAAACAAACATACACAAACAGATGAGTGTATAGATCCACTCCCACCACCAACCCCATCCTCCAGAATTAGTGACCCAGATAACAGTACTGATTTATCAATTTTTCCAGCCCATCTCACTAATGATTTAGTTATACCACCTAATTCATACATGAAGATTACCATACAGAGCAAATTACGGAATAGTACTGTTCTTGTCTTAGAAGAATTATGTAAAGTAAAGGGATTGTCAGTAGAAAACGCATTATGTCATACGAACGACGAAGGGCAAACTCAGATATTCATAATTAATCACATGAATGGGGAAGTTCAGTTGAAAAAGGGAACTTGCATAGTTAATATTGAAAAATGTCCCGCCCCTGTGAAGGAAATAGTTATAGTTGGAGTAACAAGTGAGATAAAATCTACGGATAGAGAAAGAATAAAAGAGAATTTAATTCACTCAGGTGAATTTGATGAAGAAAATGATTTGTTAACCCTGCTGGAAACACACAGGGACACCGTAGCATTGCCTGGAGAACAATTAGGGTGTACTAACTTGATTAATCACATGATTAATGTACACCCAGAAACACCACCAATTTTCGTACCAGCTTACCGCATACCACACTCCCAAACGTACACTTGCAAATCAGTATGTCGATGAAATGTTAAAACTTGGAATTATTGAGCCTTCAGTCTCCCCGTGGAATGCCCCCCTATTTTTCGTGCCCAAACGAAATGGAGAAATGCGTGCGGTAGTAGATTACCGTAAACTAAATTATCACACAATCCCAGACAGATTTCCCATGCCATTGCTAAGCCATGTTCTACAGAATATTGGTCCTGAGAATAATATATTCTCGACCATCGATCTCCTAAACGGCTACTATCAGATTCCGGTATCTAAGGAGTCACGTAAATACACTGCCTTTTCAACAAACAGAGGCCATTATTAATATACAAGAATGCCAATGGGACTGAGGACAGCCCCAGGCACATTCCAGCGTCTTATGAATTACGTATTGTCCGGAATTTTAGGACAAGGAATATTTGTTTATCTTGACGATATTATAATCGCAACGAAGAATATTAAGGATCATCTCAGGAAATTAGACTTACTCTTACAAAAGCTTAGTGATGCTGGATTAAAAATTAAACTTTCTAAATGCAAATTTTGCTTTAAGGAAATAAATTTCTTAGGCCACAAATTAAGTTCTGATGGTATTCACACCACTGATGACAAAATACAGGCAGTGAGAGATTTTCCTGAACCCACTACGACTGACGAAGTTAGACAATTTTTAGGTCTGGCTGGGTACTATAGGTCATTCGTACCACAGTTCTCTCATATAGCCTTTCCTCTATTCCAACTACTCAAAAAGTTGCTGTATTCCAATGGGAAGAAGAACAAAAAAGGGCATTTAACAATCTAAAAATTAAACTAACAAATGCACCTTGTTTAGCATATCCGGATTACACAAAATCATTTCTTATTTGTACAGACGCATCAGTTAAAGGATTAGGGGCTGTACTGATGCAGGAAGATAAAAGAGGAAAGAATCAACCAATTGCATTTGCCAGCAGACAAACAAGAGGTGCGGAGAAAAATTATTGCACTACAGACTTAGAGGCACTTGCAGTGGTTTTTTCATTACAAAAGTTTCGAGATTTGGTATATGGTTACGAAATCCACTTATTCACCGACCATAAACCACTGGTGGGTATGTTTAAAGAAAAACTCCTTTCTGGGAGGAGAGCAAGATGGAAGTGTACAGTTGAAAACTACAATGTACAAATTCATTATATACAAGGTAAAATGAACATAGTAGCTGACTCATTATCTAGGAACCCGAACACAATTCAGGTTGCGGCGTTAGATCTCAAAGGAAATATCCCAAACCACGAGGATATCGCAAAGGCACAAAGACTTGACCCAATATGGTCTAAAGTAATATACAAGTTAGAAAGTGGAGATGACATACAATTACCCAAACTGCATGTCCCACTTGAACAATTCACAATGGTCAATAATACATTATACAAAATTAACTCTAAACAACCAAAACGCTAAAGAAATACTAACCAGTTGGTAGTACCTAATGACATGATACCCCAAGTATTACGATTGATACACGACAGCCCACATGCAGGACATCCTGGAAAGGATAAGACATTCAACCAAGCCCAGCTATTATATTACTGGCCTTCATTACGAAAAGATATAAACAATCATATAGACAGATGCGAATCATGTGCGAAACACAAAGGATACCCAATCACACCTGCACCGATGGGTAATTACCCTGTACCACATCAACCATGGGACGTTGTCGCTGTTGATTTACTCAAGATGCCATTATCATACAATAATAACCTATACTTATTCGTTGCAATGGATCATTTTTCCCGTTATGTCATTTTAGCTCCAATTAAAGATAAGACAGCAGAGACAGTAGCAAAGGCAATAACAGATAATGTAATATGTCGCTTTACTACCCCAAAGGTACTAGTAAGTGATAATGGAGGAGAATTTAATTCTGAGATCTTACAAGAAATATGTAAACAATACAACATCAAAAAGGTTAACGTTTTGGCCTATCACCCAGCATCGAATGGGTTGGTAGAGAGACAAAATAAAAAGGTATTAGATGTGCTACGACACATTCTCAGTGAAAATTATGCAAGCTGGGATGATTGGATTCGCAGAGTAGAGGCCTCAATTAATGGGTCTATAAATAAATCCATCGGTGACACACCACATTTCATTATATATGGCACAGATAAAAAATTACCATATGAGCTCCTAGAAGGTGACAGCATGCCTATATACAATTACGATGATTACTCTAAACTCCGTTTACGTGAATTCCAGGACATTCACAAAAGAGTGAAAAAACAATTAACGATGTCCAAGGAAGAAATGACGGAGGCATTTAACAAGAAGGCAAAAGATTCACCTATCAGCTTAGGAGACATTGTTTACGGTGTCATTCATACGGGAGACAATAAATTATCCCCAAAATTTGAGGGCCCATACAGAGTAATTAACATAAAAGCAAACAAAGTTTTAATTAAGTCACTTTCAAGTGGCGAGGAGAAACAAGTTCATATTGACCATTTAAAACGAGTTTCAAGGGAATTATCACATAATTATTCAGCCTCGGATACAACCGAACAGGTGAACGTACCTCAAGAAACCAAGCAAGAACACAACAATGATTACAAAAAGAAATTAAGGTCATATACCAAACAATCGAACATAGGTGCAACTGTTCCAATCAAATCTACAGTACATCATTTACGAGAATTAAATATCGATTTAAACTCCTTCTATAACTGAAATAACAATCAACCGTAACGCACATCATCACTATCATCGACCACAGCATTATAGGAAATTAATAGATTTTTTTTTCGGTAGGTTACGATGAAGGGACTTATGCTATGGATTCTCCTCTACATAGCAAGAGGATATGCGCACTTAGACCCCAAACATATAGTACGACAAGGATGCCTCATAGCTCCAACGGCCACGACTACAATCGTTAAGGACGTCATGAGTACTGAAATAAGTCTAGATTACTTGTATGACTTACCTACTTATCTAGACAGACTTGAGACGCCGATGCGAACTCTGGACTTCATGATAGGAAATTATGTTTCACAAGCACATAACACCAAGGAAGTGAATGAAATGGTAAAGTTAGCGAAATGGAAACTAGAACAGGCGAAGTCAACTATGCTCGTCATGATCCAAGATCTCCCATCTTATGGAACGGAGGTACTGAGCGACAGGAACAACATCACACGTACTCGCCAAAAGCGCGGTTTGTTCGACCTGGGTGGCGCAGTTCTTGGGAACATCTTTGGATTGGCTACAGAGGATGACCTTAAAGAATTAAACAACAAATTTAATAAGATAGCTCAGGTACTAACATACCAAGATAAATTCATCACAGGACAGAACTCAGCAATGAAGACAGTTGTGAAAAATCTGAAACAAGCAGAAAACGTAGCTCTCGAGAGTGTAGATAAAATAAATGAATTAGAGGGAAACGTTACTCTTTTCCAGCACTTCTCCATCATCACAGAACATATTGACACGATTCTACTACAATTAGAGAACACTAGAGATCGTTTCAGGGCACTTATGCAAGGAATTTCGAATGCTGGTGATGGCAAGATCACGATTGACTTACTCCCAGTTCATGAGCTACGTCAGATAGTTAGTCAAGGCATACATAAACATAAATTGAAGCCGTTGTTCCGCAGTAGGGAATTTATGCAATATTACCCGTATTTAGACGCAACACTAACACCAACATCAGTGGTAGTTCATGTACCATTCATCACTGAAGACCTGTTCACAGTATAGCAAATACACCCCTTCCCCTATAAAAATAGCAACACTTTGGTCATCATCAACATCAACACAGACACCGAACTCATCATGGTCTCCAAGAGACGGGACACTGTCACTTTCGCAAGTGAGTCAACGGTTGAACGAAAGTGCCGCACATCCTTACATGCTGTTCATCTTTGTCCTGCGTACATTTTCACGTTTCAGCCTACTGATACAGTCCCTTGTGAAATGGCTATCATCAGAAATGACAATATTCATCATCATTGCAACTTCACTTTTGCTCCAGATAAACTTGTACACCATCAACGCATTGGACACTCACAGTTTTTTTATTTCCCTCATTACACATCAGTTTACATAGTCTGTCCAGATATACCACCATCTCATACATCAGCATCAGGATTATACATAGCACCAGACTACTGTGCGGTATTTACACCAGCCATGTCTACTTTATCCACCATCAATCACTACGCCATTCTCAATCATACACACAAACATTTCCACCCACTGCCTGATATGAACTTAAACATGAGCACAAGTATTAAGCTGACTTCACCTAAGTTTGAAACTATGCAGCTGATCAATGAAACAATGAAGCCCTGGCAAAGATTTGAGTTTGAGTATGTTCAACCCATATTATGTGTATAGCCCAGCACCTACTGTCTTTATAATCGTCTGCATTGTAGTTGCAGTACTGCTGTTCGCAATGCACAGAATGCATGCAAGAATTGCTAATTTGGAGTCATTATTTAGTGGGGGGAGAGTTAACATCACAGTTAACCACCCTGAATGAAGTGTATATTTTTTGTATATAGTATTAATTATATATATATATATATATATATATATATATATATATATATATATATATATATATATATAAAATACAAAGAAGAATGACCCATATCTGGCAGACCAGTACCATTATCTTTAAATGAAATATTAATAACTCTTACCATAATCTTAATTTTAAACTATTTTTTATTCTTGCATGTATGCATTTCACTATAATAACCCAAGTACATACTGTATTACAGTTAAATAATTTACTTTAATGCATTTATTCAAATATGTATACAACTTGTTTAAAATGTAATATTACTGAATAATCACTATTTACTATGAATATTATATGTATACAATATTCATTCAATTATGTTACTTTTACAATATTATGTATTTCACTTCATTAGCTTATAAGTTCATTATAATGTATATATAATATGTATTAATATGTTAGGACTATTAACTGTCGATGGTACGCCATTTTCGCGTGACCGAGCAATGTATTGTAGTTACAAATCATAACAGATAGATAGATAAATAGATAGATAGACAGCCCTATGCGAGCCTGGGAAAAGGAAATGAGCTTGCAAATTACACTGAGGAAAGCTGACGACAGCGGCCAGTAAGGACATGATGCAGTTAGTTGTCAGCAAACCACCCGGGAACAAAGCCCTGGTGACCATACACACACATACACACATACTCACACATAGGCTTCTTAAACTTTCCATCCACGAGGAACACACGTGATACGTCTCCTGTTTCACCAGAATTTAGGAAAGAGAGCTCAAAAGGAGACAAGCCATACAAGAGGCAGGTCGCAGTGAGAAGGGCTTGGCAGATAGAGAGATAGAGAGAGCGAGACAGAGAGATAGCTAGCGGGACTGGACTCTATACTCCGCTCTGTGTGAGAGACTTGTTAATATTTCCAAGACAAATAAAAATAGTCCCATACCATTCTTTACCTCTCCAAGATATAAAAACCGCTCGTCCACAAGTCTAATATATATATAACTCAACCACAAAGGAACCACAAAGTCTTTTATGACATTTAGTCTTTTTATGACAGTCTGATCATTCCTGTAAAGCAGCAATCAGGGGTTTTTCCCCAGGAGATGAGGTGCTAATTTTATTCCCAGCCAAAGATCAACCTCTGTAAGCTAGATTTTCAGGCCCTTACACTATAGAGAAGAGGGTAGGGAAAGTCATTTATGTGGTTAGGACCCTAGACCGGTGTAAAGGATGTAGGCTGTGCCATGTGAATAAGTTAAAGGAGTACCACTGATGAGAAGGCACAGACTCCCCAAGTGCAGCATGTGTAATAGCCAACGTGGACAGTAAGGAGGATGAGGGTGGCCTGCTGGACATTACTGGCTGGAGGGACAGCTTTGATGTATGGTGGGTGTTTACCAATAATCCCTCCCATTTCACAGAGGAAAGGTGAACTTCACTCATCACCCTCTTTGGGAAGTTTCCAGACGTTTTCAGAGACACCCCAGGGCGGAAAGAGGCTGCCAGACATGACGTGTATGTGGGAGACTCCTAGCCAGTGAAGCAGTCCCCCTACCATGCAAGCCCTCACAAGCAGTTCATCCTGCAGGCAGAGCTGGATTACATGCCGCAAAAGGAGTTAGCGGTGCCGGCCAGAGCGAGAGGTGCTTCCCCATCACGCTGGTCCTGAAACCTCGTAGGTCCTACCTGTTCTGTACTGATTTTAGGTAGGTAAGCTCGCTCACTGAGTCAGACTCCTATCCTCTTCCTAGGGTGGACAATTGCATTGACAGGATAGGAAGTGCCCAGTTCATTATCTGGTTGGAATTGCTAAAAGGATACTAGCAGGTCCCACTGACCGAGAGGGCTCAGGAAATCTCTTGCTTTGCAGTTAAATGAGGTGTTTAAAACCAGAAGGTCACAAGCACCACCTCTGGGAAAATGGAGTTAAGCATACCAGGGGCCCAACAAGACCTTTGTTTGTCAGGGGTAAATGTACCTGATGCCTTCTGGCACTGGCAATATGGTTGAAAGTTGTAAAGAGGTCATGTATATAACCAACCTGTTTTACCTGGAGTGCATGAAATCACGCATGGTAATAGTCAGACAGCCACAAGTTTTGGCTGGCAGCAAATGCCAGCCAATGGCGATTTATGATGCATAGCACGTAGGCAGTGGCGAGCCAGCGAACGTGCGTTTAGGCAAAAATTTGGCTCAGCTAAGCCAGTTATCGAGCTCCTATCATGCGTCCCTTGGGTTTCATTCCCGCTCACACCTAAGATTCTGCTCCTCCACATGTGTTTGTGCTGTGATTTTTTGCGTATTTTGTGATTGATTTGACATGTCTGACAGTCTTTAGTGACGGCAATAACCGTAGGAGCCACAGGCCTCACGGGGTAGGAAAAGAGAATGAAATGTGTCAGAATGGATGTGTGAAAAATATTTAATGTATACAAGTTGGTATCCTCACTCGGGGCACCAAAATGTGAAAAATATTTAATGTATATTAGTCGGTATCCTCACTCGGGACACGAAAATGTGAAAAATATTTAGGGGTTTTAGTAAACAAATTTGGGCTCCTCTCTGAAGGCACCACAATGTAAGAAATTTCTAGTATTTCCTAGTAAACAACTCTTAGGTCCTTACTCGTCCCTAGAATTGTCCTTAAGTAAATTCAAACAAGTCTCATAGGGTTAGGTGTGTCAGGACTCCATATTTTAAATACAAATCATAATAGATAGCATGATGGATAGATAGACAGAGAGATAGACAGCGCATCAGACAAGGTGTGGGAATGGGAAATGAGCTTGCAACTCTTAAGTGAAGGAATGCTAGAAGTGCACCGGAAGCAGTACATACACACAGACATACAGTGTTCTAGAAGCTTCAACAACAGTATAGCCTACTTGACACGACCCGTGCTAAACGAGAATGTAGGAATTAGAGATCAGAAAGGGGCCACCCACAGAACCGACAGGTAGTGGAGAGAGGAAATAAGAAGAGGGGTCCGACGACGCTTAGTAAATTACATCACTGTGTACTACATACTCTGCTCAACTTAGGCATTCTTTGAAGATAATAAATCAAGATCAACTCCCTGTATTCATATTTAACTCCTCCTGCTCTTCGATTAGCACAATAACTTTAACCAAAACTCAAGACTTACATATCACAAGACCAAAGAGGCACATATATATAAATGGTGGCAGTAACGATTGGCTCTACACCTACGAACCATCATTTCTACAATCAGTGAAACACAATCAAACATACAGTATAGTAGCAACGACGAGTTACGAGTGAGGATCAACAAGTGCTACGATTAACTACAAATAACAAGTCTGCAAGACAATTCTATAATCTTCTTCATGCAACTTCAAGTATCAGCAAAAAGAATAAAAAACAAAACAAGTAAATGAAAAGCAAGAACAAAGCAACAAGCACTAGATCCCCCACGCTCTCTCCTACCACCCCCCCTACCTCCACCGCTGACGCAGGTCAAGACGACGCGGCAAACACCAGAGCCACATTTATAACGCATCTTACTCACCTTTCCTCACTCAGGTGACTCATCGCTACTCATTTACTCACCACAGCTACCAGTGTGGGAAGCCGACGTCACCATGTGTATCTGCTAAGACGACGTCACCATGCGTGTTTGCTGAGATGACACCACGCCAATCAACGTGTGACTGACATCAGGCACTTCTCACCCACTGCTCGTTACTCATTGTTATTCACATCGCGCCTACTCATACTCATTTACTTGCACAGTATTGAGTGGGAATTTGACGTTCTATGATGAGGTTCGCCTATGACTACAGCTGTTAATCACTACAATCGACACTGAAATCAGGCCATGAAATTTCCGGAGTAATATCATCCATCAACTCAGTCCTAGAATTATCGAGAGGAGATCTTCATTCAACTCTGCATTTATATTCCGAGATCGACATCTGCTTTCAACACGCCTCTCCGAGTGACATCATCTGTATCACGTGGGTGTAATTATTCTTACTCGTTTCTTCTCAGTGCTTTAAATTAGGTACAATCGCGTCCTTTACGTATTTTTATATATACACTTATACACTCACTATCTATCATTCATTACAACTCATTTACTCATCTATTTAGTTAGGACATAAAAAAAAGACGTATTTCATAACACCATACCTTAGCAACATGAATTTTTAGCTGAGTGATATGACAGGCATATTTTCACATCCACCCGTGTTAGTAACAGATGATACACAGTTAGTGCCCACTGTGGATACACAATTAGGAGAGCACCAGGGCAACACACCCACCCTACAGAATTCACTGCAAACTAAAGACAAAGAAACTAATACCTCAATTTTAGATGATAATGATGATGACTGGCAAACCCCCTCTGATGTAGCAAGTGAGAACTTTGTCTCTGACTTGCATATCTATGAAAATATACTTAACAGAGTTCATCGTTCAGGGAAAACCTATTCCACTATTCCTTCACACAACGACAAACAAGTTTAAGTTAAATTAACAGAGCAACCAGTGAAAATGAAAAACGCAACCAATACCACGGATCACACATCCCCACCTCATGTTTACATTTAACCATGAGGATAAAACTGCCCCAAAATTCTCTGACACAAAAAGATCGCATTGACATAATTTCATTGGTCAATCAGTGCGAACAGATCTTCATAAAAAGGCACATAACAGATGAACAAGAGAAAATTGCTATTTTTTTCCTCTTGGATTAATCAGGAAAGGTGCCCGCGCAGGAGACTTGCTCAAGTCTGATAAGCTTCTCAGAGCTAAGACATATGATGAATTTAAAGCTGAATTTTTGAAGAAATTATCTGGACGTATGAACTTTTTGCCTGGTATAGTCCCAGAATTACATAAGATTGTAGATATTGTAAGGGAGCACACTACAAATCATGTGCTCAGTGAAATAACAGCCCGATGTCTCCACTATTAAAAGAACATTATTAGCTACCTTGGAAAACTCAAACTGGATAACAGGAGATAGAAAGATGTCCCCAGACCTTGTTGTGGACATCATTAGTTATGTAGCTGCCTTGTGTAAATTACCTGATATGACCCTCAAGATCGCCAAGACGATCGCGTACACACCAGGTATGTGCTTACTAGACTTAATGAACGAGGTAGAGATGCAGTGTGGCAAAGCAGGGGTGATCTAAACACACTCACATTCTAGTAGAATGAGAGTGCCTGAGACAGTATCAGCTGTGAAAACAGCTACAACTACCTCAAACAGAGAACAAAATCGATCGCGACCCAAAAGCAGACAATGCAAACAACCAAACGGGTCGAGGCAACGATCACAAACAGCAGGCCACAGGCAGTTTCATAAGTTTCCACAGAGCCCGAGCAGATCTCGCGCCACAGACACCACTACAGTAAATATGGGAAGTCATCTCGCCGATCACAGTCAGGAGATAGGTCCATTCTATGTCATTACTGTGCAAAACCAGGACACACAAATAATGAATGCTTTACCAAAACAAAAGAGGATAGACAAAAGACACAAGGATTTGATCCCTATTGTAGGCATCATCGGTGCCAAGGGCATTGGACTAGTAATTGCAAGACAGTAGAGATATTAGTTTCCATTTTCAAATCGGGGGAAGGTCAAGTCACAACAAATAATGAACAAACGCAAAGAAAAGCAACTCTAATATTCACATAAGAGGCATGTTGGGAAATGAGTGTATCTTGATACCGGTTGTATGAGAGAATCAAAACGTTTCCTTATTTTTAGACACAGGCTCTCCAGTGAACTTAATAACACAAGAAGAAGTAGATAGAATTTTTAGAAATAAGAAGAAAGTAACTTTTCTGGAAGAATCTGATTTAGACTTATATACGGTAGATGGCAAACATATTACAGTAAAGGGTATGATACGGTTAAACATCAGTTTCACAGAGACTACAAGACAAATCTCTGCATTGTTTATATTGTTGAAAACTTAGCAATTGAAGCTCATATGTTACTGGGCTTAAGATGCCTGAGAACAGAGAAAATAACTTTACTCCCACAAATGAATGGAATAGACTTTGATAATGAACTCAAAGAGGAAATACCATCAGAGTCCTCACCGACTAGTAAAACAAAACCAAAAAGAATTGTTAATATTAAAAGCCTAAACAAACGTACACAAACAGATGAGTGTATAGATCCACTCACACCATCCCCACCAGCCTCCAAGACTATAGTAGACACCGTGGTAACGGTACTGATTTATCAGATTTTCCCGCCCATCTCACCAATGACTTAGTTATACCACCCAACTCCTATACGAAAGTTACCATGAAGAGCAAATTACGGAATAGTACTTTTCATGTCTAAGAAGAATTATGTAAAGTAAAAGGATTGTCAGTAGAAAACGCATTATGTCAGATGAACGACGATGGGCAAACTCAGATATTCATTATTAATCACATGAATGGGGAAGTACAGTTAAAAAAGGGGACTGTATAGTTAATACTGAAAAATGTCCTGCCCCTGTGATGGAAATAGTTGTAGCTGGAGTAACAAGTGAGATAAAATCTACGGATAGAGAAAGCATAAAAGAGAATTTAATTCACTCAGGTGAATTTGATGAAGAAAATGATTTGTTAACCCTGTTGGAAAACATGGGGACACCGTAACATTACCCAGAGAACACTTAGGGTGTACTAATCTGATTACTCACAAGATTATCGTGCACCCAGAAACACCACAAATTTTCGTACCGGCCTATCGAATCCCACAATCTCAGCATACACTCGCAAACCAGTATGTCGACGAAATGTTAAAACTTGGAATTATTGAGCCATCAGTCTCCCCGTGGAATGCCCCATTATTTTTCGTGGCCAAACGAAATGGAGAAATGCGTGCGGTAGTAGACTAAACAATCACACAATCCCTGACCGATTTCCCATGCCATTGCTAAGCGACATCCTACAGAATAATCGACCAGAAAATAATGTATTTTCCACGATTGATTTGCTCAGTGGCTATTATCAAATTCCAGTAGATCAGGAGTCACGTAAATACACTGCCTTTTCCACAAATAGAGGACATTTTTAGTACAGAAGGATGCCAATGGAACTGAGGACAACCCCGGCCACATTCCAGTCTTATGAATTACGCAGTCCGGAATTTTAGGACAAGAAATATTTGTTTATCTTGATGATATGATCATCGCAACGAAAGATATCACAGAACAGACCTACTCTTACAAAAGCTTGGTGATGCTGGTTTAAAAATTAAACTTTCTAAATGCTAATTTTGCATTAAGGAAATAAAATTCTTAGGCCACACATTAAGTGCTAATGGTATTCACACCACCAGTAACAAAATACAGGCAGTGAAAGACTCCCCTGAACCCACTACGACTGACGAAGTTAGACCATTTTTAGGTCTAGCAGGGTACTATAGGTCATTCATACAACAATTATCTCATATAGCCTTTCCTCTATTCCAACTACTCAAAAAAGATGCTGTATTCCAATGAGAACAAAAACAAGCATTTAACAAATTAAAAAATAAACTAACAAATGCACCTTGTTTGGCATATCCAGATTTCACAAAACCATTTATTATTAGTACAGATGCGTCATTTAAAGGATTAGGGGCTGTATTGATGCAAGAAGATAAAAGAGGAAAGAATCAACGAATTGCATTTGCCAGCAGAGAATTAAAAGGTGCAGGAAAAAATTATTGCATAACAGACTTAGAGGCACTTGCAGTGGTTTTTGCATTACAAAATTTTCGAGATTTGGTATATGGTTACAAAATACACTTATTCACCAACCATAAACCGCTAGTGGGTATGTTTAAAGAAAAACTCCTGTCTGGGAGGAGAGCAAGATGGAAATGTACAGTCAAAAACTACAATGTACATATTCATTATGTACAAGGCAAAATGAATCTAGTAGCCAATGTATTAACTAGGAACCCAAAGACAATTCACGTCGCGGCATTAGATCTCAAAGGAGACATCCCTAACCATGATGAAATCACTAAACCACAAAGACTTGATCCAAAATGGTCTAAAGTTATTTACAAGTTAGAGAGTGGAGGTGACATACGAGGCGTCTAGCGGCAGTGACGTATGCACCAAGGGGTTACTTTCGAGTAGCTGAAGCTTAGATTTGAAGAATGTGTACATAGAAGGTATAAGGAAAAAACTAATGTTGTTTTATATCAATGTAATGCTCTCAAAAAAATGCAATTTAATGATTCCATTTTTTAGAAAAAATAACAATAAAGAAAAGACAAAATCAAACACACAAACGTACATTCCCCCATTGGGGGTCATACACAAAATATTAACATAGGTTATAATTATGTGATCCAAAAATAATAATAATAATAATAAATTGTGAAAGTTTTATTTTAATAATGCATTTTCTTGATTTTTGATTAATTTTTATATTGTAAATTTTTAATTAAAAGCACTCAAAGCACTAAAAATGGGCAGAAGACAGTGCAGCTCATCAATCACGTGCGAGGTTTAGGGGGACACTGGTGGAGGACTGGTTGAGGCTAGGGGCTAGTACGAAGTACTGAGACGTGGCCTCTCAATGGCTAGCTGGCTCGTGGCCTGTACGTCTTCTGCCATGTGGGAGCAGACTTCCTCTATGGGTTTTCAAGGCCTGAAACATGCGACGCTTGCCCATCTGCCAGCCAGCCATAAGGGTTCTGTTTGTATGTAGCTTTATACAGGGAGGATCTAGAAGGCTCCACCTACATATTGGCGGGAATAACTCACCACCGGCCATTTTGGCGCATAGGTCACTCTGCTGCTAGATGCCTCAAACAATTACCCAAACTACATGTACCACTCGAACAATTCACAATAATCAATAATACTTTGTACAAGATCAACCCAGGACAACCAAAACGCCGAAGAAATAATAATCAATTGGTAGTATCTAATGACATGATACCCCAAGTATTATGAACGATACATGATAGCCCACATGCAGGACATCCTGGGAAGAATAGGACATTCAAACAACCCCAGTTGTTATATTACTGGCCATCATTACAAAAAGATATAAATAATCATATATACAGAGGCGAATCATGTGCAAAACACAAAGGATACCCAATTACACCTGCACCTATAGGTAATTACCCTGTACCACATCAACCATGGGACGTTGTCGCGGTTGATTTACTCAAGATGCCATTATCATACAATAATAACCAATACCTATTCGTAGCAACGGAACCTTATTCCTGTTATGTAATTTTAGCCCCAATTAAAAATAAAGCAGCAGAGACAGTAGCAAAGGCAATAACAGATAATGTGATATGTCGCTTTACTACCTGAAAGGTAGTAATAAATGATAATGGAGGAGAGTTAAATTCTGATATCTTACAAGAAATATAAAAAGAATACAATATCAAAAAGGTTAACGTTTAGCCTATCACCCAGCATCCAATGAGTTAGTTGAGAGACAAACAAAAAAGTATTAGATGTACGACACATTCTCAATGAAAATTATGCTGCTGGGGTGATTGGATTCCCAGAGCAGAAGCCTCAATAAATGGATCTATAAATATATCTATAGGTGACTCACCACATTTCATTATATATGGAACAGATAAAAAAACTACCATACGAGATTCTAGAAGGTCAAAATCTACCCATATACAACGATGATTACTCTAAACTCCGTTTACGTGAATTCCAGGACATACACAAAAGAGTGAAAAAAAGCAATTAACGATGTCCAAGGAAAAAATGACGGATGCATTTAATGAAAAGGCAAGAGATTCACCTATCAGCTTAGGAGACATTGTCTATGGCATCATTCATACGAGAGACAATAAATTATCCCCGAAATTTGAGGGCCCATATAGAGTAATTAACATAAAAGCAAACAAAGTTTTAATTAGGTCACTGTCAAGTGGCGAAGAGAAACAAGTTCATATTGACCATTTAAAACGAGTTTCAAGGAAACTGTCCAATAATTATACAGCCTGGGACACCACCGAACAACTGTGCAACTGTTCCAATAAAATCTACAGTACATCATTTACATGATTTAAATATCGATTTAAACTCCTTCTATAAATGAAATAACAAGCAAGTTATTGTTCTCCGTTAGTCAACCATTACGCACATCATCACTATCATTGACCATAGCATGACCATATTAGAAAATTAATAGATTTTTTTTTTTGTCGGTAGGTAACGATGAAGGGATTTATACTATGGATTCTCCTCTACATAGCAAGAGGATATGCTCACTTAGACCCCCAACACACAGAAAGGCAAGGATGCCTCATAGCTCCAACGGCCACGACGTCAATCGTAAAAGATGTCATGAGTACTGAAATTAGTTTGGATTACTTATACGAATTACCTTCTTATCTAGAAAACATCACCAAACCCATGAGGACCTTGGACTTGATGATAGGAGGCTATGTTTCACAAGCACATAACACAAAGGAAGTGGATGGAATAGTGAAGTTAGCGAAATGGATGATAAAACAGGCGAAGTCAACTATGCTCATCATGATCCTAGCTCTCCCATCTCATGGAACGGAGGTATTGAGCAACACAAACAACATTACACGTACTCGCCAAAAGCTCGGTTTGTTCGACCTGGGTGGTGCAATTCTTGGGAACATCTTTGGATTGACTACAGAGGAAGACCTTCAAGAAATAAACAACAAGCTTAATAAAATAGCTGAGGTACTAACATACCAAGATAAATTTATCGCCGGACATAACTCAGCAATGAAGACAATCGTGATATATCTGAAAAAGGTGGAACACATAGCTCTCCAAAGTGTAGATAAAATAAATGCCATGGAAGGAAACAACACTTTTCCAACACTTCTCCATCATCACGGAACACATTGACACAGTTCTACTCCAATTAGACAACACTAAAGGTCGTTACAGGGCACTTATGCAAGGAATTTCAAATGCCGGTAATGGCAAGATCACAACTGACTTACTTCCAGTTCAAGAGCTACGTCAAGTCATACATAAACATAAATTGAAGCCTTTGTTCCGAAGTAGGGATTTCATACAATATTATCCATATTTAGAAACAACACAAACACCAACATCAGTAGTAGTTCAAGTAACATTCATAACTGGCGACCTGTTCACAGTATACCAAATACGAAGTACACGCCTTCCCTTCTAAGAATAATAACACTTTGGTCATATATATGTGACTCTTTGGTTTTTTAATATGTAAATCTTGAGTTTTGGTTAAAGTTATTGTCCTAATCGAAGAGCAGGAGGAGTTAAAGATGAATACAGGGAGTTAATCTTGATTTATTATCTTCAAAGAAAGTCTAAGTTGAGCAGAGTATATAGTACACAGGGACGTAATTTACTAACTAAATGTCCTCGGACCCCTCTTCTTATTTCCTCTCTCCACTACCTGTCGGTTCTGTGGCTGGCCCCCTTCTGATCTCTAATTCCTACATTCTCGTTTAGCAGGGGTCATGTCACGTGGGCTATACCGTTGTTGAAGCTTCTAGAACACTGTACGTCTGTGTGTATGTACTGCTTCCGGTGCACTTCTAGCATTCCTTCACTTAAGAGTTGCAAGCTCATTTCCCATTCCCACACCTTGTCTGGTGCTCTGTCTATCTATCCATCTATCTACCCATCATGCTATCTATTATGATTTGTATTTATAATGTGGAGGCCTGCCAGGTGAACCGTAACTAACCTTAACTCACCTAACTATTGCTCTTCTATCTCCTAGCTAATCTCCCCTTGAATTGGCCAAGTCATAGAGGTTACTTAGCTAGTGAAGAGGAAGTGTTGGCCAACTGATGACGATGAGGCTGCTATTCTGTAGTTGCTTGCACAAGCAAGCGACCTTGAGTGTGTGCTAAGTCTGTTCTTCGCTCTGCTAAAAATAATTTCATCCGTACAAAATGCTCTCAACTCTCTAACTCGAACTCTTCTCGCTCCTTCTGGCACCTTGCCAAAAATCTTTCTAACAACTTTACCTCATCATCCTTCCCTCCTCTTTTCTACTCTGATGGCTCTGTAGCTATTTCTTCTACTGATGAAGCAGATCTCTTCGCTCAGACTTTCTCCTCCAATTCCCCCTTAGACGATTCCAGTGCTGTTCCTCCATCACTTCCCCCCTCTGACTTCTTCTTGGCTAACATTAAAATTTCTTCAGTGATGTATTTTCTGCCATTGCTGGCCTTAGTACTAATAAGGCATGTGGGCCTGATCGAGTCCCTCTTGTTGTTCTCAAGAACTGTGCTTCTGTGCTTACACCCTGCCTAGGCAAACTCTTTCGCCTTTGTCTGCAACTTGTACCTTTCCTTCTTGCTGGAAGTTTGCTCTCATTCAGCCAGTCCCAAAGAAAGGTGACCATTCCCAACCCTCTACCTATCGTCCAAGTGCTTTAACATCCTCTATCTCAAAAGTTTTTGAGTCTGTTCTTAATAGAAAAATTTTAAAGCATCTTTCCTATCACAACCTTCTTTCTGATAATCAGTATGGGTTCCATCAGGGATGCTCCACAGGCGATTTTCTCATCTACCTTTCAGACTCCTGGTCATCCTTCTTTCGGGACTTTGGCGAAAGCTTTGTCATTGCACTTGACATCTCAAAGGCTTTCGATCGAGTCTGGCATAAATCTTTAATTTCCAAACTGCCCTCTTACTGTTTCTATCCTTCTATCTGTGACTTCATCTCTAGCTTCCTTTCTGGTCGTTCTGTAGCAGCTGTTGTAGACGGCTATTGTTCTTCTCCTAGATCTATTAACAGTGGTGTTCCTCAGGGCTCTGTCCTATCACCAACTCTCTTCCTTTTATTCATCAATGACCTTCTAACCTGTACATCTAACCCTATCCACTCATATGCTGATGACTCCACCCTTCACCTTTCCATTCGATTCCCGCAACGTCCATCTCAGCAGTTATTTCAACAGGCAAGGGATGAGGCTATGGCACACCTAATGTCTGACTTGGCTTGTATCTCTGACTGGGGTAAAAATAATCTGGTTGTTTTTAATGCATCAAAGACTTAGTTTTTGCACCTATCAACCCGGCAAAATCTTCCACAGGTATACCCACTTATGTTTAATAATACTCAACTTAATCCTACATCATCGTTGAACATGCTTGGGGTTTCATTTGCTCGGGACTTGTCTTGGAAAGGTCATATTACATCTCTTGTAAAATCTGCTTCCAAAAGATTGGGTGTGCTAAGCTGACTCCGTTCCTTCTTTGCCCCTGCACAATTGTTGACTCTATACAGGGGTTTTATCTGCCCCTTTTTGGAGTACAACTCTCATGTGTGGGGAGGCTCCCCACATACAGCTGCTCTCAATAGAGTGGAGTCAAAGGCTTTTCATCTCATTAGCTCTCCCCCTCTTACTGACTCCCTTCAACCTCTGTATCTTCGCCGCAATGTTGCATCTTTATCTCTTTTCAATGGTCACTGTTCCTCTGAACTGTCTGCATGCATTCCTCCACTTCTACGACGGGTGCGTAGCACCCTCTAGCAGCAAACTCTCACCCCTTTTCTGTCCAACTCTCTAATGCAAGAGTTAACCGTTACTCCCAATACTTCATTTATGCAACAGGTCAACTCTGGAACTGTCTCCCTCTGTCTGTATTTTCTGCTTCCTATGACCTCCAGTCTTTCAAACGCAGTGTGTCAAGGCATCTCAAAATGAATGGATCTTGAATTTGGCTCTCTCTTGTATTTTGTTTTTCTCTTGGAAGGAACAGTTTTGCAGGCTCATTGCCTTTGGTTCCTTCTTCCTCACATAAAAAAAAAAAATGTACATGCTAACTCGATGAGGTCTAGGAGCACAGTGAAGCTCGACTGTTGGTTCCTTTCTCCTTCATTGCATTCGAAGGTGCCAACTATTAACAAATTACAATGCTAAATACAGTTAGATTACATCATGATATATACAAGGCGAATCTAACAAATTAATCTTAGTTTTAAATAAACTAAAGTTAAACCAAATATTCTTTTTAACTATGTGAATATCTTAAATCCACATGTGCTTTACATGAAGACCTTTTCATCCTCGTCACGTCATCTAATGCACAGACGCAGTTTAGGTCCATGGAAATTTCCGGGTAAATACATGTATTTACAATATAGCTGTCCACGAGGGTTAAACGCTGTCATAAATTCGCGCGAGTGTATTTATACAAATTCGTGACATTGTACTTTAGTGAGAAAACCATGAACTCTAGTGGGCATCACTCAGTTCAACCGTCCTCGTATTCACTTCGATCGGGATGGTTTTCAGAACATTTGCCACTGTTTCATAAGTGACCATTCTTATTCACGACATTAGTGCTTTCACTCGGTGATTTATTGTGTGTGTATATCGTTCACCCTCTCTCTGTTGACCTTTGAAGTTAGGCCATGCCTACTTCCGGCAAACACGGGCAGCTCTTGCCTCTCTTCCCTGTTTGAACTTAGTCAGCTTTGGATCGCCTCGAGGATAGGATCGTTTGTGCCCAGCACAGAGCAGCGTCTCTGTTGTACAGCAAATTCCTGGATCTCCACCTAGACAGTGATTGGTGAAGTGAGCTTGCAGCAAATAGCAGCGCTTGGTGTTTCAACACACAGATGCCCAGTCTTTCATCAGCTCCATTCCCTCCACTGACCAGTATTTCTGTTCGTTTTTCTAGGCTTAAGTCTGATTAGCTTTTGAATGAGCGAGTGAGTGTATTCTCTTTGTTATTTGAATTCATGAGTCCCTCAGTGACCGTGAATTCCCCTTTTGAATTCATTCTGAGACTCATATAATATTATTTTACTGTAATCAATAAATTTACAGTTCTTTAAGCTTAATGTAATTTGAATTGTGTTTTATTTCTCCACATTAAGCTTACTTTAGTTACCACTCCTAGTTTGCACACTCTTTACATTATTCATAACTGGTATTTAGGCCAGTTCTTTTGTATCAATGTTAAATCTGTTGTGGCAGCCAGGAGTTAAGCACCGGCAAGAACCTGTCCATTATGATTAGTATTAGTTATTGATTGTCAGGGGTGGAGTCACTTTCTCAAGAGGCTAACAGTACTAACAGTCAGTGCTCGTGAGTAATTAATCTCTGATGTGTACTGTTGAGAAAGTTTATAAATTCTCGTCCTTGGGGAATCGGCGCAGTAAGCCAGCATAAAGTAAAACTCACTACTTGATTTTCACAAGTCAATTCCTTGTCTCTACTTTCGAGCAATATCAAGCATTTTTTGTTCGTAAATTCACATCCCCCCCGTGACAAACACAGTACAAAAATTCTATGGCCCAAACTTTTAAAAGAAAGCAATTCCCAGCAGTCTATCTATAAAAGTTCCTGAGAAATAAAAAAAATTAGGGGGACGTTTTTCTTATTTAAAAAAAAAAAAAAAAATGTTGCAGCCTTCTGGTTTTAAATGCCTCTGACTCCACCCAAATCAAAGTCTGCACCAATCATTGCCCTCTTAAGTTCCTGGCAAGATCTAAGTATAAATATTCGAGGTTGACCCATTGGGCCCCCCCTCCTTCAAGAGTATTCCTTGGAAATTCACCATATCAGAGGGGTGACCAAAGTCCTTGTCGAGTGTCTGTCAAGGGCTTGATTGTATGTGAAACACAAGATTTCTCCCTGAAATTTCTTTTTCCAGGAAAGGTGTCACGTGGGCTACTATCACGTAGGTTTGTTTCCCAGGTAAAGCAACCAACCAGCATACCTGATAATCCTGACCATAATGCCCATCTCTTGGATTTATTCTTGACAAATAATCCAGATCAATACAGGATAGAGGTACTGTCACCACTTGGATCCTCTGACCACAATCTCATCAAAGCCTCATTAGTTAACCCTCCCACACCTGCCCATTCTGAACCTGTCAGGGTGACCCGATGGCACTTTGATAGGGCAGATTGGGATGGATTTAGAAATTATCTTGCTGACATTCCATGGCAGTCTTTCTTCTCTAGTGATCCCAATTCTACCCAGTCCAACATTTGTGACTTAATACTAGCTGGTATGGATTTATTCATACCAAGTCAACAGTTCACTAAAAGATCGAACTCTCCAAAATGGTTTGATGGCAACTGCGCCAGAGCAACAGCCCAAAAGTCATTAGCTATAACTCTTACTTAAAATCAAAAACATCTGAATCACTCTCCCAATTTAAAATTGCTAGAAATCATGCAAAAGCTGTATTAAATCTAAATCAAACTTTCTTCAAAAGTAAGCATCAACACTACTTAACAACCCTAATGACAATAGAATATTCTGGTCAACTCTTATTTCTTTCAGTAATAACTTTAACAAGTCATCTTCTATTCCCCCACTAAAATCTTCAGATGGCAACATTACAAATGACCCACGTGGGAAAGCAGATATCTTTGCCAGTACCTTTGCCAGAAACTCTACCATAGACGATACCAGCCAGAATGTCCCAGTACTGGAACTTGATTCTCCCGAAATTGCCCCACTTGAAATACGGACAAGATACATAAAATCCATCCTAGACAATTTACATACCAACAAAGCTCCAGGTCCAGATGGAATTCCGCCAATTGTTTTGAAAAAGTGTTCCCCTGAACTTGCCTCTGTCCTAGCTAAATTATTCAGACTATGCATACGTACTTCTTTATTCCCAGATTCATGGAAAGAAGCCAATATCCACCCAATTCCGAAGAAAGGAAGTTCGTCTGACCCCTCTGATTACAGACCAATAGCTGTTACATCTTCTCTTGGTAAGGTATTTGAAATTATAATTAATAAGCACATTGTTAAACATCTTGAATCCAACAACTTAATTAGTGATAGACAATATGGTTTTCGTCACGAAACATCCACCATTGACATACTCAATCTCTTAACTCATACCCTCCATCAATCAATTGATATTTTTGGAGAAACTCATGCAGTAGCTCTTGATATCTCTAAAGCTTTCGACAGAGTATGGCACCGTTCCCTGCTGTCCAAACTCCCTTGCTATGTACTAGCATCTTTTGATCCTTTGATTTCTTCATATCTTATCGACAGAAAATAAGAGTAAAAGTAGATGATGTATATTCCAATTTCCACTCAATTAATGCCGGAGTGCCGCAGGGATCAGTTCCGGCGCCAACCCTATTTCTGGTTCATATTAATGATCTCTTATCTGTCACCCACAATCCCAGTCACTCATGTGCAGATGACTCAACACTACATAGTTCATTCATACTCAGACACCCATTTACAAAGTCCAATATCTCTATCTCTCAACTCAGTACAGCCATCTCCATAAATCAAGATCTATCTACGATCAGTGAATGGGGACAAAACAACCTTGTCTCTTTTAATGCTAGTAAAACTAAATATATACAGTTTACTAATAGACAGATATTGCCAGATTCGTACATTACCTTCAGTGCTACTAATATTCCCATCTACAAAAGTATTGAAATTCTAGGCGTCTCACTTAACAGTGCCCTCAGCTGGACCTCTCATGTCAGATCACTTGCTAAAACCGCCTCAAAGAAACTTGGATTATTGTACAGAGTCCGTAACTTCTTTGCCGGTGAGCAGTTAGCTATAATTTATAGGAGTCATGTGTGTTCTCAGCTTGAATATTGCTCACCCTTGTGGAATGGTTGTGGAGAGGTTACATTAAGACAACTAGACATAATTCAGAACAAAGCTGTTAGAATCATTAATAACCCTGTCATTACATATATACTACCTCCCCTGCAAGTAAGAAGGAATGTTGCCTCTCTTGCATTATTTTACAGATATTTTTTTGGCAAATGCTCAGACGAAGTTGCGTCCATGGTGCCACCTCTCCATGCCTTCCCTCGTGCTACACGGACATCTGGTAGCGCTCATGACTGGAATGTCACTCAGCCATATTGCAGAACTTCTGCCTATCAGAATTCTTTCATTCCCCGAACTGCATCTCTGGAATTCGCTTCCCCAGAGTTGTTTCCCTCCAAATTTCAACCCACAGCTGTTCAAGTCTAACTGTTACAGATATTTTATGAACGGAGGACGCCAGTAATCTGGTGTATGGATTGTTTTTTTTTTTTTTTTTACTCATTTGTTTTTCCTTCCTCTGTTCTGTTATTTATAAAAGAAAACAAAAAAAAGCTGTCACTGGATTCCCCTCCTGCCTGAGAATGATGCTCTCTATCTGTGGATTATAGAATGACCAACTGCACTGGGTACCTGCCTAAAAATAATCTCTGGATGACAGCCCAGACACGTTAATGATGGTTAGTCGGGGTAACAACTCCTTGCTACCTCCAAACCTCAATCTTTTAATAAACGTTGATCTCTTGAGTGGATTTAGGCCTGGTGGCATCCTTTGTTCTAGGCCACCAGGTGAGCATGAGTTAGAAAGGTACTGCGTCACTGATTCACGTAGGGTGGACATCTGTTAAACCCCACCATGCTAATTATTTTCAACCCGATTACCTTCCCTAAGTAATTTTTTCGGACTTCCTATTATAATATTAAGTTGATTTTTTGTCATCAGACCATGTGTTTCTGAGCTCGAAATCTTCATAACCCTCATCTTTTTGTAATTTATGTCTCTTGTGCAGGTGTGAGGATGGCAGTAAGTCGCCAGTACCATGGGAGGCAGATGGGCGTGAATCCACCATTGCTGGGATACAAATGATAACTGAATTACTAAAAATGTGATATTTGGCAACTGCGGTATGGCAGGGTTTGGCAACAGCTCTGATGGTGTACAGGGAGACTTAGCATTCCCATGGAAACCACTGACACTTCCAAGCGTTGGAAATCATGGAGCCAAGACACGTCGCCTCATATGAGGCAATCAGCTTGGCCAGGGCTGGCTTGCATATCTGAATTACTAAATATGTGGTATTTGGCAACTGTGGTATGGCAGGGTTTGGCAACAGCTCTAATGGTGTACAGCAGGACTCAGCATTCCCATGGAAATCACTGGCACTTCTTCATGCTTGAAATTATGACACAGAGACCCATTGCCTCACATGAGGCAATCAGTGCAGCCAGGGGTGACCTATATATTGCTTCATATGAGGTGATGAGTGCAGCAGGGATAAAACTCTGCCCCTTAGACCTTGCCCATACAATCTGTGAGAGATGAGGAAGAGCTCTCTCTTTCCTCCTCGGGCTCAGACCACTCGTCATGTAGAGGTGATCCAAGACTCCACGAAGTTAAGGCCACTTAGCATGTAGCCTAAGTACCTACTTGCCTCTATTATGTACCTTGTCCCTCCACTTGATTTAAGATAGTATCTCAAGTTGTGTACCTGTTTCTTGTTATGTACCTGTATCCCGTTTGTGTACAAGTATCTTTTTTTGCATACCAATATCTTGTTTGTGCACCTCTTATGAGTATCTGTTCTATGTAAGATTCAGAACTCGCAGCTTTGATTGTGAACTTATTTCATGTAAATATTCTGAATCTATAGTATAAGTCAGATATATAGTACTGTAAAGTAAGAGTCTGACTACCAAGTGTTTCATCCACCTAATAAACTATAATAGAAGAACCCCTATTTCCCATAGCAGATAGACCAAGTCTGTTGTTGCAACTCCGTAACATTAGAGAGAGAGAGAGAGAGAGAGAGAGAGAGAGAGAGAGAGAGATGGGGATGATGACGATGAATAATGAATCAAGTGAGGGCATCCACGGGGTAGACTACTGCACCTGAAAGCCGAAAGGAAACTGCATATTTTTAGCCATATTATGTTTTCCCTATGGCCTTCAGGTGCAATTCAGCGTTCCACCCCGTGGATCCCATCACGTTACCAGTATTCAGAATATCAATAAATATTAATTGCAGTAATTAGCATTTTGATTAATATCAGAATTTTCAAAAAAATGTTGTAGAAAGCAACAGCTTGGTCAATATTAAAATATTTCCACAAAAAATTATGTTAGGAAGCAAGTACTCGACAATAATGGAAACCTCACAAAAAATGATGGTACCGAGTAATAGTAAAACCTAGAAAAAAAAAAAAAACTACCAAAAATGACGGCAACCAGTTAGAATTAGATCAATATTTAACACTGCAGCAAAAGTTGGTGGTAGAAACTAACATTTTGATCAATTATAGGTTTTTCAAGATCAATTATAGATTTTTCAAGAAAAAGATACTGGTAGATAGTAACAAAGTGGTTAATATTAGATATCTAAATCTATCTATCTATCTATCTATATCTATCTATCTATCTATCTATCATCTATCTATTTATATCTATCTATCTATATATATATATATATATATATATATATATATATATATATATATATAATATATAGTAACAAGTACTAATTTTACAATGTTAGACATTCCAACAATTTAAAGGTGTTGGCAGTAAGTACAGTAACATTCGGATAATTTAAAAACATTTTCACATACAATGATCATAATGAGGAGTATCAAATCCTTTTAACAAAATTTAAAATGTGATGGTACAATGAGAGTATTTATTTTCAAGATACTTCAAGTGAATCTTGTGATACTTCAAGTGAATCGTGGCATTTGACTGCAGTTCAGTTAATCATGTATTGTGCTGTATAAAGGCTGATGATATTGTTAATGATTGATGTTGTCGATGATAATGAGTTAGTAATGTTCAAGTGGCTGATGATATAGCTGGTAATTATGGGTGAGCGAGAGATGTTTACTTTCAGTTAAGTTTGGCAATGAGCAGCCCAGCCCGACCCGGCCCAATCTGACCATCATGCCTAGCAGAAGTAACTTTACTCCTATGTGAAGTAAACTTGAAGTTCTTTCTGTTTGTGATACATTTATTCAATGAATTTTGTTATCAACTAGAAACACCCATAAAGGCATTGAAACCCCTTGGAATCTCGAGTTTTCCAAGGGAGTGTTTGAATCCTTTTTGGTGAATGATTTAATTACGAAATCAAATTTTAAAAATTCCCATCATAACACTGTTACGACTCTAGCAATTAAGTATCTCAGATTCCGCCTAAAATTTTATAGCTGAGGGAAACTGTGCTAAAATGGCACTCATTCTCTCGCTCGTCATGCGCTCATGAAGCACACGTTACTGGTTGATGTTGCTAATGATGATGATGATGATGATGTAAGGATGAAATCTGAATGATGGATGGATGTATATGTTAATAGGTAATGAATGTAAATGTAAACTGGTTACATATTATGGATGGGCTAATGATAATTGTGTAAACTCAACTCACCTCCCTTATAGCCAGAATGTACTTGTCAAAAAGATGTTTATATGGAGCATCGTGGGGCAGTGGCCAGGCATTAACAGTAGGCAGTATCCTCTCTTTACCTATGTACACTGACCAAGATCCGTCTGCATTGGTGAAGTTCTGGGCAATGATGAACTTGAGGTAGATCCGGGCGTCGATGTGAGCCTGCCTGAGAGAGAGAGAGAGAGAGAGAGAGAGAGATCTATATTACTGCAAGCTGTCATTACAATGATGCTACATATAAGTAGATTTAGTCAGCTCTGGGGACAATTATTATATCGAATGGTTATGACGTAGTGGAGACGGATGAGTTAAAACTTAACATCAGTCATTGTAAGCTCCTCGGAAAGTTACTACAGTCAGACAAAAAGAGAATATTCGCCTCTCGATGTTTAAGGGCTGACAGAAAACCAGATGCAATGAAGTTTGACCCGTACACAAACAGTGAAAATATAGGTAACTGTTAAGAAGCAAGATTTGCCAGTTGGGTGTTCAAGAGGCGTCTCGCTGCTTCCCGATATTTACAACGGTTTCGGTATGAGTCAGAGTTGCCCGTTTGCCTACTGCTTGTGAACATAGTTCTTTTGTAAGTTATGCATTAATTTTTGTGTGTGTTTTTTATAATGTTTTATTTATGTGACTGTAAAATTGTGTAATTCAGTTTAAGTTTGTATGCTAAATAATTTACAGTCTTATGTAATGTAAGAAAACTTGCATGTTTTGGTTGTCTCCGAGTTGGTAAATGTGATCTCTCTCTCTGGAATACGCCAGAGCTGTGGAGAAGTAGGTCATTCTCGAACAATGCAATCTTATATAAGGTTGGAGAAGAGACTAGTTCAGGCGTCAGTCGGTTTTCAGTTCAGTTTGAGTGTAGCGCAGGGTCAGTGCAGTGAAGTTTGTATATTTTCGATACCTGTGAAAACAGTGAAGTGTTGTCAAGCATTAAGTGTAATAACAGTAAAGTGTTGTCAAACATTACGTGTAACAGCAGTTAGTAAAGTTTGTGTAGCTCCAGTTCTTGTGAGAACAGGGAAGTGAGGTTGGAAAGCATTAAGTGGAATCATTTGGAAAATAAAGACAGTGAACTTTAAGAAGCCAGTGTTTATTTTCACCTCAGCTGATCTTGTGTGTTGTCCACCTTAAGGCTGACCATAGGAAGAACAACTCACTGGGAAATGTCCTTCCTGTACTGAACTACTGCTGTTGGAGCATGTGGCAGTGTGGGGTGGGGACGTAACACTGGTGTCAGGAGTGGGATAATTTCAGTTCTGCAGTGAGTCTAACCTTTGGCATGGAGCAAGGGGGTGTACAGACAAGATCCCAAGCTGGGCAGGAGGACGAGGTGTCATTGGTGGCAATTATGAACCTATTACAAGCACAAAGTCTACAACTGTAAGAACTGTTAAAGGCCCAAAGTGAAGAACAGAAAGAGCTCAGGAACGAAATCAAAGAACAACTACAGGCACTGAATGAAGGACAGAACGAACTCAAAGAACTATTACAGGCACAAAGTGTACAACTGAAGCCACAGAGTAAACAACTAGAGGCACAATGTGAAGAACAAAAAGAAAGATATGAACAACTTCAAGAGGCGTCAGAGGAGCAACAGAGGGAATTACAACTGACGATGCAAGGACAGCTAGATACCTTCGTGGGGGAAATGAAAGAAAAACAACAACAGCTTAAAGAAGAAATAGATGCCAAGCTTAAGCAGCAGATGTATGAGATGGCAGTGCAGCATGCTACTAGCCCCAAGGGTGCTGCAGTGGAAATTCTGGGCCAGATGTCAGTAGAGGAGAGGATACAGATGGAGGATGCAGATTTGCAACCAGTGCTAGAGTGGCTGCAGCGGAGTACAGTGTGACAATCAATGGAAAAAGTTTCCAGGTTAAGCCCTGTGACCAAGAGCCCTTGGAGTCAGTGCGACCTTCTTCGTTTGAACAACGGACTACTGGAGCATCAGTGGGAGACACCCGATGGCCTCAGCAGGTATTGGCAATTGGTGGTTCTGAAGAAGATGAGGTCTGAGATCTTGGATGAGTCCCATAACCAGATCCCTAGTGGGCACCTGGGAGTGAAGACAACTCTGTGCCGGCTGCGACACAGGTTCTACTGGATTGGCATGCATCAGGATGTTGAAAAGTGGTGTTGGGCCTGTGGTGTATGCTGTGCCAAGAAGGGATCCAAGAAACATGATTGAGCCCCTCTCCAGCTGTACCAAGTGGGTGCACAGATGGAAAGAGTCACGGTGGACATTGCTGGACCTCTGCCACTCACTGAAAGAGGGAGCTGGTATACACGTGTCGCCATGGACTACTTCATTAAGTGGCCAAAAGCCTATGCCATCCTTGAACATGAGGCTGTGACTGATGCTCGGGTGTTGGTTGACTGATTTTTCTGTCATTTTGGGATGCCACAAGACCTACATTCAGACCACGGTAGAAACTTCGAGTCTGCAGTGTTTCATGAATGCTGCAAGTTATTGGGGATCAAGAAGACCAGGACGACCTTACTAAGATGGGATGGTGGAGAAATTCAACTGGACCCTAGGACAAGAACTGGCCAAGTACTGCATAGATGAACAGATGGAATGGGACCAGAAATTACCTGCGTTGCTGATGGCATATTGGTCTGCATCCCATGAGTCTACCAGCTACACCCCTACCTAACTGATGTTGGGCAATGAGTTATGTTTACCCGTTGACTTGTTCATGGGAAGATCACCTGGTGAAGAGCTGCCTACAGACACCACTGGCTATGTGAAGCACCTTCAGGAAAGGCTGGCTGAGGTACAGACGTCGGAATGAGTTCGTTTCCTTTTCCTAGGACTAAGGTGTTTGTAACACTGCTCAATGGAGAGATATCCCCTCCTCCTCCCTTCCTCATAGTCCCACACTCCCACCCAACCCCCTCACATTTCTCTCCGACCCCATAACCCCACCTTGTACTCTCCATGCTCTCGCTCACAGCTAGCTAGGGGTTTCTGTACTTCAAGCACCTCTCTAATTATGTGTAGTCCAAGCAACTAATAAAAGAATAGTACAGTATGTATCATAAACCAAGTTAAGAAAAGGTTTACTACACTGTGTGTGTGTGTGTGTGTGTGTGTGTGAGAGAGAGTGAGAGAGAGAGAGAGAGAGAGAGAGAGAGAGAGAGAGAGAGAGAGAATAAATCTGCTGTGATTAAATGTTGCGGTAGTAGACACCTCTTTTACACACACACACACACACACACACACACACAAGACAGACAGACAGACAAATGGAAAATAAATCTGCTGTGATTAAATGCTGCGGTAGTAGACACCTCTTTTACACACACACACACACACACACACACACACACACACACAGAGGAGTTACAAGGAAATGTTAGGATCTTCAGGGCAGTACTCCCGAGGTGGATGGAAAGCTGATGACAGGGAGTGCTGGAGCTCCCGTTTCATCAGCCCTCAGGACTAGTTCCTGACCATCCCCCTTTGCTGAACTTTTTCAGTGTCTCAGTTACACAGAGAGTAGGCCAGCATGCTCTCCAGTACAAATTTCTCTATCTATCTTCACCAAACTACATGCACAGTACACACTACACTTCCTATTCAAAATTCACCAAAATGGCATCAATTCACCCAGCCTCGGAGTCCCCAGGGGGGGGGGGACCATAAATGCCCCCGCCATCTGCCCCTCTCCCGGTGACGACTCGAGGTGCCTGGAACCACTGTCTGACTCTCTTCTTCTTCATTTCTGCAACATTCGCGGCCTTTCATCTAACTTTCGCTCTGTTGAGCACCACCTCTCCTCCTCTAAACCTCACCTTCTTTTTCTAACAGAGACTCAGCTGTCTGAGGCAACTGACAACAAACCCTTTCTGTATCCTCCTACTTTCTCTATACTCATTTCAAAGCCAAAGGTGGCTGTTGTGTATACATACGCAACGACTTATCTTGCTCTCGTGTTCCTGAACTTGATTCTTCTGAATTCTCCACACTCTGGCTTCGGCTTTCCTGTCATTCTCTGACTAAATATATCTGTGCTGTTTACTTATCCCCTAATTCTACTGACTATCAATAATTCTTCAACTATCTTACTTCTACTATGGAACACATTCTGTCCATTTCTCCTTTCTCTGAAATCTCCATTCTTGGAGATTTCAATGTTCACCGCCACCTTTGGCTCTTCTCTCCTTTCACGGATCCACCTGGTGAACAAGCCTACATCTTTTCTGTCAATGACCTAGAGCAGCTTGTACAGCACCCTACCCGTATCCCTGACCGCCTTGGAAGAGCTCCAATATACTTGACCTCTTCCTCACAACTAATCCTTCTGCTTACTCTGTTAATCTTTTCTCTCCGTTGGGCTCCTCTGATCACAACCTTATTACCTTAACCTGTCCTATCACTCCGGTATGGCCTGTGGACCCTCCAGGAAACGTCGTCTCTGGCATTTTGGAGCCGCGGACTGGGAGGCCCTCAGGCAGTACTTCTTTGATTTTCCCTGGAATGATTATTGCTTCCATGGCCGTGAGCCATCTGAGTGTGCCTTGCGCATTACGGAGGTTATTCTCTTGGGCATGGAAGCATGCATTCCTTTTCTCATATCCTTTGACTAACGCAAGAAAGCCTTGGTTTAATCACGCTTGTTCTAATGCTGTCCGCAACAAGGAGAAGGCCTACAAAAGGTACCGGAGCCAACCCACCCCTGAATCACATAATCTTTACGTTTCTGCCCGGAATCGTGCTAAGTCTGTTCTTCGCTCTACTAAAAATAATTTCATCCATTCTAAATGCTCTCAACTCTCCAACTCGAATTCTTCCCGCTCCTTCTGGCACCTTGCCAAAAATCTTTCTAACAACTTTACCTCATCATCCTTCCCTCCTCTTTTCTACTCTGATGGTTCTGTAGCTATTTCTTCTACTGATAAAGCAGATCTCTTCGCACAGACTTTCTCCTCCAATTCCACCTTAGATGATTCCGGTGCTGTTCCTCCATCACTTCCCCCCTCTGACTTCCTAACATTAAAATTTCTTCAGTTGATGTATTTTCTGCCATTACTGGCCTCAGTACTAACAAGGCATATGGGCCTGATGGGGTCCCTCCTGTTGTTCTCAAAAACTGTGCTTCTGTGCTTACACCCTGCCTAGGCAAACTATTTCGCCTTTGTCTGTCAACTTGTACCTTTCCTTCTTGCTGGAAGTTTGCTCTCATTCAGCCAGTCCCAAAGAAGGGTGACCACTCCCAACCCTCCAACTATCGTCCAATTGCTTTAACGTCCTGTATTTCAAAAGTTTTCGAGTCAATTCTTAATAGAAAAATTTTAAGGCATCTTTCCTATCACAACCTTCTTTCCGATCGTCGGTATGGGTTCCGTCAGGGACGCTCCACTGGCGATCTTCTCTACCTTTCAGACTCCTGGTCATCCTCCTTTCGGGACTTTGGCGAAAGCTTTGCCATTGCACTTGACATCTCAAAGGCTTTCGATCGAGTCTGGCATAAATCTTTAATTTCCAAACTGCCCTCCTACGGTTTCTATCCTTCTATCTGTGCCTTCATCGCTAGCTTCCTTTCTGGTCGTTCTATAGCTGCTGTCGTAGACGGCCATCGTTCTTCTCCTAGATCTATCAACAGTGGTGTTCCTCAGGGCTCTGTCCTATCACCAACTCTCTTCCTTTTATTCATCAATGATCTTCTAAGCTGTACATCTAACCCTATCCACTCATACGCTGATGACTCCACCCTTCACCTTTCCATTCGGTTCCCGCAACGCCCATCTCAACAGTTACTTCAAGAAACAAGGGATGAGGCTATGGCACACCTAATGTCTGACTTGGCTCATATCTCTGACTGGGGTAAAAATAATATGGTTGTCTTTAATGCATCTAAGACTCAGTTCTTACACCTATCAACCCGACAAAATCTTCCACAGGTATACCCACTAATGTTTAATAATATTCAGATTAATCCTGCATCATCCTTGAACATGCTTGGGGTTTCATTTACTCGGGACTTATCTTGGAAAGATCATATTACATCTCTTGTAAAATCTGCTTCCAAGAGATTGGGTGTGCTAAGCCGACTCCGCTCTTTCTTTACCCCTGCACAGTTGTTGACTCTATACAGGGGTTTTATCCGCCCCTGTGTGGAGTACAACTCTCATGTGTGGGGAGGCTCCCCACATACAGCTCTTCTCAATAGGGTGGAGTCTAAGGCTTTTCGTCTCATTAACTCTCCTCCTCTTACTGACTCCCTTCAACCTCTGTCTCTTCGTCGCACTGTTGCATCTTTATCTCTTTTCTATCGCTACTTTAATGGTCACTGCTCCTCTGAACTGTCTGCTTGCATTCCTCCACCTCTACGACAGGCGCGTAGCACCCGTCTGGCAGCAAACTCTCATCCCTTTTCTGTCCAACTCTCTAATGCAAGAGTTAACCGTTACTCCCAGTCTTTCATTTATGCAACAGGTCAGCTCTGGAACTGTCTCCCTCTGTCTGTATTTCCTTCTGCCTATGATCTCCAGTCTTTCAAACGTAGTGTGTCCAGGCATCTCAAAATGATCGGATCTTGAATTTGGCTCTCTATTGTATTTTGTTTTTCTCTTGGAGGGAACTGTTACTGCGGGCTCATGCCTTTGGTTCCTTCTTCCTCGCATTAAAAAAAAAAAAAAAAAAAATGTAGCCCATACCATGGAGATACTTCTTGTATGCCTAGGAATGCATATCTAATTCACATTTATTCTAGAGTAAGATCCTGCCGATGAATCCTTTAACCCGCCCCGTCCCGTCGACGTATGGTTACTTTGCAACGATTTGCATTTGCCAGTCCCAGCGATGTACCGGTACGTCATGCAATTGCAAGGTCCCTAATTTGCACAATTTTCAATTTTTGCGTGTGATTTTTTGTATGTATACACGGGACACCTTCCTCTATTCTTCTACAAGCTGCCAAGCAGGGACAATGCCTTACACCGCATAACCCCCCTCCCCCCCTCACGCCATTGTCTCGGCAATTAACCTGTTACCAGTGACCTGGCCAATAAAGACATTCAGGGCCAGAGTGATTCCCCAATCGATGACAATGTGGAGGACAAGGTTTACATAGCATTATAGGAAGAAACACTCAGAAATGATGATCAAGTAATGTGGGAAAAAAAGGTCATGAATGGTGATTAGTTAGTGAGTGAAACAATGCTTATAATGCCTATATTCCTGCTTGAAAACCAATATACTCTCATACTACATATAAATTCGTACCAAGTAAATAAATAAATACCATTTATGAGTGGATAAAATAGTTACCCTCCCATAGAACTCGTTTTCTTTGGTGCCAGCATGTTAGAAAACCCAGTCAGGTAAGAAGGAACTCCTACCTGGATTGAGTATTTTAAACCTCAGGTGAGCGATTTTTCTATGAATTTTCGATGTTTCTCACCAAAAGCGGAGGTTTTAGCCAAAAAAAAAAAAAAATCGAAACTACCTCGGGACTGGAGAATGTCGGAGATGCGGAAAACCTCGGGACGTGACGGGTTAAACTTCTCTACTGTAGTGTTAACAACGTCCATGTTGAGTCAGTTCCACATGGAGCAGATCTTGCACGTGAAAAAGATTTCACGTAATTATGCTGGTAAATTTTTTCATTTACAGCTTCCAACCATGGTTGTGTGCCGAGTCTGTGTTAAGAGTAAGCAACTTTCTATGTAATGATTGTGAAACTCATTCAGATTTTAAACACTTTAATGAGCTGACCTCGTAGTCTACGAGTTTCTACTCAAGTCCCACAGCCCTCAGGCGAACCTGATACCTTAGTCTCCTGAACTCTTTTTAAGTCGACGTATGTCTTTGTCAAGCGACCAAAATTCCACAGCAACTCAGGAAGTGGCCGTATTATCTTTATTCCTAGAGAGAGAGAGAGAGAGAGAGAGAGAGAGAGAGAGAGAGAGAGAGAGTAAAATGTTGTAAGATGGGGAAGAGAGAGGTGGAAAGAAGAGTGAGAAAGAAAGAAGGAGAAGAAGAGAATAGTACAAGAGAGAGAGAGAGAGAGAGAGAGAGAGAGAGAGAGAGAGAGAGAGTTGGAATGGTAAGAACAATCAGGAGAAATAGTGATAAAAAAACGTGAGTGAGAGAAGAAACTGAAGCAGAGAGGAAGAAAACACGCAGGTGAAAAAATGGAACATTATTATCGGAGTGACACAGGGATGGAAGCACACACACACACACACACACACACACACACACACACACACACACACACACACACACACACTTTCTGAATATTTGTCGACCTATCTGTCTGTGCCCCCCCCCCCCCTCTCTCTCTCTCTAGACCCTTTGTCTCATCCCCAGTTTCCTTTTCTCTCCTTCCCCTTTCTTTATAGCTATCTGCCTAGTCCCTACCTTCCTCCCTCTCTCCTTCCTTTCCTTCGTCTCTCTCCCCCCCTGTCACTCCCTCCTTACTTCACTCACCTTTTCTTTCTCCCTCCCTGTGTCACAACATTATCTTACTTTTTTCATCTGCATTACTCTCCATATTTTTTTACTTGTACTAAATCCATTTCCTTCACTGCTTTTTTCCCTCAGTAATAAGTGCATGCTCTTTTTCTCTCTCCTCTCTCCGTCTCTACCTGTCATCCAAAATCTCTTCTTTCATTCCGCTCTTCCCACTGTCTTTTCCCTCCCTCCCTCCCTCCCTCTGCCTCCCCTTGTCTTCCCTTCTTAACATTCCCCTCCTCTTTATTGCCCCTCAAATTGTCTCTTTTCTTCCCACCCTTAATCTCTACTTTCTCTCTGCAAAATTTCTCTAATTTCTCTGTTTCTCTTCCTCTCTTTTTACTTGAATGTTACATTCGTTCTACTCAGCCTCAATGCTTTCGTCTAATCCCGATTAGTTCTTTCCCTGCGTCATTGTCAGAATAACACACTTTCTTCCTCCTCCCTGTTACGTTGCCTCCTTTTCTAATTTTTCTCATTATCGTTCTCAGTATTCCATTCCGTAGCTCTCTTTCCCACTTTCTCCTTTGTTATCCCTGTTTCTATGTTTCCTCCATTCCCATTTTCTCTCAGCTGTCTCACCTTTTGTCTCTACTTCCCTGTCTCCCGGCCTTTCTATTCACATCTCCCTTTTCTCTTTCGCTTTCACACTGCTTGTATCTCATTTCACCTCTCACTGTCTCTTCTTCTCAATCTGTTTCTTTTCTTAGCTCTCGTTGTTCTCTCATTGCCTCTCCCCTTCTTATTTTCTCCTTAACTGTCCTCTCATTTCTCATTTTTCCACTCGCTCTTTCTCTCCTGTTGCTCCATGTCTTTTAACTCTCTCTCTCTCTCTCTCTCTCTCTCTCTCTCTCTCTCTCTCTCTCTCTCTCTCACACACACACACACACACACACACAGTGTAGTAAACCTTTTCCTCACTTGGTTTATGATATATACGGTACTATTCCTTTATTAGTTGTTCGGAGAGGTGCCTGAAATACAGAAACCCCTGGCTGGCTGTGAGTAAGAGTATGGAGGGTACCGAGTGGGGTTATGGGGTCGGAGAGAAAAGTGGGGGGGTTGGGTGGGAGTGTGGGACTATGAGGAAGGGAGGAGGAAGGAGTATCTCTCCACCGAGTAGTGTTACAAACGCCTTTGTTCACGGAAAAGGAAACGAACTTATTCCGACGTCTGTACATCACCAAGTGCAAGGAGCCCTCAAGTTTTTGGGAGAGGTGATGAGGTGCAAGTATGATGCTAGGCCAAGTGAGGTGAGCTTCAAGGTTAGTGACCAAGTTTGGTTATACAGTCATCAGCAAAAGAAGAGACAGTCACCAAAGCTGCAAAGCCCATGGGATGGGCCTTGCATTGTGTTGGACTGCCTATCAGATATAACATCGGATTTGGGGAAGCAGGAAGTCTCGCCCAAAGGTGGTACACGTGAACCGTGTGTGGCAGTACCATGGGCCGGGACAGTACAGCTGGAATGTCTCTGGGGAATCATGCTATCCCTCAGCTGAGGATGTTGAGGAGGACCAAGGAGCTGACCTGCAAGATGATGATGACAGTTCCCCAAGAGAAGAAGCGAATCAAGAAGAGGACCAAGACCCTCCTGGAGGAGTGGACTGTGTGGAGGAGCAAGCACAGCGTTGAATGCGGCATAGAAGAAGACATGATAAGTTGAAGGATTATTTTGTGTATAGTTAGATGTTTCATTAGGATCAAGGTTTATATTTGTATATACTGTGTAGTTTTGTCGGAACAACAACGAACTAGGGAGGGGGTAGAATTAAGAAGCAAGATTTGCCAGCTGGGTGTTCGAGAAGCTTCTCGATGTTTCCCAATATTTACAGTGGTTTCGGAATGAGTCAGAGTTGCCAGTTTGCCTGCTGTTTGTGAGTGTATCCTAGTTGTTTTGTAAGTTATGCATTAATTTTCGTGCTGTTTTTCTTTATAATGTTTTACTGATGTGATTGTTAAATTGTGTAATTCAGATTAAGTTTGTATGCTATATAATTTACATTGTTATGTAATGTAAGAAAACTTGGATGTTTTGGTTGTCTCCAAGTTGGTAACTGTGCTCTCTCTCTCTGGAATATACCAGAGCTGTGGAAAAGTAGATCATTCTCGAACAATGCAAGCTTATGTAAAGATGGGGAAGTGACTAGTTCAGGGTTCAGTCGGTTTCCAGTTCAGTTTGAATGTAGTTCAGTGTCACTGCAGTGAAATTTGTATATTTTCGGTACTTGTGAAAACAGTGTTGTCAAGCATTAAGTGTAATAGCAGTTAGGAAAGCTTGTATAGCTCCAGTGCTTGTGAGAACAGTGAAGTGAAGTTGGAAAGCATTAAGTGGAATTATTTGGAAAATAAAACAGTGAACTTTAAGAAGTCAGTGTTTTATTTTCGCCTTAGCTGATCTTGTGTGCTGTACACCTTAAGGCTGACCATAGGAAGAACAACTCACTGGGCAACATCCTTTCTGTGCTGAACTACTGCGTTGGAGCCTGCAGCAGTGTGGGGTGGGGACGTAACAGGCAACTAATATTGTATGTTTGTTACAGAGGATGACATAGTAGTTTAGACTACATATACTCTTTTTGCATTAACTTGAGCAAGATTTTCGTCCTTCTGCAGCTTACTTTTCGTAGCTCAGTAGCAAAGAGTCAATTCTACGGTTCTACATACTTTCCACAGCAAATCTTTGTGACTAGCACCATATCCAAGCATCGATCTATTTTTGGAACTCAGCATTCAAGGTGGAGAGATGTCAGGTTTAGGCCAAGTTAGCGTAAAAAAGGTCATATGAATTTGTGATTTGTAATTTGCATATCAGTCAGTAAAAATTATTCATTCACCAGGCCATCCTTAACATCACCTTGAACTGTTATTAATGTATTTGAGCAATAGTCACTTTTTCTGTTCGCATTATAAATATCTGCTAGATTCACTCCCCCCCCCCTCCCATATTGGCCAAATTGATCTTTGACATTAAACCCACCACTCGAAATTAACCATCATACTTTCCTTGCAACAACATGATGCCACCATGTTTAAGATTTACGAGGGTAAAGTACAAAATGGTAATTTCATTAAGGTATACTCGTATGTCAGCCCTATGCCAGTATAGTTTGTGCTGTATGAAAAGCTATTGGTACCGCAGTTACCAGTTTACGTTAACTCACCCCATACCAATTAATTTATTACAAAACCCACCCCCAAAACCTGTCAAATTTTCAAGTTTTCTTTTTTTTTGCTCAAACCTCCGTTTTTCGTGAGAAACAATGAAAAATCACCAAGATAGTGCTCACCTGAAGTTAAAATAGGTCTAGACAGGTGACCCTCCGAACACCTGATCTAGTGAGTTTTCTGTAGCCGTGCTGCTACTGTCGCGTTTTCTATGATAGGTATGGTAGGATAACTTTTAGAAACCACTCAAAATACGTACATAGCGTTTGGTGCAAATTTACATGTACTACAAGAATATATTGGTTTTCACACAAAAATATGGGTGATATAAGCGTTGTTTCATTCACGAACACATGAAAATTACCGTATTCTTACACAATTGACTCACTTTGGTGTTTCAACTTACATTCTATTTTTCAGCTTATATTATACTTTTCCAGTAGCATTACACCAGTTTCCATCACAGGCCTTACTATTATAGTGAGTGTCATATTATCGGATATTTACAGGCCTTACCATTTTAGAGAGCCTAGTATTATCTCAAGCACACACAGTATCAGTAATGTACCAAAATGTACTAAGATGTGGTTCAGGAAGGTGTCCCGTGTATACGTACAAAAAAATGCGTGAAATTTGATACATGTGCAAATGACTTACCTTGCAATAGCAAAACGTACATCATATGTTGTGGGGACTGAGCATAAAGTTACAACATGCATCGTACATTGTGGGTATGGGGCGGGTTAACCCCTTAACTGCGGGGCGTCACTTTCGTGACGCTCGGCCACAATGGATCATACCGCGGGGCATCACTTTTGTGATTCTGTGTTATTTTGAATTATCCCGGGCTCTCAAGTGGTGGCTTGTATCATCTATCAGTGCTGCCAATGTCCAACACTAGTCAGCACTCCAAATCTCATCTGTACTTCCATCCATTGTTGACTTTTTAGCGATTTTACCCCCTTCGTCACTCCCCTCCCTACCTGCTCTCCATTACCCTGTCCTCTCAGCTCCCACGGCGCGCTGTGCTACGCAAATTTCCCCAGGATTTTTCCACAGATTTCATCCATTGAAATAAGCCCTATGCCCTATACTTATACAAAATAATATATACCAATACACAATAAGGTAAGTGATAGTGTTATACACCAGGAATTGGCTAATTA
Organism: Coenobita brevimanus; assembly: GCF_032717465.1. NCBI lineage: Eukaryota > Metazoa > Arthropoda > Malacostraca > Decapoda > Coenobitidae > Coenobita > Coenobita brevimanus. The sequence goes on from NC_136978.1 coordinate 35,364,603, forward strand.
TCACCTGACAACACCTCACGTGCATTCATTCGCTACATTACCACGGAAATTTCCCCTTTGAATTATGCCTTGTAATCGATGTCTGTAATAAAAATATATATCAGAAAGGAAGGGAGAAGCCTAAGTGACATTTACATTCACCTGGAACTCCCTATTTCTTTATGTATTACTGAGATTTTCTACCTATAAAAAATTAGCATGTAAGTTAGCAGCAGTCAGCCTCAGTGTCATTGTCAACCCTTGCCTTCTCAGATAAGCCGCGGCATTTAGTTCCTTGTCCTCCACTGTAGTGAAACCATGTCGCACTCCCGCCCCGCCATTCCTGCCACTTCTGCACCCATTGCAAAGGGCCCCGTGACCTCTACCCCTAAGAAAAGTAGTGAGGGAAGCAGGAAAGGACTTTGTGACTCTGCAGTGGCACGTGAACTTGCAAAATTGTCCATGGTGATGATGGACAGTGATTTTGATGATTCGGGTGAATCGTGTGATGAGCCAGGTGAGGTAATCGTGCCAGAAAGTGCTAGTACGAGTGCTTCAGTGTCGGAATTAGTCTCTAGCTCCAAGGGAAAGGAGCTGTTAGTGCAGCAAGGCAAGGAATTTGGGAAGGGAGTGAAAAGGCGGCATGTTAGCCCCAGAATAATGCCCCCGCGTGACCCAGCCCGCCATGAGTCCCGAGTGCATACACCTCCCCGTTCCCCAAGCCCCACTTCACTCATTTCTTCCTCATCGTCGGCTGAGTTATCTCCGGAGTCTTCATTGTCGAAGTCACCACCAGCATCAACAGTGAAGGTAGGCCGTAGAGGAAGAGGTAAATCCAGGACTTTGAAAAGTAGAGTTGTTAGTAGGGTAAGGGCTGCTAGTGCTGTACGGCAACCCAGGGTCAGTGCGAGTGACCTTGAACGAGATAAATCTGCCTCACAGCCAACCACCACCACCAACACCACCACCCGCCCTACACCACCACGACAGGGAATCCTGGACGCCTTTGCGTGGACGGAAGGATCAGATTTTATGCCTGAACATTTAGTGTTTGATGAGAGCTCCTCAGGAGTTCAGCCTGCCTTCACTATTGACGATAATGCTGAGTGTGTGGACTACCTTTTGGCCTTCCTAGATGATGAAGTCATGCAGCACATATGTAATGAGACCAACAGGTATGAATCACAACGTGCTGCAAGTGGTACAGGTGCAGCCAAGATGCAACAGTGGTCCATGCTGAGAGTGCAGGAGCTGTATGTGTTCTTTGCCCTCATGCTTCTCATGCCACACTCCAAGAAGCATGAGTTGGAAGATTACTGGTCCATGGACCCCTTACTACCCTCACCCACCTTCAATAAGTACATGGCCAGAGATCGCTTCCGGAACATCATGGGAAACCTGCACTTTGCCGACAACGATGTACCTTCCCAAACTGACCCACTCTGGAAGATCCGGAATATTCTGAGCAGAATGAAGGATAAGTTTATGTCATTCTTCCACCCCTTTCAGAAGGTTGTCATTGACGAATCCTTGGTTTTGTTCAGAGGACGTCTTTGGTTTGTTCAGTACATTCCAAGCAAACGCCATCGCTTTGGAATTAAGTTCTTTGTACTGTGCGACTGAAAGACGGGGTACATCCTTGACTTCGTCATTTATTCAGCCAGCACTGTCGATCTGGATAAAACACACCCCCTTGGCTTCTCATGCTGTGTAGTGAAAGTGCTCCTTGAAAAGTATTTTGGTGGGTATCATGTGCTGTATACAGACAACTACTATACAGCACCAAAACTTGCCAAATACCTTTCTGAGCACGGCATTGGCTCCTGCGGCACTGTCAAAAGTAATCGTGCCCACTTCCCCAAATTCACAGAGGCAGGAACCTCGCAGCGAGGAGACGTGCACCTACGCAAGTCTGAGAAGATGCTGGCAATACGGTGGCATGACAAGAGGGTCGTGCACATGCTCACCACCGTACATAAGGGGGAGATGACAGACAGTGGGAAGGTCGACCGTAGGACAGGCGAACCTGTGATGAAACCTGATGCTGTGTTGGACTACAATATCAACATGCGGCTGGTGGACAAGTCCGACATGATGATTGGTGAGATCAACTGCCTCAGGAAGAATACTAGGTGGTACAGGAAAGTTTTTCTGCATCTCATAGATATGACGATGCTGAACGCCTTCATCCTGTACAAGATGAAGGTCAAGCCACCCAAGTCCTTCTCCCTGAGGTTGTTTGCAAGGACTTGTGTCCAGCAGCTGCTGGAAAGATATGGTAGGGTGACAGCAGCAACTCCAAGGCGCCATCCAGTAACACTTCCCGACCGACTTGAGCAGCGGGCGTATATGGATCGGCACAGACTGGAGCTTATGCCTGCCACAGGGAAAAGGAAGGCTGCGATTCGCAGGTGTCAGGTGTGTGCACATACCACCCGCCGCACACCTGAGCACAAACGCACCTCTTGGCAGTGCGCTGAGTGCCAGGTTCCCCTCTGTGTTACCTGCTTCTTTGATTACCACAGCCAGAAGCAGTTCTAACAGTGCAAGTGTGAAAGGAGAATAATGTGGAAATAATGTGTAAATAATGTGTAAATAGCAAGTGAAAGCAATGGATGTTCAGTACATATGATTGAACAGTGTATTATAGTTTTATCTTATTGAAAGTGACAGTGAATAACATAGTATAAGTAGAATAGAAGGGTAAATATTAAAAATAGAATAGAAAATGTAAATAGTAATGTAAGTAATTAGTAATATAAGAATATGAGTACAAATAATTTATGTTATAACAGTGAAAGTGAATCCGTGGCTCTCTACGTATTTTACTGAATGAAAAATTGAATGACTTCAGTGACAATAAACTAATACTACTGAAGGAAACTTATGGAGAAAGACTCCAGATATATATAAGTGTGATATAGTAATAGAAATGTATATTGTGAGGGGTTTTATGAATAATAAATGACAGAGTACCAAGAGCGAACTAGCGCAAGTGCGACGATCAGACGCGCTCGTAATTTCCATTGCTTTCACAGTGGGTTTTTTTTGGAGTATGGATCCCAAACTACTTGAAAATCATAGAGTAGTGTTTATAGTGTTAATATCTGGCTGTGGTAATCATATTACGGGTTGTCGGGAAGTGTAAAGTGGAGACTTTGTTACCCTACTTCAGAGGTCTCCACAAGTCCTACGGTAACGAGGAAGGCTCAACAAACATTCCAGGAGAAAGCTGAAGGTATGTGCCATAAGCATTTATAATTTTAATATTCTAAGACTAATAACTGATTTTTGGCAAATATTTTTTGAGAGTCTATCAGAGCCCTAATAACCCCGCGGGACACGCAAAACATTGGTAAACATGCCCGCGGTGTAGGGGTTAAATAATCATCTTTAGATACAGGAAATATCTCGGTGAATTGTCGTGGTGCATAAATAAGACTTCACATAAATTAGTAAATAAATAAATAAAAACCACTCACCTCATGATGAAGGAATCTTTGAGGGCTCCCACAATAGACACTCCCAGATCTATCAGGTGACCAAGTTCATGAAGGATTCCTGATGTCGAATGCAAAAAGGTGTCTTTGTAGACATCCCCGTATGATTCAGAAGTGATTCTGAAAAAAAAAAAAATAATAATGAAAATAGTTCTTGTTACATATAATAATGCTGCGTTTGTTGACTTCTTTTTTTGTCTTCATAAGAAATTGAAAAAGTGCAACGTAAACACTCTGTAATGTTTTTACTTGATTTTTGTTAAACATTCCGGAACAAGAAATAGAAAATGGCTTCAGAGCAGGGACAGAATGAGAGAGGTAAGGAAACAAACAAATGCTGATCGCATATTGATAGGTGGCGTTGTCATGACAGAAAGAGAGAGAGAGAGAGAGAGAGAGAGAGAGAGACTGATGAAAGATTAATAAATGCATTTAACAGTTTGGAAATGAAAATGATGTGAGAAATAGGATAACAGTAAGGAAGTGGTGGAGGATCCCATGAGAAATGCCTCGAACCACACAGGCGTGAACAGGAAGATGAAATACATCAGGTCCACAGATGAGGAGTAGAAAAGTTGCAAATGGATGGAAAAAAGGCTGAATATAAGAGAGAAGTGGAGGAGCGATTGGATGAATATGATTCGGGTACATCGGGGATGTGTAAGTTGTGTGCTAGATATTCACAAAAGAAATCTGTGCAGCATGTGAGGTGGTGTATGGGGTGATGGGAAGACGAAATGGGGTGCAGGGAACAGCATGGTGGAATAAAAAGGTGAGACAGGCTGTGGTGCAACAGAAGTGAGTGGGTGAGAAACAGTGGCGTGGAGGAAGTTGAGAAACGGAAAAGAGAGTTATTTATGTAGAGAGGAAGAGAGAGGTGATAATATTAGTAAGAGAGAGGAAGAAGAGAGTGGATGAGGAATTTGGGAGGAATTTGAGTGTAAAGTGAAGGGAATGTAAGAAAATGTTCTGGGAAGTGATAGAGTTAGATAGGGTGATAAAGAACTAGGTCGAGGCGTGAAAGGTAGAAAATCGTCGATTGCAAGAAGGGAAAAAAAGTGAGCAGATGAAGAGAACACCTTAAGGAATTGTTGAACATAGAGAATGAAAGTAATGCGAGTATAAGAGGCTGGGGAATTGCTGGGAGAAGGAGGAAGATGAGAACAGAGAAAGAAATCAGTGGGATGGAAGTAGTGGTAGTAATGAAGAAAGTCAAAATGGGGAAAGCCCCAGGAATTGATGGAGTATGTGGTGAAATGCTGAAGCATGGGGGAGTGATGATAGTAGAATGAATATGGAAGATGTGCAGATTGTCCTGGGAGGAAGGTAGAGTCCTGGAGCATTGGAAGTCAGATATAAGTATTCCCATGCACAAGGAAAAAGGGGAAAAAGAAATGCGTGGTAATCATGGGAGCATTAGTCTTCTTAGTGTAATATGAAAAGTATGTGTTGGGATACTTACTGACAGACTTAGAGAAATAACTCAGGTATTACTTGGAGAAAAACAAGGAGGTTTCAGGAAGGGAAGAGGTTGTGTAGATCAGAGATTCCTTCTTAGGTCTTTGGTGGAAAAGTTTCTAAAAAGGGAAAGAAGTTGAATGTGGTCTTCATGGATTTGGAGAAAGCAAATGACAAGGTAGATAGACAAGGAATGTGGAAAGTATTAAGAGTATAATATTATTATGGAGTAAATGGGAAGTTGTTGAATGCCGTGAAGAGTATGTATGAGGGGGCTAAGGCTGCAGTGCGTGTGGACAGCGAGCTGAGTGATTTTTCCATTTGATTATTGGATTGAAACAGGGATTTGTCATGTCTCCATGGTTGTTCAATCTGTATATGGATGGAGTTATAAATGATGTACAAGGTAGGGCAGTGGATGTTGGAACGACGCTAATTAGAGAGGGCAGTGTTTGGAAACTCCCTGTACTGTTGTTTGCAGATGATACTTTATTGTTAAGTAAAAACGTAGGGGAACTGCAAGGCATGGTGAATGAGTTTGGAAGAGTGTGTAAGAAACGGAATCTAATGTGAATGTAGGGAAGAGTAAAGTTATGGTCTTCAAGAGAAATGAAACCACTGAAAGTACAGTGAGGCTCGATGAGGAGGAAATGGAAAATGTGAGTGCATTTACGTACTTGGGTAGTGTGATGAGTAAGGATGGAGGTTTAGAGGATGAAGTGCTTGGAAGGGTACAACAGAGAAGAAAAGTTACTGGTTCTTTGAGAGCAGTGATAAGAAACAGGGAAGTGAACACGGAAGTAAAAATGTCACTGCATGATAGTATTGTGATAACAACCCTAACATATGGAAATGAAGCTTGGACCTTGTTGGAAGGACACAAGTTAAGAGTGAGAGCAGTGGAAATGATTTATTTGAGAGGAGCACGTGGAGTTACGTGGAGAGACAGACTGACAAATGAGGAAACAAAGGAGATATGTGGGGTGAGTGTGGATGTGATAGAAAGCTTTAAAAAAAATACATTGAGGTGGTTTGGCCATGTGGAGAGGATGGAGAGTGAGAGACTAACGAGGAGAATGTATCCAAGTCAGGTGGAGAAGGGAGAGGAAGAGGGAGGGGGAGGCCGAGGATGAGTTGGAGGGATGGAGTGGAAAGGTCCGAGTACATGAGAGAGGGGTGTGTGAGCTTGGAACATGGAAGTAAAATGGCATTAGACAGGGTGGCATGGAGGCAATTTGTTTGTTGCCAGCCCTTGAGGGATAGAGGCATCTGGTAATAGATAAATAGATAGATAGAATTGGGTAAGGGTAAATGGGAATCGAATGGTGGATGAAAAGGATAACTCCTTGTCAAGTAATCTATAACAAGTAACATTTGAATTTAGGGGTCATTTTGTATTTTGGGCCCTATGGGAAATGAATGTAGACTAAGTCCAACAGTGACTTCTAACCCGTCAGAACCCAGTGTCACCTGTATGTGACAGAAGCTTGTTTCCAAACAGATTTTTAAGTTACTTAGCCTTTAAAATTCAGGTTTCAACGGAGCTCAATCAGGTCTGTTTTCTTTGGTATAGTCAGCTGGGTCCGATGTTAACATGTGGAGCTATGGCAAGAGGAAGAGGAGGATGCAGTGAAGAGTTTTTACCAAGTTCTCAAGCACCATATTTATAATGGCTGCCAAAAGTGTAAAGAGGTAAGTGATTGGGTTCAGTGCCTTTGTTGAACAACTTAAATAGTTCCTAATATATAGCAAAACGTCCCTATACCCAATTGAAAATTGGCCTTAGTACTATTTTATAATTATTTATATAGCCTGTCACCTGTTGGTGAAAATGGGCACTGGAGCTACTATTCTGATACCAGTGTCTAGCAATAACAGATGATGATGGGAAATTTTATAGTTCATAGTTTTTATGTTCTTGGTTTCTCAGTGGGTAGAGTAATTAATATAATGTAATATTTAATTATGTAATTGTGGATATGATGAATGAATGGTCATTTAGATAATTTATAGTTATATCTTTTTGTTTGCTTCAGTCTGACTGTTGATGAGGTACTACAAATATTGAGGACCACAGACAATGAAAATCAGGAATCAAAGGATTCAGATAAAGAACTTAGAGGCAAGGTTATAGAAGAAGTCACAATTTTCTCTCCACAAGATGGGGCAGAAACAGATGAGGATTCGGATAATGCAAAAACCAGAAATGTTAGTCACTTTACTGCAAATCAGCTAGTTTTGGCATGTGAAGTAACTATTTATGTTAGAGAGACAGGAAAAACTAGGAATGAAAATAGAGAATGAAAGACATTCAGGGAACAGGAAAGTATGCTCTGATGCTGACATAACTGATCATGTACAGTACAAGAGTCAGACAACCAAGCCTGATGTGCATAGTGTCACCGGCGGACCAGAATCATGTGCAAAAAGTGCAAAATACCTCTTCATATTCACCGCTTTTATGTTTTCC
>NC_136978.1:36127009-36217092 GCF_032717465.1 Coenobita brevimanus
TCTTGCTAATCAAGGATACGCAACTACACAAACACTCACAGCACATTTCACTTACATTATGTAATAAGCATACGTTATTACTACATGTCACATCAACGTACATTACCTGTGCAATTACCGCCGGCGTTCGGAGCCGTCAATACCTGGCCTAGGTCACCTCTCTTCACACATGCCGCTAAACTCTTGCTAACCCTAACTTTTTATGCATTGACGAGCACATACGGGACATTTCACGTGCATTTCACACGATATCAGACACCAACACATTACTAAAACAATGCATCAACCACAACCTCGGCAAATATTCCGCTCGTGACTGCATTATACCGTAATTTTTATCACTGAGAGTATGAGGCAATGCTATTTTTGGCACACACCACACTCGTTCACGGAAACTCGTAGCATGTTTTACGCATATCTCATATAATTCCATACGCATTTACAGCATGTTTTACGTATATTTGATACAATTTCATACGCATTTACACGATAAGAATCACAATAATTCAAGCCATAAAACACCGCTACAATTCTCCCCTCCCGACTTCCGGGTTGCCACGACGCCATCCGTAACACTTGCTGCCTCCATAAAATTTCACCATGCCATCCACAGTAACTTTCACACACTATATATTGAGGCCTTGGCAGCATTATTGACGTACTTCAACTCACGCCACACGGCCTACGGGGGGGCGGAGTGACAAAACCCCGCTACACTGACCATGCGTCTCTCTCCAAGGCCCAACGATTCCTAACCGCCATTATTCCTTTTCAACACATATATATATGTTCCATCGACAATATCACGTCACTATATGTTCACATACAATGTATTATCACACTGAGTCAATAGGGGCCTTTGCTTCGGGCAAGAGGGGGAAAATAATGGAGGATTTAAAGGGAAACGCGAGCTGTCACTCTCACCGCCTGGCTGCTGGACAATGACTGAGGTTGGAGGGAGCGAGGTGAGGGAGATGAAGCGACACAGCGTTGCCAATGACTTACCTCAAGAAAGCCTTGGCTACCCTATGATGCGCCCAAAAATCACGCAAATCGGCCTATAAGTTTTTTTCTGACGAATATTTTTGTGCCTAAACCACGCGATTCGCGTGACTGTGCAAGACAGAGTGCAGGCCGACGTCACGCGAATCGCGTGACTGTGCCTGGGAGGGTTAAAACAGGTAGTTGTGCCTGAGTTCTCCAGGAAGAGACAAGTATACATCCTCCTAGATACAGTAGATGAATCAAGAATGCCAAACACCTCTGATCATGTGACGGATACGTGACAGACACACACACACTCACAAACGTGCGGACACGTACGGCCACACACTTTAGATGGAAGCTAGAAGTCCGATATCACATATAGGTAAATTGGTCATACAGAGTCAGAGTAGGACAGTAGAGAACAAGAGTTAGACATGGAGAGAGTGATAGAGAGTAGGAGAGTGAGAGTAAAATAGGAGGAAAGCAGTTAGCACACACTGCTACAAACCATTGGCTACTCAGGTCACGCCAAGCTCTTATCTTTTGATCAAGTAACTGTCTCACAATAAACTCCACCAACCCAAATCTGCCTATTTCATCATCCCACTTAAAATACAAAGACATTAACGGAATAGAGAAGGCTGACACTGATACCTCCTACATGCCCCACCATTACTCTCTCCTGGTGTCTCTCCCATTGATGAACACCAAGATAACCTTCTCTATAGAATTACACCCCTCGGCTACATCTACTTACAACTGGAAGATACTTGTGAAACTAGGTCAGTTGAGAAGTTGTAAGAGATCGTGTAGAGATGATGGTATACACAGCATATTGTTCACTATCACCATCATCCTTAGTAGGTGTGGAGAATGGAACAGACAGCAAAAGTTCCACCTGGACCACCTAATCGTGGGATATGGATAACGTGGCACCAGCGTGCGTGTGTGTGTTCGTGTGTACATGCCCGAGAATTTTTCGAATCGTCAAGCATCATCCTTTGTCCCATATTATATTATGTGGTCATTGTATTATGCTGTGATATTGGATAATAAATACTGTGTAATTGTTTGGGATAATGAGCTGTGCACTATGTTATTTTTAGCCTGAGTTATATAAAATAATTCTTCTCTTATCGTGTTTATGAACCACGATATATGTTGAGTTGTAGTTCTGAAGTAGTGAGCAAGTTCACCCTCATATGGCGCGATGTAGGGGGAAGGGGAAAGTATGGGAGCGAGCGGGAGCTTGGCAGGTGAAGGGAAGGGGGGTGAAGTGCGGTCACATCGCTTACTCCAATCGTTATACATTTTTTGCCATTAAAGTATAAATATTAAGGCATCAATGATATCCTGTATCCTTAACCCCTTAACCGCGGGCTTGTTTTGCTCTGACTTGCGGCTCCCACGGGCATACTCACGCTCCGATCAGACTCTCTAAAAATATTTGCCAAAAATCAGATATCAGTCCTCGAATATCAAAATCATATATGCTTATGGCACATACCTTCAGCTTTCTCCTGGGGTGTTTGTTGAGCCTTCGTCGATTACCATAGAACTTGTGGAGACCTCTGAAGTTGGGTAACGAAATCTCCACTTTACACTTCCCGACAACCCATAATATGATTACCACAACCTGATATTATCACTAGAAACACAATTCTATGATTCTTAATTAGTTTGGAATCCATACTAAAAAAAAAAAATACTGTGAAAGTAATGAAAATTACGAGGGCATATGGCCTTCCCACTTGACATCGTTCGCTGCTGGTGTTCTGTCATTTATTATTCATAAAAACACTCACAGTTTATATTATTACTACTATATAACACTTATATATATCTACAGTCTTTAACCATAAGTTTCCTTCAGTAATAGTAGTTTATTGTCAATGTAGGCATTCAGTTTCTCTTTCAGTAAAATACGTAGCATTCACTTTCTCGTCCTGTATACTAGCGTTGAGAGTGAATGTCACTTTCACCTTCACTCTCATAACTCATAGTATTCATACATGCTAGAGTGAAACTTTCACTTTCATTACTCCTAGTATATATACTCGTATTCTTATACTACTACTCATTTACATTTCTATTTATGTTCTCTATTTTATTTAAGTTATTTACATTTCTATTTTATTTACATTATTTACATTTCTATTTTATTTACATTATTTACATTTCTATTTTATTTACACTGTGTTAGGCACTGTCACTTGCAGTAACTTATACAATTATTTTCCACTGTTCACTTATATTTACATTCATTGCTTTCACTTGCTGTTTACACATTATTTACACATTATTTACAATTTCACTTGCACTGTTTCGCTCACCAGAAAGATCGTAGTCACTCTCTATCATTTGTCAGCCCTTTACCTCTTTCCACACGAGGTTTAGTATGGGGTAGAGGTCACAGGGCCATTTGCATGGGGCTACAAAGCGGCGGAATTTTGCAGGCGCAAATCCGACATGCTTTCACCTTGAAAAACAACAGTAAACTGATACTGGTGGGCCGGGGTGGCCTACCTAGGAAGAGTGCATTACTGCCAACATCAGCCTCATGACAGCTGCTAATATATAGCTATGAAATGATTGGCAGGAAATCTAGACAATACATTATAAATTAGGTAGTTCCAGGTGAATGTAAATATCACTTAGGCTTCTCCCTTCCCTCCTTATATATATTTTTATTACGAGAATAGATTATACAGCATATTTCAAGGGGATATAAACAGCGAAAATTAGCGAACGAGTGCACATGAGGTGTTCTCAGATGATAATTAGCCAATTCCAGGTGTATGGCACTATCACTTACCTTATTTCTTTTTTGTATATATTATTTGGTATAAGAATAGGGCATAGGGCTTATTTCAATGGATGAAATCAGTGGAAAATTCCAGGGAAGATTTACTTAGCGTAGAATACAGTGTGGTGGCCTGCAATAATTAGGTAGTTCCAGGTGATAGTAAATGTCACTTAGGCTTCTCCGCTTCTTTCTTATATATATTTTTATTATGGGAATAGATTATACGGCATATTTCAAGGGGAAACAAACAGCGAAAATTAGCAAACGAGTGCACGTGATGTGTTGTCAGATGATAATTAGCCAATTGCAGGTGTATGGCACTCTCACTTACCTTATTTCTTTTTTGTATATATTATTTGGTATAAGAATAGGGCATAGGGCTTATTTCAATGGATGAAATCAGTGGAAAGTTCCAGGGAAGATTTACTTAGCATAGCACGGCAAGGCAGGAGAAAGGGGAGTGTAATGGAGGGGAGATAGAGAGGGGAGTCAAGAACGGAGAGAAATGGCTAAATTGTCAAAATGGATGGGAGTACAGATGAGATTAGGAGTGCTGACTAGTGTTGGACATTGGCAGTACTGATAGATGATACAAGCCACCACTTGAAAGCCCGGGCGAATTGAAAATAACACAGAATCACAAAAGTGACGCCCTGCTGTATGATCCTTTGCTCTCAAGCGTCACGAAAGTGACGCCCCGCGGTTAAGGGGTTAATAATAATATACGTATTTGTTTTTATTATTATTTATTAGCCAACTGATTACACCCTTTAAATTACACCAAACATAGGATACTCCGTCTCTCGTTAACGGACAACTTGCAGCCTGCTCCACCACCTGCTCACTCTCTCTCTCTCTCTCTCTCTCTCTGAACTCGTCAGCTGCCTATCAGTAGACACACATACATTATCAGTTTGTGCTAATGAGCAATGACGTTGCATGTAATATGTTTACTTACTATTTAATACTGTATCAAAATACAAGTGCAATACATTATCAGCTCACCTTACGGATTACATTAGCCAATAAACAATATTTATGTGCACAGACTACATTTCAGTAATAGTCATGGGGTAGCCATACTCAAAATGATGTTTTCATAAATGTTTTTGTTAATCATGTGTTCAGTGGAGGATACCAGTTAAAGGGCAGGTGACCACTGAAACCCCCAATCCCAATAACTACTCTGGTGCGTTATAGTGTCACTGTTGAGGTTCCTGTTCCTTCTGTTATGTCAGCTGTTAAAATTAACATACTGATGGACAGCCATTTCTTTTGAAAAATACAAACAGCTTATTATGAACTTTCAAAATATATTATGGAGCATATTTTGGGAGCGTTGAAGCTCTCACGCACCAGTCCTAGTCCTGGTCCGTTTGTTTCAGTACTGCCAGCCTGACAGTGTGGTGTTAATGAACATGATATTAATGTTACAACTCTTCATGCTTATTTTCATTTGGAACAATAGAATTCATAGAAGGGTTTCTTTCAGTACATAGAATGTGAAATGCAGTGTGTGTGTGGGGGGGACATTACATGTGGTGGGGGTGGGGAGAGTGTAGTAAGTATGTGATGTGGGTGTGTCATAATGTTAATGTGACTGTGTTCATACGTGCCTAAGGACGTCCACGACTGATACAAGTAATCTGTGACTTTCACATTTGATGACACACATCTCAGTAATAATTAGGTTCTATTTATTAGTTTGTAGCATATTACATAATTATATATGATTATGTTTTCGAGGTGGAACCTGAAACATTGTATAAAGCCAAACACTAAAATACTAGACAAATGCATTATGAGTGGCACAGTATATGAATAACAATATTTCTGGAAGAATATTACCGTATCATAACATTCATTCAACAAATAACGTTGGAGGTGCGGCGTTTCTTAAGCTTAGCTTATCAGAGTTTCTTTGATCAGTATATTACTTGTACTATACCTTTGAGTTCAGTAATACATGTGTTATATAATGTGTAATAAGTGATGTCACGGTGGCTCACCCAGTGGATGTTCAGTTATTGTTACATCGAACAGACAGCAAGTGTAGTTGTTAGTAGTTTACTAATAGGCCTTTTTGTTACTGATCACACATTGGCCAAATTATTCCTCAACAGTTTTAATAAATTCTTTATCATTACTGGGAAACAGCACCTTATGAATGTCAGAAGATGGCAAGATGTCTAGCGAGTTGGCGAGATGTCTAAATTTGTCATTGTGCCAGTCAGGAAAGCATCATATTTTAATGGAAAGAAAGTGCCATTGTAACAGGAAAGTTGCTTTACGAAATGCACATGAACCTACCTAATTCTAGTATAAGTGCCCCCAAATACAAATCATGCCAGTGAGCAAAATATATAATATAGTGTTGTATCAGTTACAGTATGTTCTCAGATAAGTTATATTAAGCTATTAAAGTCACTGTTAAGTTATTATCCTGTATGGAGTAATATTCATTATAATCAGAGGATAATCAAAACACACGTAAGATTTGTATGGAACCCAATTATTACTAGGAAGTCCACCCACCTTCCTTCTCGAAGCCACTCTGTTTGGCAGAGAGGCGGCTTGGGTTCCGTATGAGCTGCTGTTGGTTTGTGATATGAGAATGGATGTTGGCCAGTAGTTCATCTGGTGTTCGTTCACTCTCAGGCTCCCAACAGTTAACCATAATTCCCTACATTTTCGATGCGTTTCATGTCTGCTCCCTTACTGGGCCAGTCGAGCAGCTGCAGGTCCTGTCGACCTCTAAACCATTCCGAGCCTCTTCTCGCCGTGTGGATGGGGCAGTGGTCCTGAACAATAATTATATAGTAGAGAGGAAACGGTCAGTTCCGCTTGTGAACTAAGGGAAGGAAAAAATCCTGCAGAATTTCTATCAGTTTTTCGGCAGCGAACCTCCCCTCTATCCTGGTGACGACGTCACCCATGCCGTGGATGCACACCCATCCCCAGACATTGACGGTGACGTGTCTACTTTTATCCTCCATATAGATGTTCCTACGGTCGTATCTGGACGTGAATAGAATATAAACACATCGTTCTAATAGTTTCTTTTCTAATATCTTTGACGTTTTGGGAAAAGCCGCTGTCTTTCATGTTATAGTTCATTATGCACTATTTCTATGGTATATTTTACGGGGATTGTAAGGCTTCATAAACAGTGGTGCAAGTGTTCGCAATATACATTCATCTAGACGTACTATTATTATGAATATCATTTGTTCGGCAAAGGTTTAATATTAAAATTGTTTAGTGATGCAGTATAAAAGGATGTTTATGTTGTACATATCATCATTAAATTTTTTCATATGCATTTGAGTATTGTCGTCTCAGAAATCTTTTCTCAATCATTAATTTTATGATTACAGAATACCTAGTAACAGTGATAAAGAGAAGTGTCATGCATACTATCAGCACAGTTCTGTTCTCTGGCCTTTATCTAGCTACTGTTCTTCCTTACTGTCCAATCAGTTGTGTGTGTGTGTGTGTGTGTGTGTGTGTGTGTGTGTCGCTCTCTCTGGCCTTTATCTTGCTACTGACCTTCCACTCTCTCCAATCATTTCTCTCTCTCTCTCTTTCGACAGAGAGAGAGAGAGAGAGAGAGAGAGAGAGAGAGAGAATTGATTGGAGAGAGTGGAAAGTCAGCAAGATAAAGGCCAGATAACAGAACTGCGTTGATAGTATGCATGACACTTTTCTTTGTGACTGTTACCAGGTATTTTGTATTGATAAAATTTAATGACAGGGAAAAGATTTCTGGAGGCGACATTGCTCAAATGCATATGGAAAAATATATACTGATCTGCAAATGATTAATATTAAAAATGTTTAGTGATGCAGTGTATGGATGGGGTGATGAGAGAAGTAAAAACACGGGTAATGGAGAGAAGGATGGCGTTGGTAATAAATGGTGATGGATGGAATATCTCAAATTTGTATGCTGATGATGCAGTACTGCTTGCAAATACCGGACAAGAATTTGGTAGGCTAGTGAAGAGTTTTGCTGATGTCTGTGAGCGTCGTGCCTTGAAAGTAAATGTAGTTGAAGAGTAATGTGATGGTTACTGAGAGTAGGCGACTCCCAGTGCGACGATAAATTGAATGTAGAGAAACTAGAATCGGTGAGAGAGTTCAAACACCTTGGTACAGTGATAGAAAAGAGAGGACAATGTGCAAAAGAAGTGGAAAGTACAGTGACACAAGGAAGATAAGTAGCTGGTGCCATGAAGGCCTTGATAAGAAACAGAGGCTTGAGTGTTGCAGCTGCACGAGGCTTATATGAGGGAGTGTTAGTGCCAACTTTAACATATAGACGTGAGACTATAGTATGACATGAAAATTAAAAGCCAAGAGTAAGAGCAGTTGAGATGGGACGCTGAGGAATGTATGTAGAGTACAGAGGGTGGATAGGATACGAAATAATGTGACTCATGAAAGATGTGGGGTGAGGAAGTCGGCGGACATCAGAATCGAAGAGAGTATACTGAGGTGATACGATCATGTGGAGAGAATGGATAACAATAGAGTGGTGAAAAAGGTATATCTGAGTGAAATTGAAGGAGGGAGGAGGCGAGGTAGGCCAAGGAGAAGATGGAGAGATATGGTGGATGAGTGTGTGAGGAAGAGAGGTTTGGAAGTCGATGAGGCTAGAGAACTGACAAGAGATCAAGCTGGCTGGATGAATATTGTGAGAAGTGCATCATCAGGGATTTGACACCCCTTTTAAACGTGGCAGCATCCAGACTGACTCAATCGGATACATTTACGTGAAGCTACAAAACGTGGTGAATGTTTTTCCCGTCAGAGCCAGGATTCCGGGGGCTCGAATGATGAGCGAATGGAGCATGGCCCATTGGATTGGGCAAATTTGGGCTGTCTGGAATTTGCTACTCCTCACCCTGCCCTAGGGTGGGAAAGGAGGTCCGGATGATAATGATGATGATGATGATGCAGATCAACTGATATTCATAATAACAGTATGTCTAGATGAATGCATATTGCCAACGCTTTCACCACTGTTTATTAAGCCTTACAATTCCCATAAAATATACCATAGAAATAGTGCATAATGAACCATAACATGAAAGACGGTGGCTTTTCCTGAAACGTCAAAGATATTAGAAACAAAACTATCTGAGCGATGTTTTAATATTTTATTCATGTGCAGATACACCTACGAGGAGGATAGAAGTGGACAAGTCACGATCAATGTCTGGGGGTGGGTGTGCATCCACGGCATGGGTGACGTCACCAGGATAGAGGGGAGGTTCACTGCTGAAAAATTCATTGAAACTTTGCAGGATTTTTTCCTCCCCTCAGTTCAGGAGCAGAACTATCCGTTTCCTTTCGGCCCTATAATTTTTGTTCAGTACTGCTGCCTCATCCACACAGTGAGAAGAGGCTGAGAATGGTTTAGAGGTCAACAGGATCTGCAGCTGCTCGACTGGCCCAGTAAGAGATCAGACATGAACCCCATCGAAAATGTAGGGAATTATGGTTAACCTGCCTTGTGCCAGTGTCGTTTTAAATCAGTCTGACAAAAATCTGCAGCCAGTGCCAGTGCCGTTTAAGAACAGCTTAAAATTAAAACTTTCACTGGGACCGCATTTTTCAAGATTTGCGGGTAAAATTGGCAGGCATGTATGTTAACTATTCCTCTGCCATGCCCTAGGTGGTCAAGGCCATACACCCACTCGCTCCCCCCCTCACACTCGCTCTGCCTCACTCTGCCTGTGTGTCTCACTCAGTGCTGTACATAGTGAAGGCATGATGTGAATATTTTCACTCAAGTGTAGGGTCTATACATAGTGAAATCAAGTTGTAAATACTTTCTTGTAAGTGTAAGTTCTGCACATAGTGAAGTCAAGTTGTAAATACCTTCTTGTAAGTACTAGGACTGTACATAGTGAAGTCAGGTTGTACCTATCATCAGGTGACAGACAATGCATTAACAGTGAGAGAGACATGCAAATTGTGACAGATGTTGAAGTAATAACAAATCAGAAAAGTGTACTGAACATTGCTATACCTTCCTAGCATAAATACCTGAGTCTACTTTACATAGAAAACGGCTTTCTCTCACCTACATGGCTAGCGTGAATGAACGGGAATATCTGCATACGAGGATTATGAGCATTTCGTAACACAACTTTCCAGTTACAATAGCACGTTTCTTTCCCATTGAAATATGATGCTTCCTTGACTGACACAATGACAACTCTAAATATCTCGCCAACTCGCTAGACATCTTGCCAGCCATCTTCTGACATGCCTACAGTGTTGTTTCCCAGTCGTGATAAAGGTTTAATAAAACTGCTCAAGAATAAGTTGGTCAGTTTGTGATCAGTAACAAACAGGCCTACCAGTAAACTACTAACAACTGCACTTGCTGTCTGTTCGATGTAGCTTTAAGTGAACATCCACCGGGTGAGCCACCGTGACATCACTTATTATAAAATATATAACATATGAAGTACTTAACTCAAAGCTATAGTACATTATAATATACTGATCAAAGGAACTCCGATAAGCTAAGCTTAAGAAACGCTGCACCTACAATGTTATTTGTTAAGTGGATGTTATGATACGGTAATATTTCTTCCAGAAATATTGTTTTTCATGTATTTTGCCACTCATAATGAGTGTTTGTCTTTTTACGATGTTTCAGGTTCCACCTCGAAAACATAATGATATATAATCATGTAATATTCTACAAACTTATAAACAGAGCCTAATTACTACTGAGGTGTGTGTCATCAAGTGTGAAAGTCACAGATTACGTATATCAGTTGTGGATGTCCTTAGCCACGTATGAACACTGTCACTGGCGTAGTCACCCCAGTACCGAATGGTTGAAATAGAAAATAAGTAATAACATAAGGAGACAGGTGAGCCGTTAAGATAAATGTTTTTCCGTATCAGTTTTGCGGGCTATAAGGGTAACCCTAGTCCCCAGCTATATTTACCCAGCGGTCAACTTTGCCTTCTGGATGGATAACAGACTAGTTGTTTTTCCTATAAACTGCACAGGAAACCCTCTTGTCCTTGAACTAGTGGGAGTAACTTATAGTATGGGAGGAGCTAAAATAAAGTACTTGCCAATAGAAGCCTAAATAATGTTTTCTTTGCTTTCTTGATGGCACGCCATTGGTTTTGTGTAGAATGTGTGAGGCCCCCATTGGTAGCAGGTGCCTCTGTAGTTTTTAAGTGGCTATAGATATTCCATTAGACAGCCTAGTGGTTAATTAGCCAAGAGAGGCAAGGTAAGTCTGCTTTATAAGCTCGAGGATGATGTAAGAGAGACACATTTTGTTTACATTTTTCTTCACACATGGTCTCATTTTGCACACATTTGTTCACATTTTATCATTTGTACACATTCATTCACAGTTGTACACATTTTTGTCACATTCTGTCACGTTACACTTTTGTCACATTGTGTTGCACTTTTCCCCACATTTTCTCACATTACTCAATACGTGACTTTGATTACAAAACACACTGTTTGTGCACCATTTCCCATTTTTGGTTCAATCCTCCATTTACACTAGTGTGTGATTTATATCTGGATTACATCAGCAACTTCTCCAAGTTTCCTTGAGCTTTGTGAGTATTTAGCCTCCACTGAGTGTATTCTGGTTAGGTAAGAAATAACTTGTTTTATATTTGTATTCAGAGGCCTATATGAGTTCCTCATTTTTAAAACGAATCCTGGTTTCTTCTTTGGTTGTTTGTTATAGTGTACAGTAAAGTTAGTTTTCTTGTAAGCATTATTTTATCCTTTTTGGTGATTAATTAAGAGCTAAGAGTGCACCATAATATACACCCTCATAACAGTTTGGTGACCACACCAGGATGGCTCTGTGACATAATATTGGCAACCTTGGCCACATACACAGTGCTTACTCTTACCTACTTAACTGTTATCAGTAGTCATGTCCCTGATGAGTGATAGTGATGTGAAAGCATTTTTGAATTGTAAGCCTTCACCAACCAGAGTGAAACACTCACAAAACACGAGCTCATATTGCATGCCCATGCCTTACAGTTGAGATTTCCTGCCTCAGTTACTAAGACTAAGTTATGTGATTTAATACTGGACACCAAGTTTGAGCAAAGTGAGTCCTCTATAGCTAGTTCTGAGCCATTTGATGCTGCACAAGGTGTTGACCTTGATGTTTGGGCATCGGAGACACCTGGCCTTATTGGTTTTTCTGCTCATGATACTGGTGACAAAGTGCAACTTGAGTTAGCCAGAATTAAGCTGAGGGAACTAGAAGTGCAAGCAAAAATGAGAGAACAAGAATGGAATGCTAAAATGAGAGAAATAGAATCGAATGCTATAATGAGGGAATTAGAATTAGTCTCAAATGAGACAAAAAAATATGGATAATGAAATCAGACTGATGCACTCTGACAGTTCATCTCTAGCTAGTAGTAGTTCGTCTGCAAGGGAATCTTTTGATGTTGCTAGGATCATTAAGCTAGTACCTCCCTTTAATGAGCAACATGTCACTAAGTACTTCCATATGTTTGAAAAGATGGCAGGTTGTCTCTCATGGCCAAAAGACTCTTGGACAGTACTGCTACAGAGTGATTTGAAAGGAAAGGCTCAAGAGGCTTGTATTTCTTGATATGTTGATCAAAGTGCTATGATTGTTTAACCCTTAACCGCGGGGATGTCAGCAGTGTGCTGTGCTTGTCCCGCGGGGATAATTGTGCTCCAACTGACTTTTTAAAAATATTTGCCAAAATTCAGTTATTAGTCCTAGAATATTATAATTAAATAAGCAAATGGCACATACCTTCAGCTTTCTCCTGGGATGTTTGTTGAGCCTTCGCCGACTACCGTAGGACTTGTGGAGACTTCTGAAGTTGGGTAACGAAGTCTCCACTTTACACTTCACGATACCCCGTAATATGGTTACCACTGCCTGATATTATAACTACAAACACTATTCTATGAATTCAAGTAGTTTGGAATCCATATTCCCAAAAAAAAACACTGTGAAAGCAATGTAAATTACAAGCGCATGCGAGCTTTCCACCAGTGCTCATTCCCTGATGGTATTCTGAGGTGGAGCTGTTATTTATTATTCATAACACACTCACACTTTATATTGCTAGTACTATATTACAATTATTTATATATACAACATTTATGCATAAGTTTCTTTCAGTACTAGTAGTTTATTTTCACTCCAGGCATTCACTTTCTCGTTCAGTAAACTAGCATAGATAGCGAAGCTTTCACTTTCACTTTCATTACTCCAAGTATTTATACACGCTAGAGCGAAGCTTTCACTTTCACTTTCATTACTCCAAGTATTCATACTCGTATTCTTATATTACTTGCTATTTACATTTCTATTTGCATTCTCTATTTTATTTACATTATTTTCATTTCTACTTTATTTACACTATGTTATGCACTGTCACTCGCAATAACTTACAGAACTATTTTCCACTGTTCAGTTATATTTACATTCATTGCTTTCACTTGCTATTTACATATTATTTACATTTCCACTTGCACTGTTTTAGAGTCACCAGAAAGATTGTAGTCACTGTCCATCATTATCATTGATAAATTAGCCAGTTCATGTTCCACAGCAGAGTCACTTAGCCCTTTACCCCTTCCCACATGAGGTTTAGTAGGGATAGAGGTCACATGGCCATTTGCAGGAGGCTAAGGACAGGCGCGAATTGGACGTGGTTTCACCTTGAAAGATGACAGTAAACTGAATGATATGGCCTAGGGGCAGGGAAGGGTTGACAATGTTAGCGTGGTGACAGCTGTTAATTTATATGCTATGAAATGATTTGCAGGAAATCCAGACAATACATAATAAATTAGGTAGTTCCAGGTGAATGTAAATATCACTTAGGCTTCTCCCTTCCTTTCTTATATATTTTTTTGTTACGAGAATTTACGTCATATATCAAGGGTAAATGAACAGGGAAAATTAGCAAACGAATGCACGTGCAGTGTTGCCAGGTGATAATTAGCCCATTCCAGACATATGGCAGTATCAATTACCTTTTCTCTTTCTTTTATATATTATTTTGTATAAGAATAGGGAATAGGGCACATTTCAATGGATAAAATGATTGGAAAAATCCGTTCAGAATTTGTGTTAGCACAGCGCAGCTGGGCAGGCGGGAGGAGAGGGTAATGGAGGGGAGGTATGGAGGGGAGCCAAGGATAGGGGAAAAATGGCTAAATTGTCAACAGTGGATGGGAGTGCAGATGACATTAGCAGAACTGAGTATAGCTGGACACTGGTAGTACTGATAGATGATACAAGCCACCACTTGAAAGCCCGGGCGAATTCAAGATAACACAAAATCACAAAAGTGATACCCCACAGTATGATACCTTGCTCCCGAGTGTCATGAAAGTGATGTCCTGTGGTTAAGGGGTTAAAAGAGGTAATCCTAAAAGCGTATGAACTTGTGCCAGAGGCATATAGGCTTAAATTTAGATCTACCTTTAAACAGAAAGATCAGACTCATGTGGAATATGCTAGAGCACTCACAGACTTATTTGATCAATGATTTGCATTCTAAGAAAGTTGATGATTTCTGTAAACTTAAAGAATTAATGATCTTGGAGAACTTCATTGTTAAGATAGATAGGGATGTGGCTACATACCTTGTAGAGAAAGATTTAGATACCCTAGTTGAGGCTGCTGTTATAGCAGAAAATTATTGTATAATTCATAACCATGAACGTAAGCCTCAGTCATTTGTTAACTGAAGGAGAGTGAATCAACCAGTTTTTGTGAACTTTCCTTCTAGGAAAAGCAAGTTAATGTCAAGTGACACTAGCGGGAACAATGCAACCCCAGAGCATGTTAGTTCCATGAAAGTTAGTGAAGATAGTGTTGCCAGAGGGTCAAGAATAAGTGTCAGGTTTTGCCAGTATTGCTAGAAAACGGAGAACTTGGAGGATTGGTGCTAGAAAAAGTGAGGGAAAAGTTTCAATGTGAAACCTATTACATTGGTAAACTCTTGGGGATCTTTTGACACCAACAGAAAGCATCCACCCACAGATATTGTTAGCGGTAGTCAGACACAACCCCAGCAGGTGCATATTGGTGTTAAGGCCAGAATGGAGCCGTCAGTAGTGGATAGACAGACTCCTGTAGAGCCATTGTTAGACACTAGTAAGACGAGCAGTGAAGCCGTCAGGTTCAGGTGAGAGTGGTAATAAAACTCCATCAGAGTGTCCTCCCCCAAGCAGTACACAAAATGACTCCTACCCAGATCATTTATTTGCTAACTTCATAACTCAGGAGTTAGTTTCAGTTGATTGAAAGGGTGGTTAGGAAGTCACTATACTAAGAGACACAGGAGCTTCACAGTCACTAATGTTGAAGGGGATTGTTGATGTAGCTGACCCTAATGAATGTGTCTTGTTGCAGGGTATAGCTGAGTTTGTATCTGTTCCCCTAGTTGAGTTGAAGCACCAGTCAGAGGTAGTTACTTACTGGTTCAGTGCGTGTGGGTGTTGTTGACTAACTTCCTGTACAAGGGGTCACTTTCTTTTGGGTAATGACTTGGTGGGAGGACAGGTGAGTGCTGTTCCCTGCGTGTCAAAAACTCCCTTGAGTGATGATAGAACTAAAGAGTTGCATCCTAAATTGTTTCCCGTATATGCTGTAACTAGAGCTATGATTGCAAAAGCCAGCCATGAGAATGTTGACAGTAATGGCACTGGCAATGCTGCTGATGATATTGGGCTTGGTGATACCTTTTTCACCCAGTTTAATGACTCAGAGGTTGATGATTCTCCCCAGACTGATGTAAGTGCAAAGTTGGCTGAGATGCAAAGTTCTGATCCAGAGATTGCCACTTTAATTAACTCACCAGTTAGGGAAGGTGAATGTGAGTCTGAACTGACAGAGTGTTATTATTTAAGGCCAAACAACGTGTTAATGCGAAGATGGAGACCTCCTAGTGTTGCTCATGATAACAAGTGAGAGACTGTACATCAGGTGGTGGTTCCAAGACCCTATAGGCAAAAAATTATGTCCATTGCTCATGACTCTTCTTTAGCAGGTCACTTAGGGCTGAAGAAGACTCTCTCCCACATCTGGCAGCATTTTTACTGGCCTGGAATCCGTCGAGATGTCTCCCGGTTCTGTAGGTCATGTTACACCTGTCAGCTAGTTGGTAAGAGCAATAAGCCCATCCCTGTGGCTCCTTTGATTCCTCTACCTGTGTTTGAGGCCCCATTCACTAGAGTCCTTGTGGACATTGTTGGCCCTTTGCCTAAAACCTCTTCAGGCCACCAGTACATCCTCACCATGTTAGACATGGCCACTAGATATCCTGAAGGCATTCCCTTGAGAAATATTTCAGCTAAATTGGTTGTATAAGAGATGCTGACTTTCTTAACCCATTTTGATCTCCCTAAGGAAGTTCAGTCAGATTAAGGCAGTAATTTTAATTCCAAACTGTCCAGACAAACCCTTAAGTAGTTAGCAATCTCCCAGATCACTTCCTCAGCATATCATCCTCTTAGTCAGGGTGCATTAGAGAGGTATCACCAAAGTTTAAAGAGTATGCTGAAAAAGCTACTGGTATGTGTTGATGAAAATGAATGGGACAAGTGTTTGCCTTTCCTACTTTTTGCAACCAGAGATGCACCGAGCGAGTCCTTGGGCTACTCCCCATTTCAGTTAATCTTTGGCCACGAAGTAAGATGTCCTCTTAAACTCCTCAAAGAACAATGGGTCAAGGATGATGACCAAATTAAATTGCTAGACTATGTGTCAAAATTTAAAGAAAGACTGGCCTATAGTAGGAAAGTAACCAATGCACACTTGGAGTCCTGTCAGGAGAAGATAAAAAAGTAGTATGATCACTCTAAGAATATTGGGAACAAAGTGTTTCACCCAGGTAATCAAGTGCTTGTCTTGCTTCCCATTCATGGCCAGCCTCTGCAGGCAAGTTTTGCAGGCTCTTATGTAGTAGAGAAGAGGGTAGGTGAAGTAAATTTTGTTTTATTAATCCCACACCGGAGGAAGGAACGACGATTGTGCCATGTAAATATGTTGAAGGAGTACCACAGGCGAGACGTGGTCCCCCCTAGTGCTGCATGCGTGGTGTCAGCTGTCGAGTTCGCAAAGGACGACAACTGCCCTTTGACTTTGGAGCAGACGACCAGTTGTAGAGAAAACCAGGATGCTTGGAGTACAGTGACTGATAAACTCTCCCACTTGACTGCAGAGCAGTGTGTCGAGCTTGTTGCCCTTCTCAGAAAGTTCCCTGATGTCTTCCAGGACACCCCAGGACGGAGGGAAGTGGCACAGCATGACGTGGACGTTGGAGATGCCAGCCCTGTAACGCAGTTCCCCTACCAGGCTAGTCCTCAGAAGAAGACCATCATTCAAGAGGAACTGAACTACAAGTTGTAGCAGGGGTTAATCGAGCCCTGTCAAAGTGAGTTGCGCTCCCTGGTCATAGTGGTTCCCAAACCCGATGGGTCATATAGCTTTTGTATTGATTATCGTAAAGTCAACTTCCTTACCAAGACTGATACCTTCCCACTTCCTAGAGTAGATGATTGTGTGGACGCGATTGGCAGTGCTAAGTTTATCACAAAATTTGATTTGATGAAGGGATATTGACAAGTCACACTCACAAAAAGGGCCCAAGAAATTTCCTGTTTTGTGATTAGTGGCAATACTTTGTTACGGAACAGAGAAAGATAATGTACACATTAAGTGAGAATACTAAGAGTCACTACTGTCCCGTAAAGTTCCAGGTTCAAAACAAAAGAGTTAGGTAAAATTACAAGTTAAAGTTTAATGCTCAAACTAACAACAAAACATTCAGGACTCATAAGGATAATGTAATGGCAAAAAACAGGTTAAATATATGGTTAACTGCAACAGCCTCTATTAACATGAAATTAGCAAGAGTAAATTTACCTAAGTCAGCCCTGATAAAATGAAAATACACTGGGTAATGCTCAGTTAATGCAAGATAAATTATTACAGATACAAAATATTATTAATGATGGCTGACAACAAGAACCCTTACATAAATTACAAAAACCTTACTAGGCCTAAGAATTAACCTTATGCTACACAGTACAAGAAAAAATACAACAACAGTTATACTCAAATTACACACAGCTGCTAGATGGTTGAAGACTTCCTGAGAACTCACAATAATAATAACTGTACAGGGGAGGACAGAGATGTGAACAAAATGAGGAGTAGATCTAAGTGGCAATGATGCAGAGACTGAGCTCATTATATAGGGGCCGGCAGAGCTTGATACAACTTGTAAGAAGGACGCGCAAATGAAGCCATGGGGACAAAGAGTTGACAATCCCGCTCTGAACAACAGAAAGGACGACTTACTCTACTCTAACGGTAGAAGGGGGGGACTGAGGCAGAACACGCTCGTGATCAAACATTCAGCATACTGTGCGTTAAAATTACACAAAGGATGATGAAATCATAGGCTATGTAACACCTCCCCACAAAGAAAAAGAAATTTATAAAGGAAATTTCTTATTACTCTAAAACAATCTGTCTAAAGTCTAGATAAGCAATCTGCAATAACATTTTCTTTCCCCTTGACATGTTGTATATCTAATGAATACTCCTGAAGAAGTAGACTCCATCTTGTCAATCTCTGATTTTTATCTTTAAACTTACTAAGGAATTTCAGTGGGTTATGATCGGTATAAATGACTATGGGGTCAAAACCAGAACACAAATAAAATGAAAAATGCTGTAAACCCAAAATCAAGGCCAAAAGCT
The DNA here is from genome assembly GCF_032717465.1 of Coenobita brevimanus. Lineage (NCBI taxonomy): Eukaryota > Metazoa > Arthropoda > Malacostraca > Decapoda > Coenobitidae > Coenobita > Coenobita brevimanus. Next base: position 36,145,595 of record NC_136978.1, read on the forward strand.
CTTTCTCAATAGTTGAGTAGTTCTTTTGAGGTGGAGTGAACTTCTTACTGCAATAATATACAGGGTGTTCAATACCCTGATCATCCTCTTGCAGCAAAACAGCCCCAGCTCCTGTATCAATTGCATCAACAGACATCTTAAAAGGCTTAGCAAAATTTGGAGTAGCGAGCACTGGCTGACTTAATAGGATAGCTTTAAGTTTGTTGAAAGAGGATTCACAGTTATCGGTCCAGACAAATTTAACTCCCTTTTTCAGTAGGTCTGTAAGTGGTGATACAAGAATAGAAAAGTTAAGAACAAATCTCCTGTAATAACCTACCATTCCCAAAAATCTTTGTAGCTCTTTCCTAGTTTTAGGTCTGGGAAGATCACTTATAACCTGAACCTTAGCTCCTGGTGGTGCAACATGTCCATCACCAATTACATACCCAAGGTACTGAACTTTAGCTTGACCAAACTCACACTTTGATAAATTAGCTACAAGATTAGCCTGAACCAAACGCTCAAGAAATTTACTGACATGGCATAGGTGATCTTTCCAGTTGTCACTGAAGATTAATACATCATCAATATAAACAACACACCCTGCCAAACCCTCTGTTACAACATTCATGAGCTTCTGAAATGTGGCTGGTGCATTCTTCATACCATACGGCATTACGGAACATGCAAAAGTCTTTCCTAGTGTTACAAAACATGAGATCTCCCTAGCACGTTCAGTCATAGGTACTTGCCAGTATCCCTTTAACAAATCAAACTTACTTATGTACCTAGCCTTTCCGATCTTGTCTATGCAATCTTCCACGCGAGGGAGAGGGTAAGTGTCTATTTTGGTTATCTGATTAACACGTCTGTAGTCAATGCAAAGCCACTGCGACCCACCTGGCTTAGGGACTAGAGTGACAGGAGAACTCCACTCGCTCTGACAGGGTTCAATCATCTTGTGGTCCAACAGGTAGCCAAGCTCCTTCTGGATAAGAGGAACTTTCACTGGGTTCACACGGTAAGGAGGCAATTTAATTGGCTGTGCGTCTCCAACATCGACATCATGCATCAACACAGTGGTTCTTCCTGGAGTGGCACGGAACACTTGCGGGTACTCCTGCAGTAATGCCGAAAACTCCTGCTTTTCCTCGGGAGGTAGATGAGAAAGCTTAGTCTGGAGATCATTCATGATATCAGGATTCTTCCCCAAACTATCACTCAGGCTCATACTGCATGGGAGAGCTTCACTTGCAGACTCAGGTGGAACAGCTACAGTGCAGACTGGATTATTTTCGTCCCGCCTGTGATATAACTTTAGCATGTTGATGTGACAAAGTTGCTTGTTCTTTCTACGATCTGGTGTGGCGATGACATAGTTGACATCACTGAGTTTCTTCTCCACGAAATAAGGACCACTAAACTTGGCTTGAAGAGGTTGCCCATGAACTGGTAGCAGAATCAAAACCTGATCTCCTGGCTGAAAGTGGCGTAACCTGGACTTCTTATCATACCAAGTCTTCATCTTCTCCTGAGCAGCTCCTAAATTCTCTCTCACCAGCTGTAAAGCAGTGGACAGCCGTTCTTTGAACTTCATCACATACTCCAGCAGGTTGATGTCATCTTCCTCCGACAGCCAGCATTCCTTGAGTAGCTTAAGGGGTCCTCTTACTTCATGGCCAAACAGTAGTTCAAAAGGTGAGAAGCCCAGTGATTCATTTGGAGATTCTCTTGCGGCAAATACGACGAATGGAAGACCTTTATCCCAGTCTTTCTGATGTTCCAAACAGTATTTCTTGAGCATCGATTTGAGTGTTTGATGATATCTCTCCAACGCTCCTTGGGTCTGGGGATGATAAGCTGAAGACGTGATCTGGGTGATGCCCAACTCTTTCAGAGACTGCTTGAAAACGTTTGACATGAAATTACTTCCCTGGTCTGACTGTACCTCCTTGGGCAGACCAAACTTTGTGAAGAACCCTAGCATTTCCTTAACCACGTTCTTTGCTGAGATATTTCTAAGTGGAATGGCTTCAGGATAACGAGTAGCCATATCAATCAGGGTCAACACATAAGAAAATCCTGAAGAAGTCTTAGGAAGAGGGCCCACAATATCCACCAACACACGGGTGAATGGCGCCTCAAAAGGAGGAATGGGAACTAGAGGTGCAACCTTTTCGGTCTGATTACACTTCCCCACAATTTGACAGGTGTGACAAGACTTACAATACCAGGAAACATCCCTGAAGATACCTGGCCAGTAGAAGTGTTTCAAAATGCGTGCCACAGTCTTCCTCACTTCAAGGTGTCCTGCCAAACTGGAATCATGAGCCACTCTAATGATATCCTGCCTACAAACACGAGGGATGACAACTTGATGTACAACCTCCCATTCACAGTCGGCTGATGCTGTTGGGGGTCTCCACTTCCTCATAAGTACTCCTGACTTTACATAATAACAAGTAGAAGCACCGGCTGACTCTTCTTCACTGTAAGCAGAGTTAGCTAGACCTTTCAACTCAGGGTCAGCAACCTGAACTCAACCAACTCTTGACGAGACAAATTATCAACACTACGGGGTACTGCCTCATCTGGTGAGTGGTCCAAATTAGCAAGAAAAGTGTCAGCTAGGATAACATCATCATCATCATTATCCTCTAAATCACCAGTAACTTTAGACTTAGCCCTAGTGACAGCACATGCAGGGAACACATCAGGGACATCACAATCCTGGGACGCAGCTACTGGCTCACTAGACAACTGAGGAGCTGGACACACTTGACTTCCACCAATATCATTTCCAAGTAAGAAAGTTACACCTGACATTGGGAGTGTCTCAACCAACCCAACCATAACGGAACCATTAACAAAACCAGACTCTAAATTCACTCTGCACAGAGGGACAGAGAAGTAATTATTCCCTACACCTTGTAAGATTACAGTTTCATCAGAGGAATTAACATTAGAGCCTAGAACACTGGTCAGCATAAGGGATTGGCAAGCACCTGTATCACGATATATTTTAACTGATTTCCTGTCATTACTGTCCAGAGGACTGACAAAACCATCAGACAGGAAATTAGCACATGAACTCTTGAGAGTGTCACCCACGTTACTGCTCAAAAGAGGAGCTCCATCATGAGAATTTAAGTTACCCCTCAAAGCAGGTTCAGTTAACTCAGTTAAAGAATTCTGGGAACTCTCAAGAGTGGACACTAGACCAATTGACTGAATATTTAAAGACTCCTTTTTGTTCACATCACGCTGTCTCCTGAAACATTTCTCCGTAGTATGACCAAGCTTACTACAATAAGTACATTTACTTTTCTAAAATCTAGAGGTGAAGCTGGTATTTACTTCCTGAGAAACATCGTCTTTATTCTCTTTCCTGTTACCTGTACTCTGAGTAGAGGCAACGTACTTACTCTCAGCTTTCCCTTTTTCTTTAGAATATCTCTTGTGAGTGAGAACATATTCATCAGCTAAAACTGCAGCATCAGACAAATTATCTATTCTTCTCTCATCAAGATATAGGCTTACATCTTTATAAATACACCTCTTGAAGTCCTCCAGCAAAATCATCTGCTTAAATTTACCAAAATCAGAATCCACATTCTTAGAATTTAACCACTGCTCTAACAGATCTTCTTTGATTTTTGCATACTCAACATGGGATTGCTTATCTTGCTTGTAAGTTGTCCTAAATTTTACTCTATAGGCTTCAGGAACAAGCTCATAGGCCTTAAGAATCAAGTTCTTAACTACATCATAATTATCAGATTGATCCTGAGGCAAAGATGCATAAGTTACTTGAGCTTTACCGGTGAGAACAGTTTGAAGGAGTACTGGCCAATACTCCTTGGGCCAACTAAAACCTGTAGCTACCCTCTCAAACAACTGAAAATACTTTGTTAAATCAGATTCATTAAAAGGAGGGACAAGTTTAACATTTTTAGCCACATCAAAATCATCAGAGCTAGATGATCCAGTTCCACCTTGTTTCATGCGATACTCATGGTCTGCCTGAATCCTGGCAAGTTCAATTTGTGCCTGAGCCTGTACCTGTGCCTCTTGAATACGAGCATTTGCCTCCTTAACACAAGCCTCCTTAGCCTGAGACTCAGCCTCCTTAGCACGTGCTTGAAATTCAGCTTCCTTCACACTAGCCTCCTGCAGGGCTAGCTGTAACTTAGCTAATTCAATCTGCGTTTGCTCATTTGGAGGAGTTACATTAAACAAGCTTTCATTAATCATGTCAACAATTTGATCTTTAGAATGATGAGAGCGAACAGCAATTCCCAATTGTTGAGCAACGAGTTTAAGTTCATTCTTTGTTCTGTTTTCTATATCACACACTGTTTGTACATTTGACAAAAAATCTTTGGCTTCATCAAGTGTAGTAATAGTAGACATCATGAATAAGTAACAGTCACAAAATATCAAGCAATATCCTTATGATAATATCCTGAATATCCTGATAAGAGGTCGCCAAATTTATGTTACGGAACAGAGAAAGATAATGTACACATTAAGTGAGAATACTAAGAGTCACTACTGTCCCGTAAAGTTCCAGGTTCAAAACAAAAGAGTTAGGTAAAATTACAAGTTAAAGTTTAATGCTCAAACTAACAACAAAACATTCAGGACTCATAAGGATAAAGTAATGGCAAAAAACAGGTTAAATATATGGTTAACTGCAATAGCCTCTATAAACATGAAATTAGCAAGAGTAAATTTACCTAAGTCAGCCCTGATAAAATGAAAATACACTTTGTAATGCTCAGTTAATGCAAGATAAATTATTACAGATACAAAATATTATTAATGATGGCTGACAACAAGAACTCTTACATAAATTACAAAAACCTTACTAGGCCTAAGAATTAACCTTATGCTACACAGTACAAGAAAAAATACAACAACAGTTATACTCAAATTACACACAGCTGCTAGGTGGTTGGAGACTTCCTGAGAACTCACAATAATAATAACTGTACAGGGGAGGACAGAGATGTGAACAAAATGAGGAGTAGATCTAAGTGGCAATGATGCAGAGACTGAGCTCATTATATAGGGGCCGGCAGAGTTTGATACAACTTGTAAGAAGGACGCGCAAATGAAGCCATGGGGACAAAGAGTTGACAATCCCGCTCTGAACAACAGAAAGGACGACTTACTCTACTATAACGGTAGAAGGGGGGGGACTGAGGCAGAACATACTCGTGATCAAACATGCAGCATACTGTGCGTTAAAATTACACAAAGGATGATGAAATCATGGGCTATGTAACAACTTATAAATGTAAGGTCATGACCTATAGTATGAAGACTGCTCCTGCCACCTTCCAGAGACTGATGAATGATCTCACCAAGGACATGGATGGTTGTGTTACTTACATTGACGATGTTGTTATGTTTAGTGACACCTGGGAACAAGACTTGAGCCAACTAGATGCCTTGCTGCAGAGACTGTCCTCTGCTAATTTAGCGCTTAATTTAACTAAATGTGAATTTGTGAGGACTCGAGTGCACTATCTAGGTTATGTGGTCGGTTTAGGCCACGTGAGTCCACCTGGTGTTAAAGTTCAGGCCATTGTCAATTCCCCCCAACCCAAAAATAAGAGAGTTGCAACGATTCTTGGGTATGGTAGGGTACTACAGACGTTTTGTCCTGAACTTCTCTGATCTTGTAGCTCCCCTCACCTATTGGTTAAGAAAATGAGTCAAGTATGAGTGGAAACCAGAATGTGAGGATGCCTGTTCTAAAGTCAAAGCCATCCTGTCAAGGCACCCAGTGCTTCAAGCTCCAAATTTTGACAAACCCTTTAAATTAGATGTTGATGCCAGTGGCCTAGGGGCTGGTGCAGTTTTGCTTCAGGATAATGATCAAGGCTTTGAGATGCCTGTGTGCTGTTTTATCAGAAATATTCAGTTAGGGCCAGAGAAATTATTCAACTATTCAGAAAGAACTCCTTGCACTCATACTTGCCCTTCAGCACTTCTTTGTGTATGTTGGTCCAGGGTCAGGTGATGTTGTAGTGTACACTGATCACCATCCTCTGAAATTTTTGTCCCGATTTAAGGACAAAAATCTTAGATTGACCTGCTGGGCCCTTTTTCTGCAGGAATAATCCCTTGATATGAGACATGTAAAAGGTGGTAGTAATGTTTTAGCAGATTACCTGTCCAGTTCTTAGATTGTACAGTATCCAGAAATTTCCACTCTGGAAATTTCTTCTCTCGGGAAGGGAGGTGTCACTGGTGTAGTCACCCCAGTACCGAATCGGTGAAATAGAAAATAAGTGATAATGTAAGGAGACAGGCGAGTCATTAAGAAGATAAAATCTTTTTCCTTATCAGTTTTGCAGGCTTTAAGAGTAACCTTAGTCCCCAGCTATATTTACTCAGCAGTCAACTTTGTCTTCTGGACTGATAACAGACTACTTGTTTTATCCATAAACTGCACAGGAAACCCTCTTGTCCTTGAACTAGTGGGTGTAACTTATAGTGTGGGAGGAGCAAAAACAGAGTATTTACCAGTAGAAGCCTAAATAAGATTTTCTCTGCTTTCATGACGCCACGCCATTGGTTTTTTGTAGAATATGTGAGGCCCTCATTGGTAGCAGGTGCCTCTGTAGTTTTTAAATGGCTGTAGATATTCCATTAGACAGCCTAGTGGTTAATTAGCAGAGAGAAGAGAAGTAAGTCTGCTTTATATGATCGAGGACGATGTGAGAGAGACACATTTTGTTTACATTTTTCTTCACACATTTTGTCTCATTTTGCACACATTTGTTCACATTTTATCATTTGTACACATTCGTTCACATATGTACACATTTTTGTCACATTTTCTGTCACGTTACACTTTTGTCACATTGTGTTGCCCTTTACCCCACATTTTCTCACATTACTCAAAACGTGAATTTGATTACAAAACACACTGTTTGTGCACCATTTCCCATTTTTGGTTCAATCCTCCATTTACACTAGTGTGTGATTTATATCTGGATTATATCAGCAACTTATCCAAGTTTCGTTGAGCTTTGTGAGTATTTAGCCTCCACTGAGTGTATTCTGGTTAGGTAAGAAATAACTTGTTTTATATTTGTATTCAGAGGCCTATATGAGTTCTTCATTTTTTAAACGAATCCTGATTTCTTCTTTGGTTGTGTTTGTTATAGTGTACAGTAAAGTTAAGTTAGTTTTCTTATAAGTTTTACCTTATCACTTTTGGTGATTAATTAAGGGCTAAGAGTGCACCGTAATATACACCACCATAACTACACAGCCACATTACCATTATGACACACCCACATCACATACTGCACTCCCCCCCACCCCCACCACACTTATTGTCCAACACACACACACACACACACACACACACACACACACACACACACACACACACACACACACACACACACACACTGTATTTGACATTATATGTACTGAATGAAATTCTTTTATGAATTCTGTTGTTCCAAATGAAAATAAACATAAAGAGTTGTATCATAAATATCATGTTCATTAACACCACACTGTCAGGCTGGCAATACTGAAACAAACGGACCAGGACTAGGACTTCCGTGAGAGCTGCAACGCTCCCACAATATGCTCCATAATATATTTTGAAAGCTCATAATCGGATGTTTGAATTTTCAAAAGAAATGACTGTCCATCAGTAGGTTACTTTTAACAATTGACATAACTGGACGCAGAGGAACCTCTACAGTGACACTACAGTACAATGCACCAGAGTAGCTATCGGGATTGGGGGTTTCAGTGGCCACCTCCCCTGTAACTGATATCCTCCATTGAACACATGATTACCTAAAACATTTCCGAAAACATCATTTTGAGTATGGCTACCCAATGACTATTACTGAAATGTAGCCTATGCACATAAGTATCGTATATTGGTTAATGTAATCCGTAAGGTGGGCTGGTAATGTATTGTACTTGTATTTTCATACAGTATTAAATGGTAAGTAAACATATTATATTCAACGTCATTGCCTATTAGCACAAACTGATAATGTACTTGTGTCTACTGATACGCAGCTGACGAGTTGAGAGAGACAGACAGACAGACAGACAGTGTCGAGATGGTGGAGCAGGCTGCATGTTGTCCGTTAACGAGAGTCGGGGTATCCTATGTTTGGTGTAATATAGAGTGTGTAATCAGTTGTCTATAATAATGAGTAATAAAAAACAAATAGATTTATTATTGTTTAGGATACAGGATATTATTGACACCTTAAAAAAAAAATACTATAATGGCAAAGAATGTATTACTGTTTGAGTAAACGACGCGACACACTTCATCCCCCGTCCCTTCACTTGCCAAGCTTCCTCTCACTTCCATACTTTCCCCTTCCCCCAACATCGCGCCATTTGTGGGCGAACTTGCTCATTGCTTCCGAACCACAACTCAACCTGTATCATGGTTCAAGCTACAAGATAAGAGAAAATTTTTATATGATTCAGACTACAAATAGCATAGTGCACAGCTCATTATCTCAATCACACAATTAATTAGCCAATATCACAGCATAATAAAATGACCACATAATAATGTAATATGGCTCAGAGGATAAAGCTTGGCAATTCGAAAAATTTTCGGACATGTACACATGAACACACACACACGCGCTGTTCCCAGGTTTGCCATATCCCGCGACTAGGTAGTCCAGGTAAAACTCTTGCTGAGTGTATATCCTGTCTCACCCTTATGGTCGATGGGTAAACCAGGAAATCCCCAATCTTTATACCACTTTTAAGCTTGAATGGAGCAATCGTGACATTTAACAAACAGAGATAACACAAATTATCCTCCAACACGGTGCACAAGTCTGACTCGTAAGTTAAGCCATTCACACAACACATCTCTGGTAATGTTAGTACATCCACTCCTTCTTTCTAACCTACAACACGAACAGAGACTTTGGTAAACTCGTGCGGCAACAAAATTGTGCACTGTTTTGTTACTGCGCGCCTCATCTCTACGCACTGTAGAACGTCATTCAAACTATTTGAAGTAGTTAAATGAGATGTGTTTGAGTCGGCTGTTGTGTCACTGTTAGAGGGGTTGTCATTAGCCACTCTTGAATGATCATATATAATCGTATTTAAATCAGGTTAGTGACTATCTTCACTACTTTATCCCTTGATGCTTTCAACACATCAGCAGTCAACCCAGTCACACCTGCTGCCTTCCCCACTTGTATCCTGTCTATTGCTTCACTCAATTAGCAGTGTCAATCAAGGCCAAGGCCAAACACTGGATCTGCAGGCTTAAATCAGGTTAGTGACTACCCTCACTCCTTTATCCCTTGATGCTTTCAACACATCAGCAGTCAACCCAGTCACACCTGCTGCCTTCCCCACTTGTATCCTGTCTATTGCTTCACTCAATTAGCAGTGTCAATCAAGGCCAAGGCCAAATACTGGATTTGCAGGCTCCAAACCTTCCCTGTCCCAGTCAAACTCTTCATTCAACAACCGGCTGTAATGCTCTCTCCATATGTCTTTAATATCCCCACTGTTCACCACAATCCATTCCACATCATTCTTCACACACTGCTCATCTATGATATCCATATTCTCCCTCATCATCTGATTTACCACCTTAAATATCATATTTTCTCTTTCTACACGATTTAGGTTATCAGGTAAAAGTATCTGTGATTCAGACTTCACCCTGTAGACCTCTTTCCTAGCCCAACGCTTGGCAACCAAGTGTCACAGCCCTTCTTCCATTCCCGGAAAAGCCCTCTTTTCTCCTCAACTGCAGCTTCTACACCCTCATCTCACCACGAAGTTAATTTATGACTTGGTGGGCCTCTTCTCCATCCGCATAATTAATCAGTAACTCAAAAGAGGTTGCACTTGAGGGCTGTGTACTGTTCAGTAACATTCCTGTCAACGTCTTTCTGTTCAGCCACCACTCTCATCTCCCTACAGAGGGATATATATATTATATATATATATATATATATATATATATATATATATATATATATATAGATAGATAGATAGATAGATAGATAGATATACAGTATATATATATATATATATATATATATATATATATATATATATATATATATATAGATATATATATATAGATAGATAGATAGATAGATAAGAAAAATATAAATATATCTATATAAATATATATATATATATATATATATATATATATATATATATATATATATATATATATATCTATATATATATATCTATCTATATCTATATCTATCTATATATCTATCTATCTATCTATCTATCTATATCTATCTATCTATCTATCTATCTATCTATATATCTATATCTATATCTATCTATCTATCTATCTATATCTATATCTATATCTATATCTATATCTATCTATCTATCTATCTATATATATATCTAATCTATTTATCTATCTATCTATATCTAATCTATCTATCTATCTATATATATATATATCTAATCTATCTATCTAGCTATCTATCTATATATATATATGTCTAATCTATCTATCTATCTATCTATATATATATATCAAATCTATCTGTCTATCTATCTATCTATCTATATCTAATCTATCTATCTATCTATCTATCTATCTATATATATTATCTATCTATCTATCTATCTATCTATCTATATCTAATCTATCTATCTATCTATCTATCTATATATATATATATATATATATATATATATATATATCTATATATATATATATATATATATATATATATATATATAGAGTCAGGGTGATTCGTAAAGGCCTTTCATAAATGTAAGGGTGAATTCTTGAGGTTATTTTATGACATTATTACTCTATGAGTAAACTCTGATAACACCATCGTTTGCACATAATGGCCATGCAAACCTATCTGTTGGAAAGGGAAGTGAAACAGCCGTGGAGTTCATATCACAATCTTATGCTCTCCCAAGCTACAATACATTACAACTAATTCCCATCTGTATTGCCTGTACGAGCCATGTCAATGCGAAATGACTGTCGGATGAGTTTCCACTTACATGGACTATCTCTGATTACCTAACAACCATTGCGTACTCGTACTCTTGTGTGTGGACCCAGGAACCTAATGACCAATGGTTTGTTTTAATTAAACACAGCTCATTGTCTGCTTCAAGTACTGTTCCATAAATGTGGGTCTTTATCATGGCCCCAAATAAACAAAGAAGAGGATTCGAAGCCAGAGTGTGAGATTCTGTGGGGAGGGTGAGACGAGCCATACGATCACTCCCCATATGACAAATAATTACAATAAATATTTAAAAAGTCTCCCACGTTCTTGATTGCATGCCTTAGCACGCCGATGCATTGATTGCCGGACCCGTACCAACATACCCGGAGTATCTCTGATTACCTGACACCCATGGAACACTCGTACCCACAGTTCATCCTGTGTGTGGACCTTAGTTTCATAAACAATGCTCTTTAGATGGACCCACATGAAGTAATCCAGAGGACTGAGATCATGTGAACGAGCAGGCAACGGAACAGGTCCGCTGCGCCCTATCCACTTATTAGGGTACACGCCATGAAGGTAGTTGACAGTCTGACGGGCAAAATGTGCCGGAGCTCCATCATGAATGAACCACATTGTCAACCTAGTCCTGAGTGGAATATCTTCAAGAATAATTGGCAAGTTTCATGTAGAAACATTCTATATGCATGTTCAGTTAACCACTGTGGTAACTGAAATGGGCCGATGACATTATCACCCAAAATACCAGCCCACACATTGATGGAAAAACTTTGCTGATGAGCTACAACTTCATGTACATGAGGATTGTGCTCTGCTCATGTGTCGGTGTTGTGGGTATTAAATATTCCATCTCTTGTAAAGGTTACCTCATCTGTAAACAACACCTTACTTGCAAAGTGAGAGTCGCCATCACATGATCTCAGAAACCAACGACAAAAGTTCACTCGTCATGGATAATCATCTGGAGACAGTGACTGAACTTTCTGGTGATGGTCGATACAAACTCTTTGCATGAAGACACCTCCAAACAGTAGACTGTGACACCTCCACAAAAGAAGCAATCCTTCAAGTGCTGGCGGTAGGATCAGCAAGTACCATGTCCAGCATTTGCTCTTCTCGGTCATTCACCTGGTGATCAGGTTGCGTTCCCCAGTTTCTGGTTTGTGGTTGAGTGGGCCTGTTTCCCTTAACCTACGTTCCACTGCCAGGAACGTAGGACGAGATGGCAAACCTCTGTTTGGGAATTGCTCTGCATACGCTCTTACCATCTCTGCAGTATTGCCACCTGCTGCACGTAGGGCGAGGTGCATATCCGCATATTCACGATTGCTGTACACAGCCATCCAGCAACCCAACTTAATTGCAATATTACCTGTGCATTACGTTAGGTCAGGCTAGGTTAGGTTAAGTTAAAGTCGCAACATGGATTATGTTCTACACGTTTTACAGTGCATTTGGTTAGGGTGGGTTTGCTTAGGTTCGAGGTAGGTTACATAGGATCGATTAGGTTCGGGTCAAGTAGGTTAGCTACATATAAACTAGTTCAAGATTTGACGATTTGTGTCAGATACTGACGAGCCTGCTGTTTACAAAATGTTCATACAGTAGTGTTAGCACAGCCCCGGTCATTTATCCAACATTCACCTACCATTGTACTCTCAGTTACAGTACTACAGTAAAGTATGGGGTTAGCCCTTGCCTTTAATGGCAGTGACTATCTTCTCTGGACGGATGCACCAGTAGGAGTTATCATATGGTTCGTCTCACTCTCCCCACAAGACCTCACACTCTGGCTTCGAATCCTCTTGTTTCTTTTATTTGTGGCCATTGTAAAGACCCACATTTATGGAACAGTACTTGAAGCAGAGAATGAGCTGTATTTAATTAAAACAAACCATTAGTCATTAGCTTCCTGGGTCCAGACACAAGAGTACGAGTACGCAATGGTTATTAGGTAATCAGAGATTGACCATGTACATATGTGGCAACTCATCCGACAGTCATTTCGCATTGACATGGCTCGTACAGGCAATAGATGGGAATTAGTTGTAATGTATTGTAGTTTGGGAGAGAATAAGACTATGATATGAGCTCCACGGCTGTTTCACTTCCCTTTCCACCAGCTAGGTTTGCATGGCCATTATAGGCAAACGATGGTGTTATCGGAGTTTACTCATAGAATTATAATGCTATAAAATAACCCCAAGAATAATTCACCCTGATATTTATGAAAGACCTTTACGAATCACCCCATATATATATATATATATATATATATATATATATATATATATATATATATATATATATATATAGATAGATAGATAGATAGATAGATAGATAGATACATAGATAGATAGATAGATAAATAGATAGATATAGATACAAATATAGATATATAGATATATCTATAGATAGATAAATAGTAGACAGATAAATAGATAGATATATAGATATATCCATAGATAGATAGATAGATATATAGATATATCCATAGATAGATAGATAGATAGATAGATAGATGGTGGATTGATAAATATAAATATATATATATATATATATATATATATATATATATATATATATATATATATTGCCAGATGCTTCAATCCCGTTTGGGGTGGCCACAAACAAATCGCCTCCAAGTAGCCCTGTCCCCCGCCATTTCACTGCCCTGCTTCCAACTCACCCCCCCCCTCTCTCTTATATCTCTCCACTCCATCCCTCCATCTCATCCTCGGCCTTTCCCTCCCTCTTCCCCCCTCCACCTCACTCACATACACTCTCTTCGTCAGTCTTTCACCCTCCATCCTCTCCATATGGCCAAACCACCTCAGTGTGTTCCTCCTAACGCTTCCTATCACAACCACATCCACACCACAACGCTCCTTTATATCCTCATTCGTCAGCCTGTCTCTCCATGTGACTCCACAGGCTCATCTTCAGTTACTCATTTCCACTGATCTCACTCTTGACTTGTGTCCTTCCAACAACGTACAAGCTTCAATTCCGTACGTTAGAGTTGATATCACAATACTGTCATGTAGTAACTTTTTCACTTTCATGCTCACTTCCCTGTTTCTTAGCACTGCTTTCAAAGAATCAGCAACCTTTCTTCCCTGCTGTACCCTTTCAAGCACTTCACCCTCCAAACTTCCATCCTTACTCATCACACGACCCAGGTACTTAAACATACTCACATTTTCCAGTTCCTCACCATCCAACCTCGCTGTACATTCACTGACTTAACCTCTCTCAAAGACCATCACTTTACTCTTCCCTACATTCACCTTTAGATTCCGTTTCTTACACACTCTCCCAAACTCATCCACGAAGCCTTGCAGCTCCCCTTCGTCTTCACTCAACAACACAGTATCATCTGCTAACAACAGTACAGGGAGTTTCCAAACACTATCCTCTCTCACCAGGGCCACTCCAACATCCACTACCCTACCTTGTACCTCTTTTATTACCCCATCCATGTACAGATTGAACAACCATGGAGATATGACACATCCCTGTTTCAACCCAACTTTCAAAGAGAAAAATTCACTTAGTTCACCATCCACACGCACTGCAGCCTTCGCACCATCGTACATACTCTTCACAGCATTCAACAACTTCCCATCTACTCCATATATTCTTAACACTTTCCACAATCCTTGTCTATCCACCCTGTCATATGCTTTCTCCAAATCCATGAAAGTCGCATACTTCTTTCCCTTCTCTAGAAACTTTTCCACTAAAGATCTAAGAATGAATATCTGATCTACACAACCTCTTCCCTTCCTAAAGCCTCCCTGTTGTTCTCCAACTAATTTCTCTGTTCTTTCTCTAACTCTATCAATAAGTATCCTACCATACACTTTTCCTATTATACTAAGAAGACAAATGCCCCTATGATTACCACACACTTCTTTTTCCCCTTTTCCTTTGTACAAGGGAATAATTATACCTGACTTCCACTCCTCCAGGACTCTACCTTCCTCCCAGGCCAATCTGCACATCTTCCACATCCATTCTGCTACTATCTCTCCCCCATGCTTCAGCATTTCACCACACACTACATCAATTCCTGGGGTTTTCCCCGATTTAACTTTCTTCATTGCTTCCACAACTTCTATCCTACTGATTTCTTCCTGTCTTCTCACCTCCCTCTTTCTCCCAGCCATTCCCCAGCCACTTATACTCGCATTACTTTCATCCTCTGTGTTCAACAATTCCTTAAAGTGTTCTCTCCATCTGCTCACTTTTTCTCCCTTCTCCACCAGTAATTTACCATTTTTATCTTTCACTCCCCTGCTAACTTCACTTCCACCCCGTCTTACTCTTTTTACCTCTTTCCAGAACATTTTCTTACAGTCCCTCCACTTTACACTCAAATTCCTTCCAAGTTCCTCATCCACTCTCTTCTTACTCTCTCTTACTAATCTTTTCATCTCTCTCTTTCTCTCTACATATAACTCTCTCTTCCGCCTCTCAACTTCTTCCACGCCCCTATTTCTCATCCATTCATTGTATGCTTTCTTCTTTTGTGCCACAGCCTGTCTCACCTCTTCAGTCCACCACGCTGTTCCTTGCATCCCCTCCGTCTTCTCTTCCTTCCATACACCACATATATATATATATATATATATATATATATATATATATATATATATAGATAGATAGATAGATAGATATATAGATATATATATATATATATCTATCTATCTATATCTATATATATATATTTACACTATATATATCTATATATATATATATATATATATATATATATATATATATATATATATATATATATATATATATATATATATATATATGTATGTATGTATGTTACGTGTGTGTGTCTAGCATTATTTACAGCTAAATTCGAAAGACGCTGATATAATAATAATATTTTCCAGAAAAACTAAAAAAATACATTTTGAACTTTTTTAAAAAGCAGATACTTTGGCAGTCACTGTAGGGACATTTCAACATTCATTTCGTATAGGAACACAAAATTTGACAAAATAACCCCTAAATTCAAAACTTGCTAGTTATAGATTTCTTGACAGGGAGTCGTCCTTGTCGTTCACTATTTCATCCTCATTTTCCCTTCCCCTATTCTATATGCCAAACGTATTCCATCTTCCTGCTCAGGCCTGCGTCATTCGAGGCTTTACTTTTAGCATCCTCTACTACCTCCTTTTCTGTTATCCTAGTCCTTACACAATAACCTTTACTAATTGCTCTCTCTCTCTCTCTCTCTCTCTCTCTCTCTCTCTCTCTGATGGGTACACCACCTAACAATACACGATCAGCCCGGGCTTCCTTACCTTTCTAATTCTGTCCTTGCTCGGAAGCCATTATTTATTTCTTGTTCAGGAATATTTATCAGAAATAGAGTAAAATTATTACAGGGTTTCTATGTTGCACTTTTTCAGTTTCTTACCATCACGAGAAAAAAAACACTCAACAAACGCACCACCACCATAAATAACAAGTATTATTCTCATTTGATGTATTTCTCTTCAGAATCACGTTTGAACCATACGCAGTAGTCTACAAAAATGTCTTTTTGCATTCGACATCAGAAACCCTTCAAAAAGTTGGTCGTCTGGTAAATTTCGAAGTGTTTGCACCGGAAGGCCTCAGAGACTCCTTTGTTATGAGGTGAGTGGTTTTTATTTATTGATTTATTAAATTATTTTGTTTCCTATTCATGCACTATGACAAATCACTGATGCAGAGTTTTATTTGATGCTGATTCTGTAACGTCAGCTGGTAGCTGACGGACCGATAGCTTTGCATACGGAAGAATATACTGGCACAAGATTGTTATATACCTTGAGTAAATTACCTTTTTTTTTTTTTTTTACCTTACCCTCTTACATTTTAAACATGGTGGCATTATATTATTTTAAAGTAAGTATGACGGATAATTCGAATGGTGGGCTTAATGTCTACGTTCGATTTTGATAAAATGGAAGGGGAGGAATCTTGCAGACATTTATGTTGCCTTCATAAAAAGTGGCAATATTTTGCAAGTACGTTAATTCCATATCAAGCAGATGTTGAGGATGGCCTGAAGAATGAGCAGTTTTTACTGAATGATACGCGAATTACAATCACATATGTATTGTATGTGTTGCACTACGCCATTGTACTTTCTTTACGTTAACTTTGTCTAAAGCTGACATTTCTCCATCTTCAATGCTTAGTTCCAGAAACAGACTGATACTTGGATATGGTACTAGTCACAAAGAAGTGCTGTGGAAAGTATATAGAACCGTAGTATTGTCTCTACCTCTGAGCTACGGAGAATAAGCTGCAGAAGGACGAAAATATGGCCTGAGTTAGTGTAAAAAGAATGTAGGTTGTATTACTGTGACATCCTCTGTAACAGACATAGAACATTAGTCAGGTATATTTTCCGTGTTTGTGTATGAGTTGAACTTCATTGCATCTCGTTTGCTGTCGGTCCTTAATCTTCAAGGGGAAACTAATCTATTGTTCTCTGGCTGTAATAATAATCTGAGCAGCTTACAGTGACCAGTGTTAGTTGGCAACCCACCCGTGTCCAGTACATCATAACCATTCGGGATAATAATTGTCTCCAGTGCTGACTAAAACCACGTATATGTAGCAACGGTTTAATGACTAGGGTTGCAGTAGTGTATATATATATATATATATATATATATATATATATATATATATATATATATATATATATATATATATATATATATATATATATCAGGCAGGCTCACACCAACGGCCAGAACTACCTCAAGTTCATCATCGCCCAGAACTTCACCAATGCGGACGGAACTCGGTCAGTGTACATAGGCAGAGAGACAATCCTGCCTCTTACTTACGCCTGGCCACTGCCCCACGATGCTCCATACAAACATCTTTTTGACAAGTACATTCTGGCGCTGTGGGAGGTGAGTTGAGTTTACACAATAATCATCTGTCCATTCAAAATGTATTACCTCTCTCTCTCTCTCTCTCTCTCTCTCTCTCTCTCTCTCCACATCCTTCCATCATTCAAACACCCATGCATCATGTATATATTCATCCTTACATCATCAGGATCACTAGCAATAATATCAAGCAGTAAAATACGCTTTGTGAGAGCGTGACGAGCGAGCGAGTGCCATGTTATCACAGTTTCCTTCCGATATAGGCAATACTTATGGGCGAAATCTCCGATATTTAATTGCTAGATATGATAAAATGTAGAGTTACGATGGAAAATCTGTTTTTATTTGATTTCGAAATCAAGGCGTTTACTTCTAAGCCAAACACACCCTTGGAAAACCCGAGATTCCACGGGGTTCCTATTCCTTTATGAGTGAGGTTATAGATGACATCAAATTTTATTGAATGATTGTAGCACGGCCAGAAAGAATTTCAACTCTGCTTCGCATAGGAGTATAGTTATTAGCTTCTGCTTAGCGTGACGGTCGGGTCATTCCAGTCAACTCGTATCCAAACTTAACTGAGAGTTAACATCGCTCGCATGCTTTGCTCTCTTGGTCGTAATTATCAGCAGTATTATCAGCCATTATACTGTAAACCACAATTTCATTATCATAATTAACATCAATCATTAACAATATCATCAGCCATAATACAGTAGGCCTACTAGAAATTATTAACTGAATCGCGGAAGAACGCCGCAAATCTCTTACTACAGTCACAAGATTCACTTGAACTTCTTGAAAAAAAAAAAAAAAACTATATTATAGTACCATCATTTTGGCGGGAAATTTTCCAAATGGATTTGAGACTCCCTACTACCATCACTTTCTGTGAAAATCTCTCTAAATGATTTCAGTGTTACTTGATGCCAGATTTTTTTTTTTTTTTAGGGGGGTTGGGAATTTCTAACATTGTCAGATTATTACTAACCATCATTTTTATTTATTTTTTTTACTATCTGCCAGAATTTTCTGTTGAAAAATCTTTAATTGATTAAAATATTAGTTGCTTCTATCAACTATTGCTGTAGTGTTAAAAACTCATCAAAATCTAATTGGATGCCATCATTTATGAAGTTTTTTTTTTTTTTCTTAATGGTTGGAATGTTACTCGATACCATCATTTGTTAAGTGGTTTCCATATTTTTATATTCTTGCTTCCTACCATATTTTTTTGTATAACATATATATGCAAAGTTTTTGCTTCCTACCATTTTTTTTTTTAAGTTCTTATATTGAACAAAATGATACTTGCTGCTACTAATATTTGTAGAATGTTTTAATATTGATCGTGTGAAGGCGTTCACTGAGTGGAAAACTGAATCGCGCCTGAAGCCTCCAAAGAAAACACTTTAATATGATTAAAAGTCAGCAGTTTTCCCTTTGGTGTCCTGGCGTGATGCAGCGTTGCATCCCGTGGACGCCTTCACTTGATTTATCATCATCATCATCATTCATTAATTATCTGTAGATATATTTGTGTATGTGTTCGATTCCTAGTGACAGACTAAAAACCGGTAGAGAAGATATCTTAAGCACTCTCAAAATAAAATTAGAATACGACCCTAAACCTGACGCAACTTTCCTAGGCTGGGCTGTACGTCCACTGGGAGAAGGAGACGCTGGCGGAGGTAGCCTACATCAGCAGGACAACACAGCAGAACCAGGAAAGAGTACAAGAGCAGGAGCAGTTCAGTGAAGGGCCAGAAAAGGGTGGTGTCAGTGATCGTCAAGTTAGTCTCACCATTACGCATCTACAAGGTCCACTATCTCTCCTTCTTCTAGGATATATCATAGCTGGTCTGGCATTTGGGATGGAGAAGCACGTAGTGCCATCGATCAGGTTCTCGCGTGATTAACCCTTTTTGCCTGATAATAAAACTGAGTGATTTTCTAGATTTTTATTGTCAACCTTTGTAGCCTGATTAGAGACTGATTTTCTCCTGGCCTTTTGTAATTACTAACCTTTATAACATTATAGACTCTTATTGTTAACCTTTGTAGCCTGATGATAGATTGATTTTCTCCCAGCTTTTTTATTAATAACCCTTATATCCTGATAACAGATAGATTTTCTCCAAGCTGTGTTTTTTACACATTTCCCAGCTTCCTTATCTCACCTCCTGCTTGGTCTATCATAAATGAGTTGGTCACTGTGATGGAGAAGATGACAGCACCGTCGACAAGTTACTCGTATGATTAAATGCTAAGCCTAACGATGTCTTTATCTCATAGTAGTTGCTTTAGGAATACCTTTACCCAAAGCACCTCCATGCTCCCTCATCTCTCCTACTGCTGGGCTTTATCATAAGTGTTTTGGCCTTTGTGATAAACAGAACCATCGTCAATTTCCTCTTATGATGAATCGTTTCTGGCTAAAGACATCATTATTTTGTTACTTGCAGACTACCTTACTCAATGTATCATTATCTCTTCATATCCTGGCCTTTGTCATCGATGGTTGGTTTTTGTGATGGGCAAGTTCACTGTGCCGCCAAGCGCGTCCTGACATGATAGGCGAAGGGGAGTGAAGATAAAAGGTCGCATGCTGGTTGGTTAAGAAGGCTCCCTAACACCTCCTGATTAGCGATTTATTTTTGGATATTACAGATTAATACCCTTTTGTACGTTACTTATGCATGGTTTGACAATATTTGAAGGATTTATGTAACGCAGCAGGTGTAGTAAACAAATTAAATTGCTTCGGAAAAGATGTTAGAGAGCTTCCTTAACCGACTAGAATACCAGCCAAACTGCGTGTCGCAAAACATCGAAGTATAGGCAGCTGTCATGTAATATAGCAGTGCATGTCATTTAATCTAAATATCATAGTAAGTGATTAGGCATTTGTTTTTACGTAAGCAACTTTCCTTTCCTTAATAAACATAAAATAATACACCTTCCATTGTTTATTTTACCTAGAGAACGAAGATCCTGTACCTGGATATTACGGGAAAAAAATGTATAGACTGATTCAGAGAAATATGAATATTTGTCAACTGCATTGCCTACAATTAAATGCATGTAACTGAGAGAGAGAGAGAGAGAGAGAGAGAGAGAGAGAGAGAGAGACCATTGTTCAGAAAGAGGAGTTACTGTTTGATGTTTTGATAAGTGAATGAATGACACTAAGTAGTGCTGTGGTTAAGCATTTATCTACCCGTCCCCTCCCCGTAGGAACTATGGGACGGGTAGTTTTTTCACCCGGTTCGTCTGATTGTTTGTTTGTCTGTTTGTCTGCTTGTTAACAACTTGAAGCGAAAACTACTGGTGCGGTTATGACTAAGAATACAGAGATGATGGGCTATGACCTTCTCATCACCTGACAAAATTCTGGACGAAACTGGGTGAAGGTCCAGGCTGTGGGCCCAACAAATGTAATTTTTATTTTTTATTTTTTAACCATAACTCCTTTCAAATTCGTCATAACGACATGAAACCAAAACCAAACGGTGCATGTTTCAAATCTCCATCCGATAACATGCCTCATTACATCAGGGGGTTCACCCCCTGGTTAGTGGTAGGGGAGTCAGTGTCAGGTGAGTCAGGCCTAAAATTTCAAATGGGCCTAAAATCGTCAATTTTCACCCGATTACTCCAACCCCCTGGGGGTAGGGGGGTTTTCAAGAATACTCCCCCAGTATCCTTGCTTGTCGTAAAAGGCGACTAAAAGGGTTGGCGGAGGGTTAGTGCCCCTCCCCGGAAAACAACTAATTAAAAAAACAAACAAGAAGCCTCGGACAAGGACTGACAAAACGATGACGACCCAGGACCGGACAAAGGACTTGGTAATGAGTACATGGAATGTAAGATGAGCGAATGATGAGGTGAAAGAGAGAGAGATTGTC
Organism: Coenobita brevimanus; assembly: GCF_032717465.1. Classification (NCBI taxonomy): domain Eukaryota; kingdom Metazoa; phylum Arthropoda; class Malacostraca; order Decapoda; family Coenobitidae; genus Coenobita; species Coenobita brevimanus. The sequence continues at coordinate 36,167,423 of NC_136978.1, forward strand.
CAGGTGCTTGAGGATGCGAAAGTGGATGTATGTGGAATAACTGAAACAAAATGGAGAGGAGAAAGTGTGAGAGAATGGGAGTATGGATGGGGTATATGTGCAGGAGTAGATGAGAATGAGAGGGCAAAGGAAGGAGTGTGTATAGTTGTGAGTAAAAGATGGAAGAAGAGCATAAGACAGTATGGATCAGTTGGGTCAAGGATTGTGTGGGTAAAGTTGAAAGTTGGAATACAAATGTGAGCAATTGTGTGTGTGTATGCGCCAACGCAAGATCGTGCTAGAAGAGTGAGAGAAGAGTTCTGGACAAATGTGGAAGTGTGCATGGAAAAGTTTGGAAGGAATGAGAGAGTGTTTTTGATTGGTGATATGAATGGTAAAGTTGGTAATGTGAAGGTGGATGGAATAGTGGGTGAGTCGGGTGTGCCTGCTGAGATAGATGAGAATGGGAGTGCGTTAGTGGACATTTACCAAAATGGCGTCAATTCACCTAGCCTCGGAGTCCCCAGGGGGGGGGACCATAAATGCCCCCGCCATCTGCCCCTCTCCCGGTGACGACTCGAGGTGCCTGGAACCACTGTCTGACTCTCTTCTTCTTCATTTCTGCAACATTCGCGGCCTTTCATCTAACTTTCGCTCTGTTGAGCACCACCTCTCCTCCTCTAAACCTCACCTTCTTTTTCTAACGGAGACTCAGCTGTCTGAGGCAACTGACAGCAAACCCTTTTCTGTATCCTCCTACTTTCTCTATACTCATTTCAAAGCCAAAGGTGGCTGTTGTGTATACATACGCAACGACTTATCTTGCTCTCGTGTTCCTGAACTTGATTCTTCTGAATTCTCCACTCTCTGGCTTCGGCTTTCCTGTCATTCTCTGACTAAATATATCTGTGCTGTTTACTTATCCCCTAATTCTACTGACTATCAAAAATTCTTCGACTATCTTACTTCTACGATGGAACACATTCTGTCCATTTCTCCTTTCTCTGAAATCTCCATTCTTGGAGATTTCAATGTTCACCACCACCTTTGGCTCTCCTCTCCTTTCACGGATCCACCTGGTGAACAAGCCTACATCTTTTCTATCCTTAATGACCTAGAGCAGCTTGTACAGCACCCTACCCGTATCCCTGACCGCCTTGGAGAGAGCTCCAACATACTTGACCTCTTCCTCACAACTAATCCTTCTGCTTACTCTGTTAATCTTTTCTCTCCGTTGGGCTCCTCCGATCACAACCTTATTACCTTAACCTGTCCTATCGCTCCAGTACGGCCTGCGGACCCTCCAGGGAAACGTCGTCTCTGGCATTTTGGAGCTGCGGACTGGGAGGCCCTCAGGCAGTGCTTCTTTGATTTTCCCTGGAATGATTATTGCTTCCATGGCCGTGAGCCATCTGAGTGTGCCTTGCGTATTACGGAGGTTATTCTCTCGGGCATGGAAGCATACATTCCTTTCTCATATCCTTTGACTAACGCAAGAAAGCCTTGGTTTAATCACGCTTGTTCTAATGCTGTCCGCAACAAGGAGAAGGCCTACAAAAGGTACCGGAGCCAACCCACCCCTGAATCACATAATCTTTACGTTTCTGCCCGGAATCGTGCTAAGTCTGTTCTTCGCTCTACTAAAAATAATTTCATCCATACTAAATGCTCTCAACTCTCCAACTCAATTCTTCCCGCTCCTTCTGGCACCTTGCCAAAAATCTTTCTAACAACTTTACCTCATCATCCTTCCCTCCTCTTTTCTACTCTGATGGTTCTGTAGCTATTTCTTCTACTGATAAAGCAGATCTCTTCGCACAGACTTTCTCCTCCAATTCCACCTTAGACGATTCGGTGCTGTTCCTCCATCACTTCCCCTCTGACTTCCTCATGGCTGACATTAAAATTTCTTCAGTTGATGTATTTTCTGCCATTACTGGCCTCAGTACTAACAAGGCATATGGGCCTGATGGGGTCCCTCCTGTTGTTCTCAAAAACTGTGCTTCTGTGCTTACACCCTGCCTAGGCAAACTATTTCGCCTTTGTCTGTCAACTTGTACCTTTCCTTCTTGCTGGAAGTTTGCTCTCATTCAGCCAGTCCCAAAGAAGGGTGACCACTCCCAACCCTCCAACTATCGTCCCATTGCTTTAACGTCCTGTATTTCAAAAGTTTTCGAGTCAATTCTTAATAAAAAAATTTTAAGGCATCTTTCCTATCACAACCTTCTTTCCGATCGTCAGTATGGGTTCCGTCAGGGACGCTCCACTGGCGATCTTCTCACCTACCTTTCAGACTCCTGGTCATCCTCCTTTCGGGACTTTGGCGAAAGCTTTGCCATTGCACTTGACATCTCAAAGGCTTTCGATCGAGTCTGGCATAAATCTTTAATTTCCAAACTGCCCTCCTACAGTTTCTATCCTTCTATCTGTACCTTCATCGCTAGCTTCCTTTCTGGTCGTTCTATAGCTGCTGTCGTAGACGGCCATCGTTCTTCTCCTAGATCTATCAACAGTGGTGTTCCCTCAGGGCTCTGTCCTATCACCAACTCTCTTCCTTTTATTCATCAATGATCTTCTAAGCTGTACATCTAACCCTATCCACTCATACGCTGATGACTCCACCCTTCACCTTTCCATTCGGTTCCCGCAACGCCCATCTCAACAGTTACTTCAAGAAACAAGGGATGAGGCTATGGCACACCTAATGTCTGACTTAGCTCATATCTCTGACTGGGGTAAAATAATATGGTTGTCTTTAATGCTTCTAAGACTCAGTTCTTACACCTATCAACCCGACAAAATCTTCCACAGGTATACCCACTAATGTTTAATAATATTCAGATTAATCCTGCATCATCCTTGAACATGCTTGGGGTTTCATTTACTCGGGACTTATCTTGGAAAGATCATATTACATCTCTTGTAAAATCTGCTTCCAAGAGATTGGGTGTGCTAAGCCGACTCCAGCTCTTTCTTTACCCCTGCACAATTGTTGACTCTATACAGGGGTTTTATCTGCCCCTGTGTGGAGTACAACTCTCATGTGTGGGGAGGCTCCCCACATACAGCTCTTCTCAATAGGGTGGAGTCAAAGGCTTTTCGTCTCATTAACTCTCCTCCTCTTACTGACTCCCTTCAACCTCTGTCTCTTCGCCGCACTGTTGCATCTTTATCTCTTTTCTATCGCTACTTTAATGGTCACTGCTCCTCTGAACTGTCTGCTTGCATTCCTCCACCTCTACGACAGGCGCGTAGCACCCGTCTGGCAGCAAACTCTCATCCCTTTTCTGTCCAACTCTCTAATGCAAGAGTTAACCGTTACTCCCAGTCTTTCATTCATGCAACAGGTCAGCTCTGGAACTGTCTCCCTCTGTCTGTATTTCCTCCTGCCTATGATCTCCAGTCTTTCAAACGCAGTGTGTCCAGGCATCTCAAAATGATCGGATCTTGAATTTGGCTCTCTATTGTATTTTGTTTTTCTCTTGGAGGGAACTGTTACTGCGGGCTCATGGCCTTTGGTTCCTTCTTCCTCGCATAAAAAAAAAAAAAAAAAAAAAAAAAAATTTGTGCTGGGAGGGGGTTGGTGATACCCAATACCCTCTTCAGGCATAAAATGATCCACAGGTATACATGGCGAGTGATGAGAAGGGTGGGTGGTGAACTGAATGAAAGGAAGGCAATGATTGATTATGTGTGTGTGGATGAAAGGATGCGAAGATGTGTAAAGGATGCAAGAGTGTATAGAGGTTGGGGGAGTGGACTTTCTGACCACTACTTGGTGGTGGCCAGAATTAGGATGCAAGTAAGATGGAGGAATAGAAGAAGGGAAAGACGAGAGGAAGGAGTAGTTGCAAGGAGTGTGGAAAGGTTACAAGAGGATGAGAAAAAGGCAGAGTATAAGAGAGAAGTGGAGGAACGATTGGGCAAATATGAATTGGAGCAGATGGGAGACGTGGAAGTTATGTGTAAGATATTTACAGAAGAAATATGTGCAGCATGTGATGTGGTGTGTGGAAGGAAGAGAAGACGGAGGGGGGTGCAAGGAATAGCGTGGTGGACTGAAGAGGTGAAACAGGCTGTGGCAAAAAAGAAGAAACCATACAATGAATGGATGAGAAATTGGGGCGTGGATGAAGTTGAGAGGCGGAAGAGAGAGTTATATGTGGAAAGGAAGAGAGAGGTGAAAAGATTGGTAAGAGAGAGTAAGAAGAGAGTGGATGAGGAATTTGGAAGGAATTTGAGTGTAAAGTGGAGGGACTGTAAGAAAATGTTCTGGAGAGAAGTGAAAAGAGTAAGACAGGGTGGAAGTGAAGTTAGCAGGGGAGTGAAAGATAAAAATGGTAGATTACTAGTGGAGAAGGGAGAAAAAGTGAGCAGATGGAGAGAACACTTTAAGGAATTGTTGAACATAGAGGATGGAAGTAATGCGAGTATAAGTGGCTGGGGAATGGCTGGGAGAAGGAGGGAGGTGAGAAGACAGGGAGAAATCAGTAGGATAGAAGTTGTGGAAGCAATGAAGAAAGTTAAATCGGGGAAAGCCCCAGGAATTGATGGAGTGTGTGGTGAAATGCTGAAGCATGGGGGAGAGATAGTAGTAGAATGGATGTGGAAGATGTGCAGATTGGCCTGGGAGGAAGGTAGAGTCCCGGAGGATTGGAAGTCAGGTATAATTATTCCCTTGTACAAAGGAAAAGGGGAAAAAGAAGTGTGTTGTAATCATAGGGGCATTTGTCTTCTTAGTATAATAGGAAAAGTGTATGGTAGGATACTTATAGACAGAGTTAGAGAAAGAACAGAGAAATTAGTTGGAGAAGAACAGGGAGGCTTTAGGAAGGGAAGAGGTTGTGTAGATCAGATATTCATTCTTAGATCTTTAGTGGAAAAGTTTCTAGAGAAGGGAAAGAAGTTGTATGTGGCTTTCATGGATTTGGAGAAAGCATATGACAGGTTGGATAGACAAGGATTGTGGAAAGTGTTAAGAATATATGGAGTAGATGGGAAGTTGCTGAATGCTGTGAAGAGCATGTACGATGGTGCGAAGGCTGCAGTGCGTGTGGATGGTGAACTAAGTGAATTTTTCTCTTTGAAAGTTGGTTTGAAACAGGGATGTGTCATGTCACCATGGTTGTTCAATCTGTACATGGATGGGGTAATAAAAGAGGTACAAGGTAGGGTAGTGGATGTTGGAGTGGCCCTGGTGAGAGAGGATAGTGTTTGGAAACTCCCTGTACTGTTGTTTGCAGATGATACTGTGTTGTTGAGTGAAGAAGAAGGAGAGCTGCAAGGCTTGGTGGATGAGTTTGAGAGAGTGTGTAAGAAACGGAACCTAAAGGTGAATGTAGGGAAGAGTAAAGTGATGGTCTTTGAGAGAGGTGAAGTTAGTGAATGTACAGCGAGGTTGGATGGTGAGGAATTGGAAAATGTGAGTACGTTTAAGTATTTGGGTAGTGTGATGAGTAAGTATGGAGGTTTGGAGGGTGAAGTGCTTGAAAGGGTACAGCAGGGAAGAAAGGTTGCTGGTTCCTTGAAAGCAGTGATAAGAAACAGGGAAGTGAGCATGGAAGTGAAAAAGTTACTACATGACAGTATTGTGATACCAACTCTAACGTACGGAAGTGAAGCTTGGACATTGTTGGAAGGACACAAGTCAAGAGTGAGAGCAGTGGAAATGAGTTATTTAAGAGGAGCCTGTGGAGTCACGTGGAGAGAGGCTGACGAATGAGGATATAAAGGAACGTTGTGGTGTGGATGTGGATGTGATAGGAAGCGTTATGAGGAATACACTGAGGTGGTTTGGCCATGTGGAGAGGATGGAGGGTGAAAGACTGACGAAGAGAGTGTATATGAGTGAGGTGGAGGGGGAAAGAGGGAGGGGGAGGCCGAGGATGAGATGGAGGGATGGGGTGGAGAGGTATATGAGAGAGGGGGGTGTGAGTTGGGAGCAGGGCAGTGAAATGGCGGGGGACAGGGCGACTTGGAGGCGATTTGTTTGTGACCACCCCAAAAGGGATTGAGGCGTCTGGCAATAGATAGATAGATACTCCAACATTGATATGTGACATCTTTGACTAGATACTCTACTGTGTTTCTACATCAGCACCGCCGGGGACGGGTTTGCTGTACCTTTGCACCGCTTCTTGTTTATATACCGTATTAATTTATTTTGACACAGATTATTACTGGAGACGGGCGCCTTCACATGCTGGTGCCAATAATAGTGAATGGCCTCAATGATGCGCACAACTCTTTCTTTCTTTCTCTCTCTCTCTCTCTCTCTCTCTCTCTCTCTCTCTCTCTTTCAAGGAGGCTTGGTGGGATGCACAATAAGGGCAACATCAGCCTACAGTCCACTGTGTTCACGTTCAGATAAGTAAAAAGGACTCTTTGAAACTGGAACTGTAGAAAATGGATGGAATGTTACTGATCTGGCCAGGTTTTAGTGTCGTTTTGTCGGCAGGGAGCATCAGAAGTGTAAAAAGACTACACACAAAGAAATGTGGTGGTAGAGAGGGACACGTACAGTACATATGGTGGTGCTATTATAATCTTGCGGGTCCACTGACCAGTTATATAAACGTCCCTTATCTCCCTCCCTATCCCCCCAAAGCAGCCTGGTGGACTGCAGGAGAAGGCCGACTTCAGCGTACACCATTACTTTCAATTCAGCCTAGGGTTAAAACGACGAATACTACTACTACTACTACTACTGCCACAACTGGCGCTTCTCGTGCTGCTGCAACTGCTACTACTTTTCCTACTTAAAGCTGTCTTCCTACTTCTGTAGTAGGAAGACAGCTTTATATATATTCACTACGATGTGGTGCATTCCCTAGTCTTTGCTGTCAACAAGTGTGACTGCCCAGACCAATACTGGATCCGTAAACTGTGCCACACCGTTGGGCTGTCAAGTCCAGGTTCCCTGGGAGAACTATGTTTTGGCTGTGTCTCCATTGTCTATGCTCTTCTCTGGCTAGGTTCCAAGCATCTTCAACATGAATGGTTCCTGCACTAAAGAGGGCTCGCCATTGTTTTCTGTCCGAATCACTGGTTCAGGATCTTTTTGTATGATGAGGCATTTCTTCCGAGCTTTTCTTGTATGATCTTTATATCTCTTCCTCTGTCCCCTTAGACTGCGACATACAGCAAAGAGTTGGTCATACATAACCTGGAGGGAAAGGCGGTGCTCTGGCATTAGGAACACATGTCCGACTCAGCTGTTTTTTTTTGCCAGCATGGTTTCTATGCTACTTCACTTTGCCTGCTGGAGAAGCTGTGAGTGTGGAAATATGTGTGTCCTAGGATGTGTTCTAAGAATCGGATGTCACGCTGGTAAATAGTACAAGATACTGTACTGAATGAGAGGGCTGAAAGGCCTACAGTTGTATATTATGATACCCTCGACTCGACTCTCAAGTTTGTGCTTTTAAAGACTCTGGACCTGAGACACCCAAAAGAGGTTAAGGCATAGTTGATTCGTGCAAGGGTCTCGGCATCAAAGTTATGTTTATCTGTGAATACACTTCCAACGTAGATTTTCGCCATTTATCTGAAATGGAAGAGGTTCTGCTGCATTGTTTCTCTGGGATATTATTTCTGTTTAATTGACATTTATTCAGAGGCCCGTTCCATGATAATATGCTGGCAACGATGGTGAGACGTCGTTGTAGGGCTTCCGAGATATGTGCAAGGAAAGCAAAGGCATCGGCATATTGCAGCTCAAGGAAATGGCCTAATTCAGTCTTGGATTGTGCTTGATGTTGTATAAGATTTAATAAGTTACCAACTAGATGGAACTGGACTTTTGATCCTCAGCTTTCACTTGCTGGTAATGTAAAAGGGTTGCTGGAGTGAGATAAATGTTGAAAATGACAAGAGCCAGGACACATCCTTGCTTTACACCAACACCCACATTAAAGGGTTTGAATTCGCTCCTACCAATGGACAAATGAACATTCATGGTATGATGCAGACTCATAGGATGGTAAGAAACTTAGAACTCCAAACACTGACAGAGCATTCTATATAACCTCTCTGTTGACAGTGTCAAACACTTTTGCAAGGACAGTGAATGCAATATACAAGTCACGGTTATGCTCGTGGCATTTCTCTTGCACATATCGGGCAACAAACATTATGTCACAGGTACTTCATTCCTTCCGAAATCCACATTGTGTTTGGGGAAGTGTTGACTCAGTTAAACGTTTTCTCAGTCTGAGTAAAATTATTTTGGCTAATATTTTGCTAATATTAACGAGGGAGATTCATCTACTGTTGTCACAATTTGAGCCATCCCCTTGTCTTCTTTTAGATGGCTACAATATCAGAAGCAAGCCATTCACATGGAATTTGCTCTTGTTGCAGGTAGTCAGTATGAAATTACGGAGATGCTGGTGAAGTAACTGGCCACCCTCTTTGTTCAGTTCGGATGGTATGTCATAGGGTCAGGACTTTTGTTATTTTTTAATCAGATAGCACGAACATTTTCTGCAAGTGTACATGGCACATTGAGATCTGCCACTTGAGAGACATTTGGGATATTGCCAAGGATGTTGGGCTCCACTGAGTTTCTTCGATTCAGTAAGGTATAGTGTGTTGCACCCCTCTTTCTAGGAAAACTTGCTTGTCTTTCAGGGGCTCTTCTTCAGGTGATCGAATAGAAGGTATGTTATGATTGGTTTGTCCATAGAAGTTTTTTATGGAAATGTGGAACCCATGTTGGTCTTTTATATCAACCAGTCTTTTCAGCTCTTTGCTTATTCCACTATTCGTTCTGCATGTCATGCAGTTTTCTCGGGATTTCACTTCTGAGATCCTGGAATTTAATTTCTAGCGTTAAGGAACTAGGATGAGCCAACCAGTTATGTGTTCTATTCTTCATTGCAAAAAGGTCGTGTATGCCCTCAGGATTTTCATCAAACCACCCTTTATGGAAGTGAGTGGAGAAGCCTAGGATTTCTTCTGCACTGCTTTGCAGCAGTGTCTTAATGTTTTGCCACTCTGGGTCTAGATTTCTTGCACTGTTGTTTGGATCAAGTGGTGGGCATTGAAAGGGCTCGTCTGTAATAGTGCTGTGGAAACTGATACAACTTACTACATCCTTTAAACTACTAAACAACTACAGTTTACTTTCTTGGTGGATGGTCTGTGGCGCATTTGTGGCCGTATAACTAGTTCCAGTTTTTTTTACTATAAGGTTATTCTCTGTTGAGCACTCAGCACCTCCCATAGCTCGGATTATAAGAACTTCTTTTCGATCTCGCTGCCTTACAATGACATAGTCAATTAGGTGCCTGTGTCTAGATCGTGGGTGCATCCATGTGGTCTTGTGTTTATTGTTGAGTTGAAGAATGGTGTTGGTGATCACCAGACTGTGTTTTGAGCATAAGAAAAGCAGTCTAAGGCTTTTGTTGTTCATGTTATCGATATCCATCGCAGCATATAATGCCTTGCCAGAGGTGATTATCTTTTCCCACTCTGTGACTATAATCTCCAAGCAGGATCAGTTGTCATTAGATGTTTTAGAGCAAATGCTAAAATCCGATAGGTTATAAAAGGAATCTTTCACGGTGTTCCGAGATTCAAGAATATGGGCATAAATACTGATGAGTGTTGCCTTTTGGCCTTTTGAGAATGATATTCAAAGAGACATCAGCCTCTCTGATATACCCACAGTTATCTCCTGGATATTCTCTAGAACATTGCAAAGCCAACACCATAATTACCTGCCCTTGCCCCGGAGGGGCTCAGGGATGGGTACTGTTGTCTCTAGGTTTGTCTCCTGAATATTCTCCAGAACATTGCCTCGAATTGCAAAGCAAACACCATAATTACCTGCCCTCGCCCCAGAGGGGCTCAGGGATGGGTACTGTTGTCTCTTGGTTTGTCTGGTTGTGCGTTTATCTGTCTGTCTGTCTGTTAATAACTTAATGCGGAAACTATAGGTGCAATTTTGATTAAAATTACTGGCATGATGAGCTATGACCTTCTGATCACCTAATTAATTTTGGGGACAAACTGGGCCAAGGCCCAGGCTGTAGGCAACAAAAAATGTAAAAAAAAAAAAAAATGCTGTAACTCCCTTCAAATTTGTCATATCAACTTAAAATCAAAACCTGAAGATTCATCTTTAAAATCTGCGACCTATAACATTCCTTATTACATCAGGGGGGTCACCCCTATGTTAATGGTAGCCCCTCAGCTAGTATGAAGGGGATTTTGAACACATACTGTATTAACACTGCCTGATAAATATTTTCGTTTTTCCTCGAATTCCCTTTCCTGATTTTGCTGCATGCTATACAGTATGCATCATTCACTTGTCACGAGTTGGCGTGATTCAGTATTAAACCCTTTAACCGCGGGCTTGATTTGCTTTTTCTTGCGGCACCCGCGGGCATATTCGCGCTCCGACAGACTCTAAAAATATTTGCCAAAAATCAGTTATTAGTCCTAAAATATTAAAATCACATATGTTTATGCCACATACCTTCAGCTTTCTCCTGGGGTGTTTGTTGAGCCTTCGTCGAGTACCGTAGGACTTGTGGAGACCTCTGAAGTTGGGTAACGAAGTCTCCACTTTACCCTTCCCGACAACCCGTAATATGATTACCACAGCCTGATAATATCACTAGAAACACTATTCTATGATTCTCAAATAGTTTGGAATCCATATTCCAAGAAAAAAAACACTGTGAATGCAATGAAAATTACGAGGGTGTATGACCTTCCCACTTGCTAGTTCGCCGCTGGTGTTGTCATTTATTATTCATAAAAACACCCACAGTTTATATTTCTATTACTATATAACACTTGTATATATCTACAGTCTTTATCCATAAGTTTCCGTCAGTAATAATAATTTATTGTCACTGTAGGCATTCAATTTCTTTCAGTAAAATACGTAGCATTCACTTTCTCGTCCTGTATACTAACATTGAGAGTGAATCTGTCACTTTCACTTTCACTCTCATAACTCATAGTATTCATACATGCTAGAGTGAAACTTTCACTTTCATTACTCCTAGTATATATACTCGTATTCTTATAATACTACTCATTTACATTTCTATTTATGTTCTCTATTTTATTTACATTACGGTATTTACATTTCTATTTTATTTACAGTGTGTTATGCACTGTCACTTGAAGTAACTTATAAAATTATTTTCCACTGTTCACTTATATTTACATTCATTGCATTCACTTGCTGATTACACATTATTTACACATTCTTTACAATTCCACTTGCACTGTTTTACTCAACAGAAACATCGTAGTCACTCTCTTTCAATTGTCAGCCCTTTCCTCTTTCCACACGAGGTTTAGTAGGGGGTAAAGGTCACAGGGCCCATTGCATGGGGGTAAAAAGCGGCGGAAGTTAGCAGGAGCAAAAAGACATACCTTCACCTTGGAAGATGACAGTGAACTGATAGGGGTGGGCCGGGATGGCCTACCTAGGGAAATGCATTACTGCCACCGTCAGCCTCTTGACAGCTGCTAATATATAGCAGTGAAATGAATATCAGGAAATCTAGACAATACATTATAAATTAGGTAGTTCCAGGTGAATGTAAATACCACTTAGCATTCTCCCTTCCCTCCTTATATATATTTTTAGTACGAGAATAGATTATACAGCATATTTCAAGGGGAAATAAACAGCAAATATTTGCAAACGAATGCATGTGAGGTGTTGTCAGGTGATAATTAGCCAATTCCAGTGTATGGCAATCTCACTTACCTTATTTCTTTTTGGTATATATTATTTGGTACAAGAATAGGGCATAGGGCTTATTTCAATGGATGAAATCAGTGGAAAATTCCAGGGAAGATTTACTTAGCGTAGCACGGCCGGGCAGGCAAGAGGAGAGGGTAATGGAGGGAAGGTAGGGAGGGGAGTCATGAATGGGGAGAAATGGCTATATAATTTCAACAATGGATGGGAGTACAAATGAGATTAGGAGTGCTGACTAGTGCTGGACATTGGCAGTACTGATAGATGATACAAGCTACCACTTGAAAGCCCGGGCGAATTCAAAATAACACAGAATCGCAAAAGTGAAGCCCCGCGGTATGATCTCTTGCTCCCAAGTGTCACGAAAGTGACGCCCCGCGGTTAAGGGGTTAAACAAACTCGTGACATTGAACTTTGGTGGAAAACCACTAATTCTAGTGGAATCCCAATAAGTATCACTCAGTTTAACCGTCCCCATATTCACTCGATCGGGAGTGTTTTCAGAACATTTTTCATTATTTCGTAAGTGATCATCCTTGTGCACGACATTAGCACCTCCGCTGAGTGATTTATTGTGAGTGTGAATCACTCACACTTATTTCGTTGACCATTAGCAAGTGCGGCCGGCACTCGCCTCTCTCTCACAATTTGAACTCAGTCAGTCGTGGATTGTCGTGAGATAAGGACTGTTGTGCTCCAGTGTGAAGCAGTGCCATCGTTGTACAGCGAGCTTCTGAGATCTCCACCCAGCGGTCTATTGAATAGTAGTGTCTGCTGTTCATTGCGTAGACGCCCAGACTACTCATTTGGCCACCTCCATTGACCAGTATTTCTTTTCAAGGCATAAGAGTTTATCTTTTGAGTGAGCGAGTGAGTGTGTTCTCCATAATTTGAATTCATTTGGGACTCATGAAATGTAAATTTATCTTATTGTAATTAATCAATTTTCAGTTCTTTTCTTTGAGCTTGATGTATTGTAAACTTGTGTTTTATTTCTCCACATTAAGCTTATTTTAGTTATAGCTCCTAGTTTGCATAAACGCTTTGCATTATTCATAACTGGTACTTAGGCCAGTCCTTTTATTAATTTGACCCGTGCCGTCCCGGCGACGTAAATTAATACGGCAACATTGCAAGGTCCCTAATTTGCAAAATTTTCAATTTTCGCGACGATTTCGCGAGTGATTTTTGGCACGTATACACGGGACACCTTCCTCTATTCCTCTACAAGATGCCAAGAAGGAACAATGCCTTACACCGCATAACCTCTTCCCCCCCCTGCACGCCATTGTCTCGGCAATTCACCTGTTACCAGTGACCTGGCCAATAAAGACATTAAGGTCCAGAGTGATTCCCCAATCGATGACAATGTGGAGGACAAAGTTTACATAGCATTAGAGGAAGAAACACTCAGAAATGATGATCAGGTAATGTGGGAAAAAAAAGGTCATGAATGGTGATGAGTTAGTGAGTGAAACAATGCTGATAATGCCTATATTACTGTTTGAAAACCAATATACTCTTGTACTACAAATAAATTCGTACCATGTAAATAAATAAATACTGTTTATGAGTGGTTAAAATAGTTACCCTCCCATAGAACTCGTTTTCTTTGGTGCCAGCCTGTTAGAAAACCCAGTCAGGTAAGGAAGTACTCGTACCTAAATCCGGTAATTTAAACCTCAGGTGAGCGATTTCTCTATGAATTTTCGATGTTTCTCACCAAAAGCGGATGTTTGAGCCAAAAAAAAAAAAAAGGTCCAAAAACATCGGGATGGGGCGGGTTAAATTCATTGTGCAACTTGGAGTTAATGCACCAGCAAGAATCTGCTTATCATTCATAGCATTAGTTATTGATTGTCAGGGGTGGAGTCACTTTCTCATGAGGCTAGTAGTACTAACAAACAGCATTTGTGAGTAATTAGTCTCTGCTGTGTACTGCTGAGAAAGTAAAAAAATTCTCATCCTTAGAGAATCGTCGAAGTAAGCCGATCATAAAGTATTAATCATTGCTTGAGTCTCACAAGTCAATTCCTTGTCCCTGTTCTCAACCAACACATTTGAAGTATTATTTAATATAAAATTCACAAAAACCCGTGACATCTGGCGACCTCGCCAGGATATTAACTCCTAGCTCTAAAGTTATTCACGAGATAATACTCACTCACTCATACGTAGGTATTTATCATTAAAGTCTATAGGCACTATCTTACTGGTGATTATTGATTCAGTTCTATTAATTTTACATAATAGTTTTCATAGTCACTTGTTTGTTTAATTTTCTTTCCTTACCAGTGTAACTATATAAAACTGGTCACCACTAAGCTGTGCCTATATTCTTTATTCTCAGTTATTGGCATCTTTCTCTGCAAAATAGCAGTCAGTGCTTGGTCTCTAGTTCACTCAAAGTGAGTTAGCCTCATGTCTATTGACGTCTATGTACAGGAAGCTAGAGATATGGGGCTTAGCGACCCCAGAGAAGTTATAGAGTATATCCTCTCTCGGCTTTGTCACGAGCAGCAACGTGAGAATGATGCTCATGAAGAGCGTTGAATTCAGCGTGAGGAACGCGAAAGAGAACGTGAACATGAACGAAAACAAAGCGAACTCGAGTTAGAACAAGAACAACAACAACGCGAATATGAGCAAAAGCAACACGAACTCGAGTTAGAACAACGCGAGAGAGAATGTCAACACGAGTTACAACAACGTGAGAGAGAATGTGAATACGAGCGTGAACAACGAGAACATGAACGTGCCGAGCGAGAAGCATGCGAAAAACATGAACTTGAAATGATGAAGCTTAAGCGAGATTTCCTGGCTTCAGACACATCTGGTGCAGCTGGCCCAAGCTCCATGAGCGCTCTCCCTGCACATGTTCTGGCGACCCCACACATCAAGCTTCCCCCATACAAGGAAGGCGAGCGAATCGAGCCATACATAGCTCGTTTTGAAGTTATGGCTCAACTGTACCAGCTGGATGATGCAGCTAAGCGGCTTCAGTTTCTTAGTCTGTTTGAGGGCCCTGCTGTCGATATTCTCCACAGAATTCGTGGAGACAATCTCACGTATGAGATGATGAAGGCCGCACTCATCAAAGCGTACGGTCTCACAGTTGACAACACCAAGAGTCAGTTCATGAGGGCGTGTTTACAGGAAAAAGAGACTGCCGTTCAGTTTCTTGACCAGCTTACTGCTTACTTAGATGAGTGGATGGAGAAAGATGAAACTCCTTCCACGCACGAGGGGATAATTGACCTTATGCTGTGCATGCAGCTAGAAAAGTCGTGGCCTGCCGAACTTATGGCTCAGCTTAAGATCTGCCAGGTAAGGGATGCTAGCCAAATTGTGGAGAAGGCTGATGCATTCTTCACAGCATACAGGTATCAAACTCGTAAGCAGCATACCTGGAACAGGAAAGCTGATAAATCTGGGAAACAATCTCAGACTCAACCCCAGCAACAAGGCCGTTCTCAGAATAATGGCCAAGGTCCAAAACCGCAGAAGAAGGATCAGGGTCAAAACATTCAGAAACCTGAGTGGAAGCAGTACAACAAGTACCCTAACCAGCAGCAGTATCAGCCACGCAACTGACCGATGGGACAAACCTTTTCAGCACCAGCCCCAGTGTATCGGAGGCAGGAGACGAACGCAGCCTTCTTTCCTCAAAAGCAGCACGGTGGTGTTGTCCTTAGCAGTACGGGTACTTCCCCACAGTTCTCTAGTCTCCCAGCGACAGTGAACACTCCTCTACAGGAGGCCAATGCTCCGTCTCCCCAGACAGTGAGTACAACCCCTCAAGAATCTAATTCTCAGGGCACCATGTTTGCCGCATCATTTATTCAGCAGCCTCATGCGTGGCTGGCTGCTTCCTCCACAGGCCCTCCCACAGGTGACAGTACCTTCCTTGTTCAGCCAGGGTTTGTGGGAGGGATTCCTGTGAAGGTCCTGAGAGACAATGGTTCCTCAGGCTGCTCTGTCAGGCAGAGTCTAGTTCGGCCTGAGGAGTACACAGGTCGACAGATCCAAGCTAACCTTATTGATGGATCAGTGAGATTGTTCCCTGAGGCACATATTCAGGTGGCATCTCCATTTTACACTGGTACGACAGTTGCAGTTGTCATGCCAGAACCTTTATTTGACCTTATCATAGGCAATATTCCCTGTGCCAAGTATAGTTGCACCGAAGATGACGAGCCATGGCTGAGGCTCCAAACTATGTCACCCCGGTGACCATTGAATCACTGCAAGATCTGATGTGTAGCCAACTTGTTGTTCAAGAACAACATTCTGACCCGACACTTGCTGCCGTGCAAAAGAAACAAAAGGGTAGAGTGATAAAGTATTCACAGGGAGGTAAAGCCAAGTTCCTTCATAAACAAGGATGACTGTACCGTGAGTCACGAACACTCCAGTTTGTTGTTCCTGCCAAGTACCACCAAGCAGTGGGCAAAAGGAAAACCCAGGGCCGTATCTGTGCTGACTTTTTCTGGCCAGGGATGGGACGAGAGATAGTTTTGTGCGTTCCTGCAATGTGTGTCCACGTACTACTAATCAGGGACATGTCCTTCCTGTGCCGTTTGATCCCACACCCATAATCTCTGAAGCAGTTGAAAGAGAGGGCAGTAGTGAAGTGGGTGTAGACCTGACGTCTCGCCCTTTGGCCCCACAGGACACAGTATGTCCAGGGCCTGTACATACATATGTACCGTAAGTTAAGGGGGAAGTTCGAGAACCCCGCAGAGACAGTCCGGGGCTGTGTATGAAATTACCTTGTGGAACGTCTCGAGCTGTGGGCCTCTCTGAGGATTCCCGGAGAATGCACATTATCCACATGAGTGTTCACACCCACGGTGGGTGTTAAAATGTGACCTGCCTGAGATTGTGTAGAGATTCTCAGCTTCCTGTAATTAATCGTAAGTGTAGTGTTAGGTTAACCAGTAAACTGCTTGTTCTAAGAAATTTGTAAATTCAAGAACTGGCATGTTTCCTGGTTAATAATGTTAGGTTAACTAGTAAACTGCACGAACTCAGAGATTTGTAAATTCAAGAACTGGCACGTTTCCTGGTTAATAAGCGCTAACCAGTAAACTACAAGGGTTCTGAGAGATTTGTAAATCCAAAGACTACGTTTCGTGGTTAATAATAACATAAGTACTGATTGCTAGGCAGAGAGAGAGAGAAATGACACTTTTGATGTTCCACCTTGATTGCTTTCGCAGGTGCAGCTGGCGGATGCAGCATTGTCATGCAGATCAGCTGGTCGTCCCTGTCGCTTGCTGGTGCCTCTTCGCTTCTGCCTCGTCGTCATTATTTACTATTGTTTTGCATTATGTAATTTTACATGTAGGTACAGTTGCACCATAACTGTCACACCTACACCATGTATTACATACATCACGCTACATAACAATTAGTTGTTAATGTAAATGTAGCAAACTTTTCGCTCAGTTTGACCTGAGTACAAGATTTTTCACCGTCGTCATGGAGTTTTTTCCTCAAGCTTGCTTCTATTAACGTACATACATTTTTTTTTTTTCGCTCACTGGTGACTGTGACTTTCTCCTGTAGCAGGATAGCACATACACCACAGTGTGAATCTTGTGTGACTGAGTTAGGAATTATATGTATGTAAATTGAATTTTTTTTTTCCTGAAGGAAAAAAATTTCATTTTGATGGGGCATAATGTCACGAGTTGGTGCGATTCAGTATTTAAACAAACTCGTGACATTGAACTTTGGTGGAAAACCACTAATTCTAGTGGAATCCCAATAAATATCACTCAGTTTAACCGTCCCCATATTCACTCGATTGGGAGTGTTTTCAGAACATTTTTCACTATTTCATAAGTGACCGTCCTTGTGCATGACATTAGCACCTCCGCTGAGTGATTTATTGTGAATGTGAATCGCTCACACTAATTTCGTTGGCCGTTATCAAGTGCGGCTGGCACTCGCCTCTCTATCACAATCTGAACTCAATCAGTCGTGGATTGTCGTGAGATAAGGACTGTTGTGCTCCAGTGTGAAGCAGTGCCATTGTTGTACAGCGAGCTTCTGAGATCTCCACCCAGCGGTCTATTGAATAGTAGCGTCTGGTGTTCATCGTGCAGACGCCAAGACTACTCGTTTGGCCACTTCCATTGACCAGTATTTCTTTTCGTTTTTCCTAGGCTTAAGAGTTGAGCTTTTGAGTGAGCGAGTGAGTGTGTTCTCCTTAATTTGAATTCATTTGAGACTCATTTAATGTAAATTCATCTCATTGTAATTAATCAATTTTCAGTTCTTTTCTTTGAGCTTCATGTAATGTAAACTTGTGTTTTATTTCTCCACATTAAGCTTATTTTAGTTATAGCTCCTAGTTTGCATAAACGATTTGCATTATTCATAACTGGTACTTAGGCCAGTCCTTTTATTAACTTAAATCCGTTGTGCAACTTGGAGTTAATGCACCAGCAAGAACCTGCTTATCATTCATAGCAGTAGTTATTGATTGTCAGGGGTGGAGTCACTTTCTCGTGAGGCTAGCGGTACTAACAAACAGCATTTGTGAGTAATTAGTCTCTGCTGTGTACTGCTGAGAAAGTAAATAAATTCTCGTCCTTACAGAATCGGCGAAGTAAGCCAAAATAAAGTATCAATCATTGCTTGATTCTCACAAGTCAATTCCTTGTCCCTGTTCTCAACCAACACATTTAAAGTATTATTTAATATATAATTCACAAAAACCCCTTGACACCGCTTCCTAAATAATTACTCTCTATCATAAACTCTAATATTAATTAATTAAAGAAAATCTCCCAGTTCTGCCAATTTTTTTTTACCCCAACGACGATCCCAGCTTCTCTTCCTGGTGCTTCTCCGGCTCCTTTCCCTGTTCCCCTGCCTATTTCTTCCTACTCATCTACACCATCTCTTGTCTCACAATCCCTTCTATGTAGTATTTCGTCTACCTGTTCTTCATCCACAATAACCCTTGCACCTTATCTACCTCCGTGCCTTCCTCTGTCTATGAGCCCTGTTTCTTCAGCTTCCTCGTTCCCTCCTTATACTGCATCACGACTCCCTACTTCTACTTTGACCACGTCCCTTTTGGGACCCCAGAACTGGTCTCAGTATTTTGATATTACGTCCCAGACAGATGACCTATCCCTTCATCTTTCTTTGCTATGGCAGGTTGGCTTCATTGTAACATTCTCTGTAAGATCAAACGGCACTTGCCTTCTCAAAATCTAGAATGCTGCAGAAACAGAGAAGGTCAGAACATTAGTGGACTTGTCAAGGAATCCAGTCCTTGTTTTTCCAGATATTCAGTTGAATTCCTCGACTGGTACTGTCCAACTTCCCTCGTACATCTGTTTTGGGAGTAGACCTTTCTCCGACTGTGCTGAAGATGTAAAACTCATCCTCTCGGAACAGCACCACCAAATCCTGTCCATAAAATATTACACAGTCCCTTCCAAAGGACGCCGCCAACAACCAGCAAACATCGCCAAGATAGTCTTTGAGTCCTGTGACATTCCCTCCTCCATCATTACTGGACGTACAGTCCTTTCCGTAAAGGAATACGTTCCTCCTCCTCGTCAGTGCACTTCCTGCTGGAAATTTGAACACACTGCAAAATGCTGCCCATCTACAGCTATTTGTCCCAACTGCTCATAGGTTGGAGGCCCAGCATCTACCTGCATGTCTACTTCGCAGTCCTGCCCAAACTGCGGGGGCAACATACAGCCTTCTACAGGAAATGTCCCACCTACATTTTTGAAGCAGAAGTGTCTCATATCAGGTGGAAAACGGGACTTACCCTCCATGAAGCTCATCGTCAGGCACGTCACTTGGGCATTCCTCTGGCATCTCCTATGCCCCTGTGACAAGACCTACTCTTTTATCACAAGTTCCAAGCTTGTTCGTACTGCTCCCTCCACCCCACATCCTTCCCATACTCTATACGCCAGTTCTCCTCCCTCACCTTCTCCCTGAGCTAACTAATGTAAACACGCCGTTGTATCCTCTCCATCTCATATTACTGGTCTCTCCTCTCTTTCCTCTACTACTCAGCCTATACAACCTGTCCAGTGTCCCCCCTTCTCCAGACAACGGCACCAGAATGCTATACCACCAGCTCACACTCAACCTTTGTCCTCTCCTATGGAAGCAAAATCCCTGCAAAGTATCAGCAATTATCTTCACCGTACCTCTTCCTTGCCTCCCCTTGTCACTGCAGAAATACAATCTCCCCCTTCCTCACTCCCCCCTACTCCCATTCCTCCCACCTCTCATGCACCTTCCCCTCCCATTTCTACCTCTCTAGCATCCCCTGTTCCCCTCTCTTCTGTTTCTCACTCTTCCTCTATTCAACCATCCTCCTCCTCTGTGATCTCTGCATCCTCCTGATCTCATCCGTTCTTGACTTACCTAAGCCTCCTGGATACTCTCTTTCTCAGTGCCATATGCTGTCTCTGCACTCTTCCCACACTTGATTTTCCATAGTTCTGGCACTCATTCAATGGAATATTAGAGGCTTCTGAACTCATTGTATGGACCTTCATTTTCTTATTTCCTCCCATAATCCTCTTCTTATCTCCCTTCAGGAAACTTTTCTTCATACTTCCCTGGTTCCTATTCCTGTCTCTACTTTTCTTGGATCCCCTCCTTTATATAACATTGCCCTCCTTATCCGCAATGATGTCCCCTTTGAACTTCTTCCTATTTCTTCATAGATCCCTCATACTTCTGTTCGTGTTTTTTCTCCGTCGGTGGATCACTGTTAATTATATTTCTCTCCTTCTGTTCCTCTTGATTTTCATAGCTTTGTCACGTTCCTTCATTCTCTTCCTCCCACAGTTCTGCTTGTTGACTTCAATTGCCGACATTTCCTGTGGGGTGACTCTGTGATCACCACGATGGGACATTTATTGAACAGTTTCTTCTCAAGATCTTTTTATTTTTAACACTGACACTTCTACTTACTTTGATCTCCATACTTGTTCCCTCTCTTCTTTGGATCTATCCCTTTGCTCCCCTTCAATTTCTCACTATTTTAATTGCTCGGTAATAGAAGATACTCTTATTAGCAATCACTTGACCATTAAACTCTCTCTTGCCTTTTAATGTCCTCTTCCTCGTCCCCCTCTTTGGCAGTACCATGTTGCTGACTGGGAGTTATTTTCTTCTCTTACAGTGCCCCCACTTCCTCCTTCATCATTTTCATCTCCACAAGATATGTTGTCCTTTTTCCTTGTCCAGGTTTTAAGGGCTACCCTCAATGCCATTCCCCGTGATAAACAACCATCAAGTGACAAACGTGTTCCTCGGTGGACTCCTGTTTGTTCACAGTCTCTTTGTGTGAAACATGCCGCTTGGAAAAGTTTTCGCCCTAAACAGTTCACCCCCCATCGGATTCGTAGCTTCTCCATGTTTTGCCAAGCTTCTACTGCCTTCCGTTGTACCATTTGCCAGGCTAAATGTTCTAGTTGGAGAGACCGTGCTTCTTCCTTCTCTGCAAATACGCCTACTGCAGCAATATGGTCCCGACTTCATAGATTATTAGGCAAACATATCCCACCCCAAGCCTCGGTTCCTCATGTCGATGACCAGTCTGTAGGCGGTGCTTCCTAAGTTCCAGATGCCTTAGGTAATTATTATTGGTCTCATTAGTAGTGGGTTTCATCACTCAAGAATTTCACAGCCTTTAATTTGACTCTGAATCGATACCAATATCTGTCATGTTGTCAGTTGAGGGGGCTCTTAACGCTTCCTCTTCTCTTTGTGAATTATTGTCTGGACTTAAATATTATGAGAATACGAGTGAAAGATACGATGGTGTTCACTATCGTATGTTAGAACACCTATCTCCACAAGCCACATCCTCTCTCTTGGCAATTTATAATTGTTATGCTAGGTGTTTAGCCCCTTAACCGTGGGGCGTCACTTTCATGACGCTCGGGTGCAATGGATCATACTGCAGGGCATCACTTTTGCGATTCTGTGTTATTTTGACTTCACCCGGGCTTTGAAGTGGTTGCTTGTATCATCTGTCAGTACTGTCAGTGTCTTACAATAGTCAGTGGTGCTATTGTCATCTGTACTCCCATCCATTGTTGACAATTAAGCCATTTCTCACCGTTCCTGACTCCCCTCCCTACCTCCCCTCCATTACCCTCTCCTCCCGGCTGCCCCAGCTGCGCTGCACTAGGCAAATCTTGCCCGGATTTTTCCACTCATTTCATCCATTGGAATGAGCCCTATGCCTTATTCTTATGCAAAATAATATATATAAAAAAAGAATAAAGGTAATTGATAGTGCCATACATCTGGAATTGGCTAATTATCACCTGGCAACACCCACATGCACTCGTTCACTAATTTTCCCTGTTTATGTCCCCTTGAAATATGCTATATGACCTGTTCTAATAATGAAAATATATATATAAAAGGAAGGGAGAAGCCTAAGTGCTATTTACATTCACCTGGAACTACCTATTTTCCTGCCAGTCATTTCACAGCATATGAATTAACAGCTGTTACCTCGATGACGTTGTCAACACTTGGCGGCCCCATATCCACCTTGTCATTTAGTTCAGTGTTGTCGCTTGAGATGAAAGCACATAGCACTCGCGTCCCTCCATTTCTGCTACGTTAAGAGGGCCCTGTGACCTCTACCCTACTAAACCTCGTGTGGGAAGGGGTAAAAAACTAAGTGACTCTACTGTGGAGCGTGAACTGGCTAATTTATCCATGATAATGATGGACAGTGACTACAATATTTCTTGTGAATCGTGTGATGAGCCAGTGGAGGAAATGGTGATAAACTACGAGTGCTTCAGTGTCCCAAGTTCATCCTGGCTCCAAGGGAAAGGAGCCCTTAGTTACTGGAAGTGACAGTGTATAACATAGTGTAAATAAAATAGAAATGGAAATAATTACTAATATAGGAATATGAGTACAAATACTTGGAGTAATGACAGTGAAAGCTTTGCTCTCTACGCCAGTTTACTGAACGAGAAAGTTAATGACTGGAGTGAAAATAAACTATTACTGAAGGAAACTTATGGATAAATACTGTATATACGTATAAGTGTAATAACGTACTAGGTATATATAGTGTGAGTGTGTTTATGAATAATAAATGACAGAATACCAGCGGGGAACAAACGCAGGTGGGACGCTGGTACGTGTTCGTAATTTATATTGCTTTCACAGTGTTTTTTTTTGGTGTATGTATTCCAAACTATTTGAAAATCATAAAATTGTGCTTCTAGTGATAATATCAGGCTGTGGTAATCATATTACGGTGTGTTGGGAAGTGTAAAGTGGAGACTTTGTTACCCAGCTTCAGAAGTCTCCACAAGTCCTACAGTAGTCGACGAAGGCTCAACAAACATCCCAGGAGAAAGCTGTAGGTATGTGTCATAAGCATGTTTAACTATAATAGTCTTGGACTAATAACTGATTTTTTGCAAATATTTTTAAAAAGTCAGTCGGAGCGCAAATATCCCAGTGTGAGGTGCACGGACCACCTCCGACATGCCCGCACTTAAGGCGTTAAGGGGCGGCTTCCCGTCCCTAGAACGCTTAGAGTGCAGCTGGGTTCTCTTTCTAGACTGGAGCTTAAACAAATAAGAGGGGGCCAGGGCATAAAAACACAGGGCAACAACCTTACACGTATATTGACAAATTCAATGTTTGTGGAACAGGCAGACAGTCTTACACAATATACTAGGCAAAAATCAATACACAGGCTGGTATTACACAGGATATTAGGTGCACAGTCTAAGTCTGGTTCAGGAGGGCAAGGCACTACTTCACTGTCTTGGGTGGGGAGGTAATACTGTAAGGCTCACTAAACTTGAGGCTCACACTAAGTTTAGACTGGTCACAAGTAGAGGACAGGTTACTGACTCTGCACAAAGAAGGGGTAGGTTCTGTCACTGTGTTACAGGCGCTGCACTGAGGGGCGATGTTTCATCCTGGGGTTCGTGGATATTGCACTGTCTTTATATTCATTGTTTGGTATCACTGTGACGCCTGTCTTACAGTCACTATTATGCGTTCTTTTCTGGTTTCACTGTACACTTATTTTGTGTTACACTCACTATCGTGCCTCGTGTGCTAGTCTCACTGTTCTCTTATATTTCACTGTCTTTATATTCATGTTCTATCACGGATGGGACAGAGGGGAAGGGGAGGTCTTGGGGCTCACAACTTTCAGCCTAGGGTAGACAGAGGCCCTTTAGGAGTCCCTTCATCCCGGGGTCACGGGACCACTTTCAGGGGTGTTGTCTCTCGGCTGGGGCTCGGGCTATGTGTGGCGAAGGGCCCCTCACTACTGGGGATGGGAACTGGAGTCTGGCCCTTAGGACTGGGACCAAATAGGCGCTAGAAGCGCTCACTCAGGCTCCGGGTGGAGGACGGTTGAGTCCTTCGTCGGGGAGGGGAGAGGGCCCGCCCGAAGGTCCTGGGGATGTCCTCGGAGGTTAGTCGGCTGCTGTCTCTTACTGGTGGCACCGACATCAGGGTTGGGCTATGGCGTCGTTCCCTGCTGGAGTTTGTCAGGTAGGCATCCTCCTCCTCCGGGCAGAAGGAGGATAACCCCGGTGTCAGTACAGGGCCTCTCCACCAGTCCTCAAGGTAGAAGTCCTCCTCCTGGAGGTTGCCTCGGTCTTGGTGAAGAGAGGGGCAATCTGTGCTCCTGTCGGAGAGCAGTACTAAATGCAGATCACCTTCTTGCTGCAGAGTCACAGGTGGCAAGAGACTTTGGTGTCTCTCCTCGGCATGGCTACAGGCCATCGCTGGGTTTCCTTGGGCAACAGACGGAGGGCGGCTACAGGCTGTCTCTTTGCAGTTGACATGGCTACAGGCTGTCACCGTGGCTCAACTCCCCAATGGGAACACAGACAAAGCGCGGCTACAGGCCGTCGCTTGCCTGTCGTTGCAGCTACAGGCCATTGCCGAAGTTCCGTGGGGAGGACAACATGTAGACGAGCAGTGACTACAGGCCGTCTCCGGCCTACTGGCGCGACTACAGGCAGTCCCCGGTGTCGTGGCCTCCAAGGCAACTGCAGAAGGAGAGGGGATATACCAGTCTCTCCCCAGTGCGGCTACAGGCCATCGCTTGTTTCTGCAGGGGGTGTTAACAGCATCTGACGGAGCAGCTACAGGCTGTCTCCTGTTTGGCCATGGCCTTCTTTGTGTGCAGCTACAGGCCATCACTGCTGCCCAGCTACAGGCCGTGGCCCATAAATCAGAGTGGCTACAGGCTTTCTCTGGTATGGCGTGGCTGCAGGCCATTGCTGGGGTGCTGCTTGAAACTACTAGACCAGTTCTACCCCAATCCTGTTGGTGGTCAGCTCGCCCAAGAGGTAGTGTACTTTGACTAAGGTGGTGGTGGTGGATGAGCTCCGGGGAATAGGGGCACGCAGCTTGGGTGAACTTATGTCCGTATTGTCTGGACACGTTCTGCGCATCGTCTAGCCCTCCGTGTCCTCTTCCTGGGGGTGTGGTGGTGACCTGAGTTGCCACAGCCGGCACTTTACCACCATTGTCAGGGAAAAAGTCACGACCCCGTGACTTTAGGTAGTAGGTCTTGGCGGTGCTGGTGGCGAGGGCCAGCATTAGATATTGCAGGAGGGCAGTCCATTTTGAGGTGTCCTGATTTTCATCGAGGTGATGGTCGAAAGTAAGGAAAAATTTGGAACACTCAGGGGCTGTGAGAAGGAGTTGGAGGAGGTGATGAGGGCCCCGGACACGGTGCTTCCTGCTGAGAGTTGGTGCCCAAAGAGCGCATCGTAGTCTCACGGTGGGAGGTGTTGGCTTCTTTAGGGGATCGAGGTGAATCCTGGTCACTGAGGCGGTGGTTGTGGTTTTATGCCAGGGTAATGCGCTGTTGTATTCTCTCCGGGAAGGGGATGGTGAGATTTGGGTTTAGGATAGTGGTCGTGTTGGGGGTGTGAGTGGAGGGGAAGGTTTGGTGTTAAGTTGGAGGTGGAGCAGGTGGTGTGGGGGTGGTAGTATATCTTGCAGGAGGGCGTGAAAGGTGACCGGAGCTGGCAATGACAGGTTTTAGGGTGGGTGTGGGCAGCAAGGTGGGAGTGCGGCCTCGCGGTGCTATGGCTGTATGGGGCGTTAGGGTGGGGTGGGTGGTGTTGGGTGGTGGTGTTTGAGGTGTGGTGCAGGTGGAGATGGGGGAGTGTAGGGCGATGCCGGGGGGCGTTGACGTAGGGGTGGAGGTGACAGGGGGTGGTGTGCGGGGGTGTGAGGGTGTTCTAGTGCTGGAGGTGGATGGTGATGGTAAGGTGGCAGGTGAGGTGGTATTAGGTGTGCGGGGTGAAGGAGCCGGGGATGAGGGGGTAGGGGGCTGGCTGGGGAGACGAATTGGTGGTGGTGGCGAGGCGGCAGGTGTGGTGGCATGAGGTGTGGAGGGTGATGGGGCTGGAGATGAGGAGGTGGGAGGCTGACTAGGGAAAAGAACTTGTGGCGGGGGTGAGGTGATGAGTGTGGTGGCGGAAGGTGTGGTGAGGGTGAGTGTGGTCTTGCGGCGCCACCCAGGTGTTTGGTGATGCGATGGCTTGGGTGGTGGCAGGGTTCTGTGCTCAATGTTTGGGGTGGGTGGTGGGTGCAGAGGGAGGGGATGGTGTGGGTGTGGGGGTGGTGGCGGGTGGTGTGCGGTGTTGGAGCCGTGGTGGCGTGGTTGGGGATGGATTTAGGGCCCCCGGTTTGGGTGGTTGTACTGGCGGCAGTGGTGAGGAGGCATGAGCTGAGCTGCTGGGTGTGGCGGGCGGTGTGTAGCATCAGAGGTGAGGTGAGGTGGCGTGAGGTGTGGACGGTGAAGAAACCGGTGGTGAGGGGGAAGCGCGGCTTTGTGGTGTCATCCGGACGTTTGGTGACGGGGTGGCATTGGTGGCGGCAGGGGGCTGTGCTCGTGGTGGAGGGGCTGGGGGTAAATTTGGGGTCCCTGGGTCGGATGGAGCTGAGGTGTGGGGTGTGGCGGGCGGTGAGGCGTCTGGTGAGATCATTGGGGATGATCTGGGGATCCTTGGATGGTGAGGTTGAGGATGGGGTAGGGGAGGTGACCAAGGAAAAGGAGGTGGGTGAGGGTGAGGGGGAGGACGGTGTGACAGAGCAGGTATATGGGTTAGTCGTTTTGGCAGGAAAGGTGAGTGGTGGTGAAGTGTGCTGGGTGGGAGGCAGTAAGCAGGAGATGGTTTTAAGAAGTAGGTTAAGGGAGGATGAGGCATGGCATCTAGGAGGCCTGTTAAGGGGGAGGCAGGCTTTGTGTTGAGGAACGATAGGATGAGGGGAGGCGATATTAGTGGAGAAAGTGGCGTGTGAGGTGGGAAGGTTAGGAATAGGGGAAGGTAAGACAGAAGATATAGTGGGAGGGGGGTAGAATGAAACATGACATTTCCCCCTGTCATAGACTGGGGGGCGATGTTTTTGTGAGGTTGCCTCTGTCAGTATGGGGAGATGTGGGGGCAGTGTGGGGTGCCTTCTGTGCTGAGCTCTGAGCTTTTTTTGTCAAGCTCTGTTTCCCTCAGGCTCGGGGCAATCAGCATATGGTGGAGAGGCTTGTAGGCGCCCTTGGGTCGTTTTGCTGTGCCAGGCAGCTTTTAGCTGCTCACAGATGTTGTGGATAGGGCATCTGAGGCTGCAAGCAGAAAATTCCCACGGGTTAATGGCGATGATATTCATGAGGAATTAATTGATTGCACCGATGTGTTGAGGGGTGGAGTAGATGGCTAGAAGGCACCTCATTAATTGGATATCTTTATCCATGTCTTCCGTCAGTTCATGTTTTATAAAATGTTCTTTGATGAAGCTGGGGAGGATCCTGATGAGTATGTTAAACATAAGCTGTTCCCAAGTTTCATTGTCTGTTTCCGGGTAAGCGGCGGTGATGAGTCACCCGGCCTGGGTCAGAGTATCATCCAGGTTACCGTCGTATGTCAGACTATCCAATTGGGATAGTGCCACTACCCTTCCTAGTGAGGGTGTGATGGCTAGCATTACTAATAATGTAAAGCATGCCCATGTTAGCTCGGGGATGACTTTTGGTGCAATATTGGCCACGGCTTTGCCCAGTAATGGCAGCGTGAGAGCTATTTTCTGCCTGTCATCATTAAATCCAATATCCAGCAATGGCTTAATTATTAACAGATATGTGTGGATGTCGTACTGTTCTTGGTTGAATTTGGGCAATTGTACGTGTGGTTTCATTGCCATTTTTATCGATTTCCCTGTTGGTCCTCTCTGTGTATGCCTGGGTCAAGCACAACTGCTGTCCACCAGTGTTCTGCTAGGTGTCTAAAAGGCAGCTTCCTGTCCCTAGAACGCCTAGAGTGCAGCTGGGTTTCCTTTCTAGACCGGAGCTTAGACAAAGAAGAGAGAGCCAGGGCATAAAAACACAGGGCAACAACCTTACACATATAATGGCTACTTCAGTGTTTGTGGAACAGGCAGACAGTCTTACACAATATACTAGGTAAATACCAATTCATAGGCTGGTATTAGTGGGCCGAGTACTGCACAGGATACTAAATGCACAGGAGTCTAAGTCTGGTTCAGGAGGGCAAGGCACTGCTTCACTGTCTTGGGTGAGGAGGCAATACCGTGAGGCTCACACTGTTCTGGGACTAAGTTTAGACTGGTCACAAAGGGGGGGGGAGGTTACTGACCCTGCACAAAGAGGGGGTAGGTTCTGTCACTGTGTTACAGACACTGCACCGAGGAGTGATGTTTCATCCCGGTGTTTGTGGATATTGCACTGTCTTTATATTCTCTGTTTAGTATCACTGTGATGCCTGATCTTACGCTTACTATTATGCGTTCTTTTCTGACCTCACTGTACGCTTATTTTTCGTTACACTCACTATCATGCCTTGCATGCCGGTCTCACTGTTCTCTTATATTTCACTGTCTTTATATTCACTGTTATATCACGGATGGGACAGAGGGGAAGGGAAGGTCCTGGGGCTCACAACTTTTGGCCTAGGGTAGACAGAGGCCCTTTAGGAGTCCCTTCATCCTGGGGCCACGGGACCACTTTCAGGGGCGTTGTCTCTAGGCTGGGGCTCAGGCTATGTGTGGCGAAGGGCCCCTCATTATTGAGGCTGGGAACTGGAGTCTGGCCCTTAGGACTGGGGCCAAATAGGCGCTGGAGGCGCTCGGTTAGGCGCTAGGTGGAGGACGGGTGTCGCCCTATGTCGGGAAGGGGAGAGGGCCTGCCCGGGGGTCCTAAGGAAGTCCTTGGAGGCTCGTTGGCTGCAGTCTTCAGCTGGTGGTGCTGCCATCAGGGCTTGGCTGTGGCTTCATTCCCTGCTGGAGTCCATCAGGTAGGCATCCTCCTCCTCCAGACGGAGGGAGAATAACCCCGGGGACAGTACTGGACCTCTCCACCAGTCCTCAAGGCAGAAGTCCTCCTCCTGGAGGTTGCCTCAGTCTTGGTGGACTGAGGGGCAATCTGTGCTCCCACTGGAGGGCAGGACTGAGGGCAGATCACCTCACTGTGGAGTCACAGGGGGCAAGGGACTTTGGTGTCTCTCCCCGGCGCGGCTACAGGCCGTCACTGGGTTCCCTTGGACAGCAGACAGAGGGTAGCTACAGGCCGTCCATTCGCTGTTGGCATGGCTACAGGCTGTCGCCGGGGCACAACTCCCTAACGGGAATGCAGACAAAGCGCAGCTACAGGCTGTCATTGGGGCCCAACTCCCTGACAGAAATGCAGACAAAGCACGGCCACAGGCCGTTGCCGAAGTCCCGCAGGGAGGGTGATGTGTAGACGCGGAGTGGTTACTAGCCATCTCCTGCCTACCGGTGCGGCTACGGGCCGTCGCCGGTGTCGTACCTCCCAAGGCAACTGCAGGAGAGGGGACGTACCGGTCTCTTCCCAGTGTGGCTACAGGCCGTCGCTGGTTTCTGCAAGGGATGTTAGCAGCACCTGACAGAGTGGTTACAGGCCGTCTCCTATTTGGCAACCTGCCTACAGGCCGTGGCCTTCTTTGTGAGTGGCTACAGGCCGTTGCTGGTGCCCGACTACAGGCCGTGGCCCTTAAATCAGAGCGGCTACAGACCATCTCCTTTATTTCCTAGTGGCTACAGGCCATATCTGGTATGGCACGGTTACAGGCCGTCGCTGGGGTGCTGCTTGAAACTGTTAGACCAGTTCCACCCCAATCCTGTTGGTGGTCAGCTCGCCCGGGAGGTAGTGTACTTTGACTACAGTGGTGGCGGTGGGTGAGCTCTGGGGAATAGGGGCGCGCGGCCAGGGTGAACTTACATCTGTATTGCCTGGACACGTTCTACATGCCATCTAGACCTCCGTGTCCTCCTCCTGGGGGTGTGGTGGCGACCTGAGTTGCCACAGCCGACATATTAATAATAAATTCTGGACGAAAGGTTTCTTTTCTTCTGATTGGCATATAGAGATCATCCTCCCTTTTCTTAAACCTGACAAACGTGGACACCATCCACAAGACTACCATTCTATAGTCCTGACTAGCTGTTTATGTAAACTGCTTGAATGGATGGTAAATACTAGGGTCAGGTGGCACCTTGAAACCCGTATTCTTCTTTCTCCTTACAGTTTGGGTATCGCAAAGCACGCTGCACTTTAGATCCCTTTCTCAGACTCGAATATTTCATCCGTCCTGCTATTTCCCTCCACCAGTCGCTCATTGCCGTCTTTTTTGTTCAGAAAAAACCTGCAATGCGGCATAGAGGTATCATATTATTTCGTTACCTTTGCTCCCTTGGTCTGCATGGAAACATGGGTGTTTTTCTTCAAAATTTTCTTTCCCTCCTGACCTTTCGTGTCCGTCTAAGGGACAACATTTCCCTTGCCTTTACCCAACATGAAGGTGTCCCCCAAGGCTGCATCTTAGTACTACCCTTTTTCTTATAGCTATAAATGGCACTGTCTCTCCTCTAGTCCTTCAGTTTTGGCCTCTCTGTATGTTGATGATCTAGGTATTAACACTGCTGATGTTGATCAGCCTCGACTCCAATCCCTTCTTCAGTTCGCTATTGATGCAGCTTCCACATGGGCTACTGTTCATGGTTTTCTTTTTTCTACCTCTAAGTCTTGTCAGTAACGATTACTTGTTTGCGAACCATACCACAGCCTTCTCTGTACTAACTGTATAAAACGTCTCTCTTCCCTACCGATCCTCCTCCAGATTTCTTGACCTCACATTTGACTCTCGTTTAAATTGTAATGCACGTATCTCTTCCCTCAAGTCTTCTGCTCTTCATTGTCATCGTTTACTACAAACGCTGTCTCATCTTTCATGGGGTGCTGATTGCAGCACAGTTCTTCATCTTCACTCCGTCTTTATTCTATCCAAACTCGATTATGGTTGCCAGGTTTACTCTTCTGCCTCCACTCGCACTCTTTCAGAGCCAGATTCTGTTCATCATACTGGTATTCATTTAGTTATTGGTGCTTTTCGGTCGACTACCGCTACAAGTCTTTGTGATGAGTTGGGCATTTGCCCACTCTTTTATCGTCGTTCTGTTCTCACTGTCAGGTCCTATACACGTTTCCTTCAGTTCCATACAAGTAATTTACTCCGCCCTCCTAGCCGTCTTCAACGCTCGTTCCGCTCAGATTTCCATCTCCTTATTCCATTTCCCTTTTGTGTCCCCACCCTTCTTCAGTCAGTTGATTTTACTTTTTCTCCAATTCTTCCACTACATCCAATTTCTTTCCCACCCTGGCTTCTGCCTCCAGCTGTAGTATGCCCTTCTTATCTCCCTTGTTCTAAGTCTTTTCTTCCCTCAGATATCCTTCGTACCCTTTTTCTCGAACATATGTCCTGTCACTCTTCTGCTACACATATCGTTACTGACGGCTCTAAATTTTATCATGGTGTTGGGTTCACTATTGTGTTCCCTGACTCCTTTCACAGCATGCTTCCCTTCATTGCCAGTATCCGTACTGCAGAACTCTATGCTATTCTTTTTGCTCTGAATATTCTTCATAGATTCTCTTCTTCCACCTTTGTTATATTTGCCGATTCTCTCAGCGTGCTCACTTCCTTACACACCATTCTTTCTCATCCTCTAATCGCCCAGATTCAAGAGTGGCTGTTCCGCCTTTCTGTTAGGAAGAAGGCGGTTCACTTCTGCTGGGTTCGTAGCCATATTCGAATTACAGGTATAGTTAATCAATGCTGCTACCAAATACAAGTAGTCATCACCTAGCTATTGTAACAGTGTGTTGATTTGTAGGGAATTTAAGAAGGAGAGAATGTTCGTTGTATTTGATGTAGATGGTAGGAGAAAGATAAAGATGAGTCTGGGGTTTGACTGTAGTTTATTTTCTCAAATGGGAATTCCTCACACGAGCAGTACTGAGTTGAGAAAGGTTATATGCTGAAGCTTTCCCCGCGCGCTCTTCTTGCCTTTCCTTGCCGTGCCTCTCCTCTCTCCTAACCGCTTCTACTGTCTCTCCCATTTCCCATGTATGTGACTGGTTGTGTCACGTGTAAGGACACAGGTGTGTGGAACCTTCCCAAGCCTGGGGAATTTCCATCCAGAATCACACTCTGCTGTGTGTGAAATTCCTAACTGAGAATGTGCATTGCTGTTTTCCCTAGCCCTCTTGCTCAGGCATAATTTTCATCTAAGTTCTATATTACATATATACGTTACTGGCTCTTATGTAGTGTGTTATGATAATGTAGAATCCTGACATCGCTCGGTTGCGCCCATCTGGCGTACATACGTCAGCATGTAGTAACTATTTACATTATAACCTATTAATACATGGTTTTCATCACAACATTGCTGAGACATTAATATTCTAAAATATAACACATTGTAGTAATATATTGTATGTATAATGGAATAAATACATTGTAGTAAACTGAATACAGGATATTGTATAACATATTGTAGTAATACAGCGGCACAAATGTGTATGTACAACAGACATACGCATATATTTATCCAATGGTAGTATAATGGCAGTACCATGCCAAGACTATAGAAAGAGTCACTTATATTAATGTTAGTTCTAAATGCTTATTTACACATGGAACAACAGAATTCAAAGCAGGATTTCATTCAGTACACAGAGTGCCAAATACAGTATGTGTGTGTGCGTGTGTGTGTGGACAATACGTGTGGTGGGGTTGGGGGGGTATAGTGAATATGAAATGTGTCATAATGATAATATGGATGTGTGCATGCGTGGCTAAGGACGTCCAAGACTGATATGCAATCATTGCCTTTAACACTTGATAACACACACCTCAGTATTTATTTAGGTTCTGTTTCTAAGTTTGTAGCATGGTACATTATTACATTGTATGATTATGTTCTGGGGGTGAAACCTGAAACACGATATAAAGACAAACACTAATATATTATAAAAATGCATTATGTGTGGCAAAATGTATGAATAATAATATCTCAGGAAGAAATATTACCGTATTATAACATCTATTTAAATACGTTGTAGGTGCAGCTTTTCTTAAGCTCAGAACATCAGATTTCCTTTGATCAGTATGTTACGTTATACTGTAACTTTGAGTTAAGTAATATGTTATGTATTGTATTTTAAGTGATGTCTGGTGGACGTTCACTTAAAACTACATTGAACAGACAGCAAGTGCAGTTGATAGCAGTTTTCCGGTATTTGTTATTGATCACACACTGACCAACTTATTCCTGAGTTTTTTAAAAATCTTTATCACGATTGGAAAACAGCACTTTAGGCATGTCAACAAGTGGCAGATGCCTAGCGAGTTGGCAAATTGACTAGAGTTATGACTGTCCCAGTCAAGAAAGCATCATATTTTAATGGAAAAAGCCTGCTATTGTAACAGGAAAGTTGCGTAAAGAATTGCACATAAACGTCACTAATTCCTGTATAAGTGCCCCGTACTAAAAATCATGTCAGTGAGCAAAATATATGAGTGTCGTATCGGTTATATTGTCAAGTAAGTTAGAGTAAGTTATTAAAGTTATTGTTAGATTGTTGTACTGTAGGGAATAATATCCATTATAATCAGAGGATAATGAAAAAAAAGAAAAAAAGATTTGTATGGAACTCATTGATTAGCAGGTAGTAACCCTCTCTCCTCGATCACCTCTCGCAGTCTGTTTGCACAGAGGCGACATGGTTCCGTATGAGCTGTTTCTGGCTTCTGAACTGTTTCCACAAGTCATAGATGTGGGCCAGTAGTTCATCTGTTGTGTCCGTTCACTCTCAGGCTCCCAACGGTTTACCATATTCCCCCATACATTTTCGATGGGGTTCATGTTTGCTTCCTTACTGAGCCAGTTGGGCAGCTGCAAGTCCTCTCCACGTCCAAACCATCCCGAGACTCTTTTCGCTATGTGGATGGGGCAGCGGTCCTGAACAAAAATTATAGGGCCGGGAGGAAACGGATAATTCCGCTCCTGAACTGAGGGAAGGGAAAAAAATCCTGCAAAATTTCCATGTATTTTTTAGCAGTGGGACTCCCTTCTATCCTGATGACGTCACCCATACCGTGGATGCACACCCACCCCCAGACATTGACGGTGACGTGTCCACTTCTGGCCTCCTCGTAGATGTTCCTACGGCCGTAACTGCACGTGAATAAAATATTTACACATCGCACATATAGTTTCATTTCTAATATCTTTGACGCTCTGGGAAACGCCACCGTTTTTTATGTTATGATTCATTATCCGCTATTTGTTTGGTATATTTTACCGGATTCTAAGGCTTAATAAACATTGCTGCAAGTGTTGGTACTATGCGTTCATCTAGACGTATTAGTACTATGAATATCAAATGATCCCTAAATGTTTTATTAATATTAAAATTGTTTAGTGATACAGTATAAAAATATGTTTGTTATACATATCGTCACTAAATTTATACATATGCCTCAGAATACTGTCGCCTCCAGAAGTCTTTTCTCTGTCATTAAATTTTATGAATACAAAATATCTGTTAACAGTCATATGGAGAAGTGTCAGGCATACCATCAACGCATCTCTATACTCTGGCATTTATCTGCCTACTGCTCTTCCACACTCTCAAGTTTTTCTCGGCCTGTCTGTTTACCATAATTCTTACCATTCACCACCATTTCTATCTATCTATCTATCTATCTATATCTATCTATTTATCTATCTATCTATATCTAGCTAGCTAGCTAGCTAGCTAAATATATATATATATATATATATATATATATATATATATATTTATATATATATATATATATATATATATATATATATATATATATATATATATATATATATATATATATATATATATATATATAAATATATATATCTATATCTATATATATGGAGAATCTGTGGTACAGTGGTAAAGTGTGCGTTTTCGTACATTGAAGAACGAGGGTTCGCACCCTGCCAGGATAATGAACTATGCGAGCGTTCTTCCGGCCACATACTGCTTTGGCGGACACAAGGGGTGCTGTGGTTGAACCAGTCTCTTACTATAAAGTATGCTTGAACCCAGTCGGCTAGCATGGTCCGATTACACTTGGTTCACAGACTACACACATCCAAAGCCACTTCAACACTACAGTTATATTTACCAGCACTTCTCACCCTACATACAGTCTCTACTAGGCAGCCTAAACCACTTGGTAGAGATATGCTGGCTGTATCGTCCCCACTTCTGTCGGGATAGGCCAGTCCTGCAGTGGACACTCAAACGGCTGATTATATATATATATATATATATATATATATATATATATATATATATATATATATATATATAGATAGATAGATAGATATATATATACATATATAAATATATATATAGATAGATAGATAGATAGATATTGTTACGGAACAGAGAAAGATAATGTACACTTTAAGTGAGAATACTAATAATCACTACTGTCCCGTAAAGGTCCAGGTTCAAAATAAAAGAGTTAGGTAAAATTACAAGTTAAAGTTTAATGCTCAAACTAACAACAAAACATTCAGGACTCATAAGGATAATGTAATGGCAAAAACAGGTTAAATATATGGTTAACTGCAATAGCCTCTATTAACACGAAATTAGCAAGAGTAAATTTATCTAAGTCAGCCCTGATAAAATGAAAATTCACTGGGTAATGCTCAGTTAATGAAGATAAATTATTACAGATACAAAATAATATTAAAACTGGCTGACAAAATGAATACTACATAAATTACAAAAACCTCACTAGGCCTACAAATCAACACCTTATGCTACACAGTACAAGGAAAAAATGCAATAACAGTCATACTCAAATTACACAGCTGCTAGATGGTTGGAGACTTCCGGAGCACTCACAACAATAACTGTACAGGGGAGGACAGAGATGTGAACAAAATGAGGAGTAGGTCTAAGTGGCAGTGATGCAGAGACTGAGCTCATTATATAGGGGCCAGCAGAGCTTGATACAACTTGTAAGAAGGACGCGCAAATGAAACCATGGGAACAAAGAGTTGACAATCCCGCTCTGAACAACATAAAAAACGACTTACTCTACTATAACGGTAGAAGGGGGGAACTGAGGCAAAACACGCTCGTGATCAAACATGCAGCATACTGTGCGTTAAAATTACACAAAGGATGATGAAATCATAGGCTATGTAACTTAAAAATATATATATATATATATATATATATATATATATATATATATATATATATATATATAAACAGTATATGTAAATATATACAAATATATATATATATATATATATATATATATATATATATATATATATAT
This sequence comes from Coenobita brevimanus, assembly GCF_032717465.1. Taxonomy (NCBI): domain Eukaryota; kingdom Metazoa; phylum Arthropoda; class Malacostraca; order Decapoda; family Coenobitidae; genus Coenobita; species Coenobita brevimanus. The sequence continues at coordinate 36,203,879 of NC_136978.1, forward strand.
ATATATACATATATATATATATATATATATATATATATATTCATATATACATATATATATTTATAAATATAATATATATTTTTATAAATATATATATATATATATATATATATATATATATAAATATATTTATATATATATTCATATATACATATTTAGATATATACATATATATATATATTCATATATACATATATATATATATATATATATATATATATATATATATATATATACATATATATATATATATATATATATATATATATATATATATATATATATATATATATATATATATATATATATATATATATATATATTAATATATATATTATATATCAATCATTTCCTGTAGCACCCTCGGGGATGCATAGGGCCTCGATGAACTCACACCACCATATCCTATCTTTGTGCTAACTCCTCAAGATCTCCCCAACACTCATCTCCAGCTTCCCGTCTCATTGTCCTCACCCACGTCTCTTTTGGCCTTCCTCTACCTCTCCTACCAAGTGCCACCCACCCTGGTGTACCTCGTACTATTCCCTGTCTCCTATACACATGTCCTAGCCACTTCCATCGTGAGAACCTAACATATTCATCGACCGGCTGCACTCCCGTTATTTCTCTAATTCTACTATTTGGTATCCTTTCCCACCACTTAACTCCTAATATTCTTTGTTTTCAAACACCAAGAATTTATTTTCCATAGTCACTGTGCTGTACCAAGACTCGTGTCCATAAATTAAGATACTCCTAACCATTACCTTATAAAGTTTGATTTTTGTATGTACAGAAAAACTTTTATTATTCCAAATATTTTTAAGCATTCCCATTGCCTGATTAGCCTTCTTTAACCTTTCCTCGAATTCAAAGTTCAAAGAACCATCCTTGGCTAAATAAGTACCTAAATATTTAAACCTATCAGCTTGCTTTTACAACCATACCTCCAATTACACATTCCCGTGCATTTTCCATATTCATATTGATTATTTCAGTTTTTCCACAATCAATAACCAAACCCACCTTGCGACCTTCACTCACCAAACAGTCCAACACTCTCTGCATCTCTTCTGGCCCATCACAAATCAAAACTATATCATCTGCATAATCTAAATCCAAAAGTTTCCTGTTCTCTCCCCAAAGTATACCTGCACCGGTTTCTGTTCCAACGCGTTACAAAATGTAATAAATGACCAATAAAAATAGAAAAGCCGATAGAACACCACCTTGAATTACTCGGACTTGACTTCAAACGAATCACTCAGACAACCATCAACCATCACTTTACAAAATGTGTCCTCATGCATGTTCATAATGACCCTCACAAACTCCTCTGGTATTCCATAATGTCTCATGATCTTCCCCATAGTCTCTCTCGAAACACTATCAAAAGCCTTTTCAAAATCAACAAAACAAAGACTTAACTGTACTCTCATTTCATTAACTTGCTGCATCAAATGCCTAACTATAAAGATCTGATCATTGCAACCACGTCCCTTTCTAAAACCAGCCTGTTCATCCCTCAGAATACCCTCAACCACCGGCTCCAACCAATTTAACAACACTCTACTGAAAACTTTCAAAGCTGTCGGTGACAAAGAGATTCCCCTCCAATTACCACATTCACTCAGGTCTCCCTTCTTCGGAACTTTAACAATTACACCATTCTTCCAAACTGATGGTAGTAACCCCGTCAACCATATCTTATTGAATAGCTTGGTCAAGATCATTATTAATCTATCCCCCTCCACTTTAAACATTTCCGGAATTAAACCATCCTCCCCTGGTGCCTTATTATTCTTTAACTGTTTTACTGCTTTCTCCACTTCTGCAAGCCTCAACTCTCCTGTTTCTATATTTAAATCTTCCTGAGCAGACGGTATATCCTCTTCTGGTGGTATTGGTCTATTAAGAACTGTCTCAAAATGCTCTTTCCATCTATTTTTAATATCTCCATCTTTGGTCAATAAATTTCCTTCCCTGTCTCTAACTGCTATTTCCTTGCGTTTACCTGCATTACCACTCAGTTCTCTAATCGATTCATATGCTATTCTTTGACTCTGTCCATCATTTTTGTTTATTAAGATTTCAGTCTCTGTAACCTTTTCATCCACACATCTTCTTTTATCTCTCCTAGCTAACCTTCTTACTTCTGAATTCAAACTCCAGTACGCAGCTCTTGCTAAGTCAATCTCTCGTTCATCAACGCATTTGCATCTCACTCCTCAATTATATATATATATATATATATATATGTATATATATATATATATATATATATATATATATATACATATATATATATATATATATATATATATATATATATATATATATATATATATATATATATATATATATATATATATATATATATATATATATATATAATATATTTTTACCCTGGGTGTAGGGGTTTTTCAAGCATACTCCCCCAGTATCCCTGCTTGTCGTAAACGGCGACTAAAAGGGTTGGCGGATGGTTAGTGCCCCTCCCCGGAAAACAACTAACTAAAAATACAAACAATAAGCCTCGGACAAGGACTGACCAAAAGATGACGACCAAGGACCGGACAAAGGACATGGTAATGGAATGTAAGGGGAGCGAATGATGAGGTGAAAGAGAGAGAGATTGTCCAGGTGCTTGAGGGTGCGAAAGTTAATGTATGCGGAATAACTGAAACAAAATGGAGAGGTGAGAGTATGAGAGATTGGGAGTATGGATGGGGTATATGTGCAGGACTAGGTGAGAATGAGAGGGCAAAACAAGGAGTATGGATAGTTGTGAGTAAATGATGGAAGAAGAGCATAAGAAAGTATGGATCAGTTGGGTCAAGGATTGTGTGGGTAAGATTGAAAGTTGGAATACAAATGTGGACGATTGTGTGTGTGTATGCGCCAACGCAAGGTCGTGCAAGTAGAGTGAGAGAAGAGTTCTGGACAAATGTGGAAGTGTGCACGGAAAAGTTTGGAAGGAATGAGAGAGTGTTTATGATCGATGATATGAATGGTAAAGTAGGGAATGTGAAGGTGGATGGAGTAGTTGGTGAGTGGGGTGTGCCTGCTGAGACAGATGAGAATGGCAGTGCTTTAGTGGACATTTGTGCTGGGAGGGGGTTGGTGATAGCCAATACCCTCTTCAGTCACAAAATGATCCACAGGTATACATAGCAAGTGATGAAAAGGGTGGGTGGTGAACTGATTGAAAGGAAGGCAATGATTGATTATGTGTGTGTGGATGAAAGGATGCGAAGATGTGTAATGGATCCAAGAGCTTATAGAGGTTGGGGGAGTGGACTTTCTGACCACTACTTGGTGGTGGCCAGAATTAAGGTCCAATTAGAATGGAGAAATAGAAGAAGGGAAGGAGGGGAAGAAGGAGTATTATAAGGAGAGTGGAAAGGTTACAAGAGGATGAGAAAAAGGCAGAGTATAAGAAGGGAAGTGGAGGAACGATTGGGCAAATATGAATTGGAGCAGATGGGGGACGTGGAAGGTGTGTGCAGGATATTTACAGAGGAATTATGTGCAGCATGTGATTTGGTGTGTGGGATGAAAAGACGGAGGGGTGTGCAAGGAACAGCGTGGTGGAATGAAGAGATGAGACAGGCTGTGGCACAAAAGAAGAAAGCATACAATGAATGGATGAGAAATAGGGGTGTGGAAGAAGCTGAGAGGCGGAAGAGTGAGTTCTATGTAGAAAGAAAGAGAAAAGTGAAAAGATTAGTAAGAGAGACTAAGAAGAGCGTGGATGAGGAATTTGGAAGGAACTTGAGTGTAAAGTGGAGGGACTGTAAGAAAATGTTCTGGAAAGAGGTGAAAAGAGTAAGACAGGGAGGAAGTGAAGTTAGCAGGGGAGTGAAAGATAAAAATGGTAGATTACTAGTGGAGAAGGGAGAAAAAGTGAGCAGATGGAGAGAACACTTTAAAAAATTGTTGAACATACAAGATGGAAGTAATGCGAGTATAAGTGACTAGGGAATGGCTGGGAGGAGGAGGGAGTTGAGAAGACAGGAAGAAATCAGTAGGATAGAAGTTGTGGAAGCAATGAAGAAAGTTAAATTGGGGAGAGCCCCAGGAATTGATGGAGTGTGTGGCGAAATGCAGAAGTATGGGGGAGAGATAGTAGTAGAATGGATGTGGAAAATGTGCAGATTGGCCTGGGAGAAAGGTAGAGTCCCGGAGGATTGGAAGTCAGGTATAATTATTCCCTTGAACAAAGGAAAAGGGGAAAAAGAAGTGTGTGGTAATCATAGGGGGATCAGTCTTCTTAGCATAACAGGAAAAGTATATGGTAGGATACTTATTGACAGAGTTAGAGAAAGAACAGAGAAATTAGTTGGAGAAGAACAGGGAGGCTTTAGGAAGGGAAGAGGTTGTGTAGATCAGATATTCATTCTTAGATCTTTAGTGGAAAAGTTTCTAGAGAAGGAAAAGAAGTTGTATGTGGCTTTCATGGATTTGGAGAAAGCATATGACAGGGTAGATAGACAAGGATTGTGAAAAGTATTAAGAATATATGGAGTAGATGGGAAGTTGTTGAATGCTGTGAAGAGTATGCATGATGGTGCTAAGGCTGCAGTGCGTGTGGATGGTGAACTGAGTGGATTTTTCTCTTTGAAGGTTGGGTTGAAACAGGGATGTGTCATGTCTCCATGGTTGTTCAATCTGTACATGGATGGGGTAATAAAAGACGTACAAGGTAGGGTAGTGGATGTTGGAGTGGCCCTGGTGAGGGAGGGTAGTGTTTGGAAACCTGTACTGTTGTTTGCAGATGATACTGTGTTCTTGAGTGAAGACGAAGGGGAGCTGCAAGGCTTGGTGGATGAGTTTGGGAGAGTGTATAAGAAACGGAATCTTAAGGTGAATGTAGGGAAGAGTAAAATGATGGTCTTTGAAAGAGGTGAAGTCAGTGAATGTACAGCGAGATTGGATGGTGAGGAATTGGAAAATGTGAGTACCTTTAACCCTAGTTTAGTAGCATCGTCCAGGATTCCGAATTTAGGCCTATTTTGCGTTGTGGAGGAGACGCTCCAAGGCCTATGGCGCTCAGCTGCCATGACATCTCAGTTTGTACTTTGTCCTGTGTGTGTGAGGTGTGTTCGTGTTGCTCCCGTTTGTTTCTCATCTGCTGTAGCCAATTGTCCGGTATTCCGTACAACGCTATTAAAATAGAACCTTGTGAGTGTGCCTACGAAACATATCCTGTAATGTGTCGAATTGTGTTCCAGGAAAAATAAATTTTTTCAGTATCAGCCTAGGGAGGCTGGGGCATATCGGGGGACGACTGGACTTCATGTGTGGCACAAGTCATCACCATCAGGCAACACTGTGGCTGTCAGTGGTGAAAAGATTACAAGGATGTAGCACTGTTTGTCATTTTTACACATTTTTTGTTTAATATTTTTTCATAATGTCGTTTTAGTTAAATACATTTAGTTCATAGTTCCTAGAGTTAAGATTAGCATCTAATTTCAGTGAAAATTTTTTGAAATAAACTGCACCATTCCTATATGAATATTTCTACCCCCAAAGTTTGTCCGGGATTCCTGACATCGCTAGTAGGCACGTGATGCTGACAACGCTACTACTCCGAGTACTTGGGTAGTGTGATGAGTAAGGATGGAGGTCTGGAGGGTGAAGTGCTTGAAAGGGTACAGCAGGGAAGAAAGGTTGCTGGCTCCTTGAAAGCAGTGATAAGAAGCAGGGAAGTGAGAATGGAAGTGAAAAAGTTACTACATGACAGTATTGTGATGCCAACTCTAACATATGGAAGTGAAGCTTGGACGTTACTGGAAGGACACAAGTCAAGAGTGAGAGCAATGGAAATGAGTTATTTAAGAGGAGTCTGTGGAGTCACATGAAGAGACAGGTGAAAACACTGGACAAATGAGGACTATAAAGGAGTGTTGTAGGTGTGGATGTGGCATGGAGGCAACGTTAGGAGGAACAGGACTGAGAGTAGTTGGGCACGTGGAGAGGATGGAGGGTGAGAGACCATTGAAAGGAGAGGTGGGGAGAGGAGTGAGGTGGGGTGGAGAGGGAGGGGGAGGCCGGGAGGGATGAGATGGATAGATGGGATGGGAGGGAGGTATATGATAAGGAAGGGAGTGTGAATTGGGGAGCAGGCAGTGAAAATGTAAGGGCGGGGGACACGACGATTCTTGGAGGCGAACTGATTGTTTGTGGCCAGCACTCAAAAGCAGATTGAGGCGTCTGGCAATCTCTGTCTAGCTATCTATCTATCTATCTATATATATATATATATATATATATATATACCTAGGCTGCTTCCCCCAAGGAAAGGGAGGTAGCTGAGACAGGACGACACACTCCCCATTTACTCATCCATTCAAACACGTTCCTCATTCGCATCTGTAGCCCCAAGGGGAGAACGGACAGATCCTCACCGAACCACACCGCACAAAGGGTCAACTGCGCAATGCAATCAGGTGACATCCGCAGCAGGAGTCCACAGCAGAGCTGGTTTACCCTCACCACACATCCTCACAACAGATCCATCCCCTTACCCGCACTCTGACCTGACTAGCTGATCAGACCAAAATGGGTATGGGAGAATATGCCCTCAGGCTGTGCGTCATCACTTATTCATTCACAATTTCTCTCCTCCATTTATTTCCTGTCACGCACAGCCAACTCTTCCTTGCTCAACAGACATCCTCTCATGGCATCCAGTGCTCTCTTCACACTGTCCATCCATCCCTATTAGTGGTCTTCTCCCTCTCACAGCCTCACACCTCACATCACATCAAATGGTCTAGTTATCTTTTCACCACTTATCGCTCATTATCCATTCTCTCCATATGCCCAAACCATCGCAACACCCTCTGCTCAACTCTACCATGGCCATCTCCGAACAACTCCAGTTCTCCTTCATCGCCTATCATCATTTTTGCACTCTAATCCACATACGTCACACATACTCCTCAGACACTATATACCTCATCTCCATTACATTCAAACTTTCCCCTCTCCTCTGCTACACCCATATTCCATGTTTCAGCCCCATATAATGCAGTCAGTACCACCATAGCACACCCTATACAAACTTTCTCTTACATCCATTCTAGCGAACGTACATTTAAACACTTTTTTCATTCCTCCAGCACCTTTCTCCCTACTTCATTTATTCTAAACTAATCACTTCTGCATCTATTCTTCCATCCACAGCAACATGTAGGACCCTTAGATATTTAAAACACTTCTCTACCTCCTCAAGCAACTCGCCATTCCAAAGCTATATTCATCCCCCCTACCATCTACCAACCTCGTACACTTCATCACTTTTACTCTTATTCTCATTTGCCTTTCAAATTTCCTCCTTTCACCCACACCCTTCCAAAGCTTTCCTCTACCAACTGTCTCAATCTCTCCTCTGAATCAGCCACCAGTGCAGTATCATCTGCAAACAGCAGCTGCTTCAGATTCCACTCTCCACCATCAACAATTCACCAGATCTCAGACCTCCACCTAAAACTCTTGCATTCACTCTCCCTTACAACACTGGACTATCCATGTAAATATTAAACAACCACAGGCGACATCACACATCCCTGCTGCATGACCCCACTCTCACAGGGGAAAACCAGTCACTCACAGCATTTCCCACTCTTACACACAGCTCTACTATTTACATAAAAACTTTTTCACCCTTTTTAAAGTAACCTACCATCAAGTCCATACAATCTTAAAACAGTCCACAAAGCCTCCCTATCAGTTCTATCATGCGCTTTCTCTAAATCCATGAATGCCCAAAACACATCCTTGCCTTTCGATAAATACTTTTCACACACTTGTCTCACAGCAAACACCTGATCCACGCATCCCCTCCCTCTCCTAAAGCCACACTGCTCTTCATCAATCACTCCCTCTGTACCCTCTCTCTCATAATTAACACTCTACCATAAACCTTACCTACAACACTCAACAGACTTATACCCCTAAAGCTAGTACATTCATACTTATCACCCTTGCCTTTATACAACGGGACCACACAAGCACTTGTCCAGTCAATTGGCACCATACCTTTCACAAAGTACACATTCAACAATCTTACTAACCAGTCAACAATGGTCACTCCACCACCTTTCATGCATTTCACAGCACACCCATCCATACCTGCAGCTTTCCCTGTTTTCATCTCCTTTACTGCAGTAAAGGAGCAGTAATTTTGTAATGAACATTAAAATGACATTATTTTCTCCTGGAAGAAATAGGAATTCATGTAACATGGATTCCATATCACAGTATTATAATACTTCAGTGTATGTCTTTATATGGTGTTTCAGGTTTCACCCCCAAAACGTAATCATAATTATATAATAATGTAACATGCTACAAACTTATAAACAGAACCTAAATAAATACTGAGGTGTGTGTCATCAAGTGTTAAAGGCAAAGGTTGCATATCAGTCTTGGACGTCCTTAGACACGCATGCACACATCCATATTACCATTATGACACATTTCATACTCACTCTACCCCCCCACCCCCACCACACGTATTGTCCACACACACACGCACACACACATACTGTATTTGGCACTCTGTGTACTGAATGAAATCCTGCTTTGAATTCTGTTATTCCAAATGTAAATAAGCATTTAGAACTAACATTAATAGCATGTTCATTAACACTGCACACTGTCAGGCTGGCAATACTGAAACAAAGGACCAAGACTGTGGCTTGGTGCGTCAGAGCTGGAAAGCTCCCACAATATGCTTCATAAATGTATTTTGACAGTGCCATATAGGCTGTTTGTATTTTTCATAAGAAATGGCTGTTCATCAGTATGTTAACTTTATTTATTGACATAGCTGGAGGAACAGGAACCTCTCCAGTGACACTACAACTCACCACCGTAGCTATGAGGATTGGAGGTGTCAGCGGCCACCTCCCCTCTAACTGGTATCAGCCACTGAACACACGATTACCTTTAGCATCAACGAAAAAATCACTGTGGGTATGGCTACCCCATGACTATTACTGAAACATAAACTATGCAAATAAGTACTGATTACTGGTTAATGTAATCCGTAATGTGAGGTGGTTATGTATTGCACTTGTATTTTGACACAGTATTAAATTTTAGGTAAACATACTAAATGCAACGTCATTATTCATTAGAACAAGCTGATAATGTGTGTGTGTGTGTGTGTGTGTGTGTGTGTGTGTGTGTGTGTGTGTGTGTGTGTGTGTGTGTGTACTGATAGCCAGCTGTGGAGTTTTAGAGAGAGAGAGAGAGAGAGAGAGAGAGAGAGAGAGAGAGAGAGAGAGAGAGAGAGAGAGTCGAGGCTGTGGACAGGCTGAATGTTTTCGTTAACGAGGGAGGGATAATCCTAGTGTGTAATCGGGTCTATATAAAGATAATATTTAAAAAAAAACAGGTTTATTATTATTTAGGATACAGGATATCATTGAGAGAGGGGGGTGTGAGTTGGGAGCAGGACAGTGAAATGGCGGGGGACAGGGCGACTTGGAGGCGATTTGTTTTGAGAGGGGGTGTGGAGTTGGGAGCAGGACAGTGAATGGCGGGGGACAGGGCGACTTGGAGGCGATTTGTTTGTGGCCACCCCAAACGGGATTGAGGCGTCTGGCAATAGAGAGATAGATAGATAGATAGATATCATTGACACCTTAATAACTAATGTAATGACTAAGAATATGTAACTGTTGGCCGCTCACTCCCATACTCCCCCCTTCCCCCTACATCGCGCCATTTCTGTGTGAACTTGTCCTGTTTCTGAACCACAACTCAGCCTGTATCGTGGTTCACGCTACAAGGCAAGAGAATTATTTTATACTCAGACTATAAAGAGTATAAGTGCACAGGGACTCATTATCCTGTAATCACATATGATAATTATTTATTAGCCTATATCATAGCATAATACAATGGCCACATAATATAATTCGGAGGATGAAGCTTAGCGATTCGAAAAATTTTCGGGCACACACACACACACACACACACACACACACACACACGGGCGTGCGCTGTTGCTCGTTGGGGCCAACCATCCACAACCATGTGTGGATTCCAGTCCGAAATCTTGCCGAGTGTACGATAACAGCGTATGTGTGTGTGTGTGTGTGTGTGTGTGTGTGTGTATATGTGTGTGTGTGTGTGTATGTGTGTGTGTGTGTGTGTGTGTGTGTGTGTGTGTGTGTGTTCTTACCTAATTGTTCTTACCTAATTGTTCTTACCTAATTGTATCTTTACAGGAATGAGTCAAGCTCGTACTGTCCCGTGTCTTAAACCATATTTATCGTACATATCCTTAAATTTGTGAATTGTTTTGGCACACACTATTTCATTCGGTAGTGCATTCCACTGATCACTTGCTCTGTTTGGGAAACTGAATTTCCTCACGTCTTTATTACCTCTCTTCTTATGCAGTATTTTGCAGTGTCCTCTAGCTGATGCTTCCACATATGTTAAGTAATCATTTATGTCTATTTTCTCCTTCCCTGATATGCATTTATATAGCATTATCATGTCACCTCTTTTCCTTCTCTCCTGTAGTGTTGGTAGATTCAGCTTAGTCTTTCTTCGTAGCTTAGATCCCTTAAGCTTGGTATCCATCTTGTAGCGGCCCTTTGAACTTTTTCAATCTTGTCTATGTGTTTTTTGAGATGAGGACTCCAGACTACTGATGCATACTCCAGAGTTATCTGATGAATGATGTTATTATCCTTCTTAGCATGTCTTCATTTCTGTATGTGAATGCTATTCTTCATATTTGCAAGCAATGTATACATGTTCCGTACCCCTGTCTCACTGATGTGGTCAGCCGGAGATAGTCCTTTGTTATTGATAATCACACCTAGGTCCTTCTCTCTCTCTGATGTGTCAGTAGGGTTTTATTTCCTAACGTATAATCCCAATCAGGGTCTTTTTCCACTTTTACCAAACTTGATTACATGACACTTGTCCACATTGAATTCCATTTGCCATGTATTACTCCATTCATGAAGTTTATTTAATTCTTCTTGTAGCTCTTTACAAGAGTCTGTGTTAGTAATTATCCTTTGTATTTTTGCATCATCTGCAAACATATTTAAATAGCTTTCATTTCCAGTGTTACTGTCTATATCATTTATATACACTAAAAACATGATTGGTGCCAGCACTGAGCCGTGAGCCCTGTGGTACTCCACTAGTCACTTCTTTCCATGATGAGTAGTTTCCTTAGTACTGTTCTTTATCTCTTTTTATGACATGAAAATCTTGTATCCAACAAAACAGTTTGCCTCGAATTCACTTCCTTGATGGTACAGTTTCCATAAAAGTCTTTGGTGTGGTACTTACATAGTGTCAAATGCTTTCTTGAAATCTAAAATAGATACTGTCCACCCATCCTTCTCTTTCCTGTATTGTAGTCTGTTACTCTGTCATAGCTAGCTCAACAGATTAGTAACACAGGATTTTCCTTTTTCTGAAACCAAACTGTCTTTCTGTTATCATATTGTGTTCTTCTAGATGATTTACCCAAGCTTTTCTTATAAGCTTTTTCTAATACCTTGCTTACAACACTGGTCAGTGATACTGGTCGGCAGTTGAGTGGATTTTGTCTATTCCCTTTTTTGAATAAGGGGACAATATTTGCTTTCTTCCAAATATCAGGTAGTTTACCTTGACTCAAGGATTTCTTGAAAATTAAAAATAATGGTTTTCACTTAACTCCTTTGCACATTCTCGTAGCACCCAACATGAAATTTCATCAGGACCATTTGCTTTTCCTCTGTCTAATTTACTTAACTCCTCCTGTATTACTTTTTCTGATATTTGTATATCTGGTATTATGTGTGGGCATGCATGTTCCACATAGTCCCCCTCAAATTTTTTTTCTTCTGCAAAAACTGATTGGAAATTCTTATTTAGTGCTTCACAAATATCTTTCTCTTGTGTATAGGTGATTCCCTCGTCCGTAATGGATTGTATTATATCTTTTACTTTGGTTTTGCTTCTGACGTAGCTGTAAAATAGCTTCGGTTGATCACTGCTTTTATTTATGATATCCTCCTCAAACTGTTTTTGGGCTTCCCTAATTATTCTTGTATAAACGTTTCTTGCCTGTTTGTAATTATTATATGCCCTTTCACTGTTGTGTCTTCTGTATCTATTCCACAACAAATCTCTTCTTTCCTTTGATTTTTTTACATTCTGTATTGAACCATTTCTGTATTTTCTTATCTGCTTCTTTGTGCTGTGGGATGTACTTCTGGACTCCTATTTCATAAAATTCACAGAATTTTTTATATACAGCATTTAATACTTGTCCTCTAAGCTCCTTTCCCCTGATCAACTTCTAAGAAATACTTCTTTAGGTCATGATAATTTCCCCTTATTATAGTTTAAGCTCTTTCTGTAACTTTCACTGTTGGCATAATCTATGTCATATGCTATCCTGAAGTTTATATTTAGTACTGCATGGTCGCTTTTGCCGAGTGAAGGGTGATATATTAAACTGTCTATATCATTTTCTTGCCTAGTAAATATGAGATCTAGCATTGAAGGTACATCGAGTCCTCTTTTTCTGGTGGTTTCCCTCACATGTTGGGTTAGGAAAAACTCATACACGAGATCCAGGCGCTTTTGGTCCCAACAACTTTCTTGGCTTATTGTATCTAGAGTATTCCAATTTATATTTGTATTAAAATCTCCAGTTAGTATAATTCTTTCCGATTTCTCTTCCATTTTATGTAGTAATGCTCTTAAACTCTGAATTGTACTCTCTGCCAGGTCCTCATATTCGTCTCTTTCCCATGTGTTTGATCTGGATGGCATGTACAAATTGGCTACAATTACTTTCCCTTCAGATGTTTTGATCTCTACTGCAATCAGTTCTACTTGTGAGGGTATATCTAGTTTTACTTCATTGACTTTAGATTATTCTTAGTTAATATTATCATTCTTCCTCCTTTTTATAAGTTTCTATCTCTTCTCCATATATTATATTCCTCTAAGTTTAGTATGTCATTTGATATCCTTGGTGTTAATTTTGTTTCAGTTAGGCATATTATATGTGGTTCATTTTCTCTGACATAATCATTCATCTCTAATAATTTAGATACCATTCCATCCACATTTGAGTACATCAACTTAATCATCTTGTTTATATACTTGTCATGACATGGTTCCACTACCTTCCTTCTTCTTATTCCCTCCTGTTTATGTACCACTTT